>NC_140963.1:72016619-72049119 GCF_056783735.1 Eptatretus burgeri | reverse complement strand
TGACACAATGACGTCATAACACATGTCACCGGTTGGGGTAAAATGTTGGGCGGGGGGGTCACGCCCTTGAAAAATATGCGGTTTTTGGCAGAACTCGGTCAATTCTTATTCGATTTGCATGAAACCAGCATCAAACGAGATTACCTTCTCTTGTTGAAACGTTGTATTCACCGAGCTTGCGCGTGAAGACTCGCCAAAACGACGTGAGTTGATTGTTGTTTAGTCCGTAGCCCCCGAAAGTCGGGGGGGGTCATGACATTATAGATATGTGGTTTGTGTCATAAGACCATTCATATGAAACCAGTTCCCCACACTCATACCAAGAACAAAAAAAGTAATGGCGGCGAAGGTATGCGCTCTATGAGTGCCCGTTCTCGTTGTGCATGTTGTGGACCATGCAGCACTTTTCATCGACAGTGACGGAGTAGCAGAAAAGGCTGAGGCCAATCAAGGTCTCTGACAAATACCACAGGTGTCTGGGAAATGCAGTCAAAGCAGCATTTGAGACTTCCTTGTCTGGGTAGCTATGCAGTGCCTTCAAGAATTGAAGATCATTCCTTGGGGCTTCACCGGTTGATGGGCAGGTGAACCAGTATTTAACATAGGTAGTGGTCACAAAAGTGACACTCGAAGTAAGTGCTTCCACACCATGCGAGAGTGGGATTGTACAGATGCCCTCGTTGTGCTCTGGCGCTGTTGGATGTGGAACTGATCTCTGAAAAGCCACATCTTGATGGCATAAATGGCACATGCCATCCAACGCGCACGGTGAACTGCCCCTGGGTACCTGAACCTTATTCCCTTTGGTGGAGTAGGTCCTAGGAAGATGACTGTTAACTGCAAGAGCTCTTCGTAGTCATCTCTGGGGTGCTTAGTATTCAGTTGCTGCATGGCAAAGGTGATGATACTTTCTCGAATATCATCTACATGCTCTGATGCATCGCTATCATCCAAAGCTGTGCGATACTTTGATTAATCAATGTTTGGCCAGAAATCACGGAAATGACTGAAGATTTCGATTTTTGGAGACCTAAAAACTTCATACAGTGAAAAAAACCTTTTCCAAAACAATTTCAGACACGTGATGTCGACAGGCAAGGTTCAGAAGATCCTTTCCTTACTCTGTTTCGAGTTTTATGCAAACGCCGCCCTTTATACCTGTATTACTTGCTGTTGTGTTGAAACATAAGGCCACAATTCTGTTCTCCAGTTCCCAGCTCCTTATCTCAGCCATACAGGCCTCTGCCATAATGGCAGCAGTGCCGGAATACAGTCAACCCCCGCTTCATCGCGGTTCACCTATCGCGCCCCTGGTTTATCGCAGGTTTTCCCTTGCAACATAACTAATTTTTTTTCTGCGGATTCCCCCGGTACATCGTGGTAATAATGTATAAAATATAGATTATTTAAGCAATAAATTATAACGCGTGGTGCTCGAAAGTATCTTCATAATAAAACAAACAACAAAAAAAATTTGTATGTTTGTCGACACAACGCACGAGACAAAGACAGAGAGTGCGCGATTCATTTCTCCTTGGCGCTGATTGGCTGCTGCCCACGAGGCGCACTCTCGCTGTCTTGAGTGTTTCGCTTGTAAACGACAAAGATATTTTCTACGTTTTTTTCTCCAAGCCCTACGATGCCGCCCAAAGGAAAAACGTTTGCCGCAGTTGGGCGCCATTACGGTTTGAATGAATCGACCATACGCTACATCAGGAAGGATGAAGCCAACATCAGCGCTTTACATTCGCAACGCCGTGCAGCACCTCGTGGAGGCCATGGATTCCGACGACAATTTTTCCCTGATGGCGTATTGGCGTGATTTCACGATAGCAACGTGCCTCCAAATAATTCAGAAGGCTCTACAAGAAATGAAAAAAGAAACCTTAAACGCCTGTTGGAAGAATCTGTGGCCAGAATGCGTCCACGAATACAAGGCCTTTTCTCCAGACGAAATTCACCATTCGGCAATCGATAAGGCGGACAAGCTGGCGAAGATTCTAGGAGGGGGATTCAACGACAAGGCGCACGACGAAGTGAATAACCTCATCTAAACCAACTCTGACCTATTAACGGCAAGGATTTGGCTGAGCTTACGAAGTCTGCATGTGAGGAGGAGGAGGAACAATCTGATCCATCGCAGGAGCACGACGACGAAGGCCTCTCACTTGAACGCTTAGCAACAATGGCGAAAACTCTCCTCACCACCATGAAGAAACAACGCCAGCAACTGCCCATCACAATGTTTTTGCAACGTTACTGAGTTTACAATAAGCATTTTTATGCTTCAAATGTTTTCTTTATGTGTTTAATTGAGATTAAAATGTGTTTAAAATGTGTTTTGTGGAGGCGTCCATTCATCCGGATTTTCACTTACCGCGGGAGGGTTTGGAACGTAACCCCCGCGAGAAACGAGGGATTACTGTATAGCTTGGGGATGGCAAGAAGCTTGGTTACCTCCTTGCCAGACACCATAATAGGAAGTCTATCCACAGACAGTTGTTCAGTTCCTGTGTAATTGGGCATTATCTTGCCATCCTAGTGCAATGTTAGTGGAAGGAGTGGATGAAAAGATTCACGAATCTTGGCTGCTAGAGCTACACGTTGAACTTTTCTTGCTCGTTGGACTGAAGAAGGACTGATCATCAGTTCACTAACTGGTGCTGTAAACTGATCGGACGTAGCCATTGCAGAAAAAATATGAGTAGCATTCCTGCTGCTGGTTTTGGTGCGATCTAGTGCTGCTGCAACTTCACGTGTGACTACAGAGATTTTTCCCCTTTTCCACCGCCGTGATCCAGAAGATGTTGAAGTTTTCTTTGGTTCTTTTTCTGAGCTATCTGCAGATAATGCTGTTTCCTCAGATGATGAATGAAGCACTACAACATCTGTCACTGCTGCTGAGCTTGCATGATGTTGTTCCTCACGCACTGCAACTGCTGCTGATCTCGCCAGTGCTCTCTCTTCTTGCTTTGCGAGTTTCACGTCAATTCCTGCAATCGAACCATGTCGTCCTTTTTCACGCTGAGCCTTCAAAAACTGCCGATCCTCTTCTATCCTGATCATTGTCATGGCCTGTTCATGTGCAATATCAAAGACATTGTCCAAAGAATCCCTGAAAGCATCACGCTTTCCCTCTTCTGTCGCTGACTTCCTTGTGATATTTTTTTTCAGGCCCTGCCATTCCTTGTGAAGACGTCGTAGCTGATCCCAGAGATGATTCTTAGCCCTCGTTGGTATCCGTGCTTGTTCCCAAATTTGTAGGATCATTGTGACCGTTTCCTTCACACTGTCATTTAGACTATGTTCTTTCTGTATATGAAAATCAAACAGCACCTTGAGCATCTCTCCTCGTGAAGGTAGCTTAGCACAACTGAAGTGATCTTCTGTGCCACCAATCAACCAAATCTCAGTCTTTTTCCGAGTTAACTTCGCCATTTCACCTGCAAACAAGCCAAACAATGGCAAACAGCCAAACATTGAATGGAATAAGCATCACAAAGATTGCATCAACAGGCAGTCGAGATAAATAATACAAAGCTGTATGCTGCAGCCAATGCCCTGCGATATAAAATTGTTACAATTTATTGTGATCTGTCGGTCGAATGTGTGGTGCTGCTTTGCACTGTCAGGCTTCGCAGGCTAGATGTGCTGTGCATTGTGCAGGGCTGTCTTTGGAGAGGGTAACTCAAAAACAAAACTTAAAATTAATAATATTTATGTTTTATCTATTTTGCTTTGGTGTGTCACCAAAAAAATATTATGGGTGGCCACTGGCCACAATGCCAGTAATCACAGCAGTGACCGGCTTTGAGCGCAACTGTGTATACCTTTGGTCTCGTTGAGCAAGTAGTAAATGTTGTGCTTTCAAGTTTTAATTCTGGATATGGTGTTTTTGTATAAAGTGGCACACAAATTTTACCTGGCCGATATAAAATATCAAACTTAAATTTTTCATGTAGTCATTAGACACACCCTAATTATATATATATATATATATATATATATATATATATATATATATATATATATATATATATATATATATATATATATATTGTGGTGAATTAACGAGCATCAAGTGGACAGCCGATGTCAATAGCAATGCCCCGGGGACAATCCACCCGTGCCGCAGAGACCTCCCCTTATACGCGAGACGCACAACATGTGATCCCGCGTCATGTCCCTTGATTCACGTTAATTCACCACATTCTCCTCACCTTTAAAATGTAACTAGGGGCCCATCTTACACACCATGATTGCTTTAGCACTATAGGAGTATACATTTCAAGCAACGCGGACTAATTGATCTACAGGAGCATACATGCCAAGCAGTGATTATTTTGAGTTGTAGGAGCATGGAAATGAGCATCGATATATGATATAATGGGCATATAGGAGCATGAGCAGCGAGAATGCCGATAATCTCCTTCACAGATTGAGTCGTCGAGGGGGCCTTATTCGTCGACCTCTCCGGGAGTAAACGGCAGTTTCACTTGAGGGAGACTCCCGATCCTCTTGGTGAGCCTCGACTTGTGCTGGGGATGACTCCTCGATCGCTCTCGGGGGGAACGCGGCAGCCCCGTCGCCTGGCGGAGTTCCTGGGGGGGGAAATGTCAGAAGGAGGAGTGCCAGGAGGTGGTGTACCGGCGGGAGGAGTACCGGCGGGAGCCAGATGGCGAACCGACACAGTGGTCTCCCTGCCATCCGGGAGCCTGACATGAGCATACTCTGGATTAGTGTCAATGAGTTCGACCCCCTCCACCAGCGGTTCATACTTGCTTTGTCGTACCGGGCGTTTCATGAACACTGTACCGGGGTGGGTCAGCCAGTTGGGCACCGTTTGACTGTCAACATAACGTCGTTGGTGAGTAAACATTCGTTCGTGAGGAGTTGCATTTGTGGACGTGCAGAGCAAAGAGCGTATGGAATTCATTGCGTCAGGAAGAGCAACCTCCCATCGCTCGGGGCCCAGTCCTCTCGATTTCAGCGCCAGAGTTATGGCTTTCCAAATAACTCCATTATACCTTTCCACCTGCCCGTTTCCCTGTGGGTTGTAACCCGTCGTTCGACTAGTTGCTATGCCGTGCTCTAATAGGAATTGTTTTAGCCCGGCCGACATGAAACACGGCCCTCTGTCTGAATGTATGTACGAAGGTCTCCCAAACATAGCGAAGAGGTCAGAGAGACATTTTACGACAGTGCCCGAGGTCATATCCGAGCACGGAAACGCGAAAGGGAACCTTGAATATTCATCAACAACGGTGAATATGTATCTGTTGTCTGTTTCGGTTGGCAGGGGCCCTTTGAAGTCGATGTTTAGTCTCTCGAAGGGGGAAGTAGCCTTGATCAGTCTGCCAGATGCCGCGCCAAAGAATCTGGGTTTTAGTTCAGCACAAACAGGGCATGAAGCATTCATTTGTTTAATATCTTCAACAGAATAGGGAAGATTTTGTCTGCGTACGAAATGTGCCATCCTGGTTACCCCTGGGTGGCACAGAGACACATGGAGGTCTTGCAAAGCCTGACTGATTGTTGCCGAACTGTAGACCCGGGAGAAGGTATCTGCAGCAGGGTTTTCCTTCCCGGGCCGGTAAACAATGTCGTACCTGTAGCAGGCTAGGTCTATCCGCCATCTCATAATTTTTTCATTCTTAATTTTCCCGTTATTTTTCCCATCAAACATGAAAGCCACGGATCGTTGGTCCGTAACGAGCGTGAAGTGGTTTCCCAGTAAATAATGTCTCCATTTACGCAGCGCTTCGACGATGGCGTACGCTTCCTTCTCTATCGCTGAGTGTCTCTGCTCGCTTCTAGAGAGAGTTCTCGAGAAGAAAGCGACCGGCCGCCCAGACTGATTAAGTGTTGCAGCTATGGCGTGATTTGAAGCGTCGGTCTCCACCACGAAGGGCACCGAGCTGTCGATCGATAAAACCACGGACTTACTGATATCATCCTTGAGATCGTGGAAAGCTTTCACGACAGCGGCATCTGGTGGAAAGTTTTTGCAATGCACTAGGGGATGTATTTTCTCGGAGTATTGCGAAATCCATCTTGCATAGTAAGCGAACATCCCGATCACCCGGCGCATTGTCTGCAAGTCCTGAGGTGGTGGAAGCTCACGGAGCGGGCGCAATCGCTCAGGATCAGGCTTAATTGTGCCGTCGGCTATCGTGTAGCCGAGAAGGTCAATTGACCTTGCCGAGAATACGCATTTCTCGTAGTTGAGAGTCAGATTATATTTTCCAGCAATGCTCAAGAATCTGTCCAGATTCCTATCATGTTCCCTCTGATCCCTACCGCACACTGTGACATTATCCACGTAAACAAAAGTGTCTTCGAGGTTTTCATCTGAGATGATGTCGTCCATAACCCGTTGGAAGCAAGCTACTCCATTCGTGACACCGAATGGTATCCTTCTGAACTGGTAGAGGCGCCGCCCTGCCTGGAATGCAGTGTACGGTTTGTCTTCCTCTCGGATGGGAATTTGATGATAGGCGCTTCGCAAGTCGATGGTACTGAATACCTTATAATTGGCCACGCGTTCGACCATCTCATCTATGCGCGGCAGGGGGTAGGCGTCGAGTTGGGTGAAGCGATTGACCGTTTGGGAATAATCGACAACCATCCGTCTCTTATGGTTCTGACTGCTGGTTACTAACACCTGTGCGCGCCATGGCGAATCGCTCGGTTCTATAATTCCCTCCTCCAGTAATCGCTTGGTTTCTGAAGTGATGAAATTCATGTCAGCAGTGGTATATCGCCGCGATTTGATCGCTATCGGTTTGCAGACCGGCGACAAGTTAGCGAACAGCTGGGGGGACGTCACCTCCGCGGTGGTCAGCGCATTTAAAATTAGACGAGGCTTGCTTCCTCCAAAGGGTATTTCGACGCTCGTGTGCTGCTTGAGGACATTATGACCCAGAATTACGTCTGCGCACAAATCACGAAGCACCAGCACCTTTACATCCCGATGCGTGTACCCTTTTACGTCCAATTCAACATTGCAGTACCCTCGTACGCGGGATTGTAGTGAGGTGGCGGCCATGCATACCGTATTGTCAGTCGGGTGGATTACCCATTTCCTGCCCTTCACTAGCGAGCTGTTGACGAAACTTTCAGAGCTACCGGTATCAATCAGTGCCTCAGCCATATGCCCGTTAATTCGCACGTTGATGATAGCCTTGGATAGATTCCCCGGGAGGCTGCAGTCAATTTATTTTGCGAGTAGAGAGCCGCAGAAGTGGGTTTATTCCTCCTTAGAGTAGATTTACATACCCTGGCATAATGCCCTTTCTTGTCGCAATTCATGCATGTGGCATCTCTGGCGGGACATTTTTGACGAGGATGCCTTTTGTACCCACAAAAGAAGCATTTACCGACCGGAGCAGTTGCTGAGGAGTTTGACGAGGTCTGGGTATCCGGCTCCTCGGGTGTTTCTCCATCCCCTATGTCTGGCTGTGTCTGTGCCAGTGGGGTTCCTTGGGTTCCCATCGTAGCAGCGTTCATGAGCAGCATCGGTGTCCCAAATGACTCAGATTGCTGCTGAGCCGTATCCATCGCTCGAGCCTGATCGACTACCTTGTCAAGAGTGGGTTGCGCTTTCTCTAGTAAGCGTTGCCGTATGTGGGCTGATCTGAGTCCTTGGATGAATGCCTCCCGTGTGGCTTCCTTTCGGTGTTCCTCGGCGCTTACCGCCCGGAAGCTGCAGTCTTTTCCCAGCTGATTCAGAGCTTGCAGGAACTGATCGATTGTCTCCCCGGCTGCTTGCTTGCGTGTGTTGAGAAGATGTCGTATGTATACCTCGTTCTTGGGCTTCACGTAGAGCGCCTGCAGCACGTCAATCGCTGCTTCGTAAGTGTCGCACCCCGAGAAGAGCCTGTACACGCCGGGCGAGACATGATTCACGAGAGCGGCAAATTTGTCAGCTCCCTCCGCGATGATGGTCAGATAGTGTGAGAAGGAGCAGAACCAATGTGACCATTTCATTTCTGCGTCAGTCGAACATGTTTTTGTATAAAGTGGCACACAAATTTTACCTGGCCGATATAAAATATCAAACTTAAATTTTTCATGTAGTCATTAGACACACCCTAATTATATATATATATATATATATATATATATATATATATATATATATATATATATATATATATATATATATATATATATACACCCCATTGTTGTAATTTATTAACCTGAAGTTGCCAATTTCTCCAGCCTTCCCTCCTTTTCTATCTTGCTCTGTGTTTTCTTCATCTCTTTCCCCACTCTTTTTGTGGCTAATGATGACATCTTTGTTTGTGCATAATTTACCAAATGTTCTTTATGTCTTACTTTACAGATAAAAACTCTGCGGAGAAAGAACCAGTAACAACAACTCCAGTGCAGGAAAGGGTCTCCAGTTCTGTTTCTCAAGCAACAACGACAACGACAACGACAACAACAACAACAACAACAACCATGGTCAACAGCATGACAACAGCAAAAAAGCAAAATATTGCCCAATCTCCTTTATCCAAGACCACAGATCTGATAAGCAGAATATCCGTCAGTGTTTCTCCAGCTCTTATGACACTGTCATCAAAGAATGAAGAATGCTCAGGACTGCACAGGGCAACCACTTTTGTCAATTTTTTGTTTTGCAAATATTTGATGACGTCATCCATTGTACCGTTTTCCTCATCTGTGAAAATGACTCGAGATCTCACCGTAACTTCCCGAACAACTCAAGAGATGCCGCATCAAGCAAATACTTATAATAGTGCTTCTTCACCAAGTGCCAAGATGCTCTCATCCTCAGGAACGCCAACTTCAAATGGAAACTTCTCGACGCCAATAATTCAAACCACTCATTCTCGAAAGCCGACAAAGACGCCATCAATTCCCCCTCTGCAGTTGTCAACAAAGGCACGACGTACTCCCACGACTGTGATGGAACATAATGCAGATCCTCTTACTCTTGTCCCAAGATCCTTCACTGAAAACGAGAGTTCTCATGAAATGGTTCTGCCAACAAGAGTGCCGATAACGGTGAACACCACTTTATTGAATAAAACAGCTCAAGGTAAAAGTAATTTTCTTCTTTTTATTTTACCAACATTGTTAGGCTTTTCCCCACTAATGATGAATTGTCTTCTGTGTGTGCAAGACTACTTCTGCAAAAGCATAATATTCATATAAACCTATCTGCAGTGTTGGACTTTTGTACATGCTGCTGAGAACAAACGTGAAAAAAAAAATTAATGTTGATTTAAAAAAAGCAAAACTATTAGATATAAGGTCTTCTTGCAAAATACATTTCATCGATCAATGTATGGACCATACTCTTGACAGATTACCGCCGAAGAAGTTACTGTGCAAAGGTTATACTAGGTTTGGCATTGCCTTCCCAGCAGTCAGTCAGAACAGGAATTTGTAATTTGTTCAGGGTTCTGGTGAACTTATCTACTCCATGAAAAATACCAGTTGGATCTTTAGTATCCACCACCCACCAGCAAAGGCAAATGGGTCCTTCAGTTTGAGATCCTCGATGCACACATTGATACCTTGGATTGCATGCAAAATACCAGGGGGACAGTTTAAGCTGGGCTGAGATTCGAAACCACATTAGGCAGCTAAAGACGAGCATATATAGCTTTAAACTTCTACCAGCCCCACCGAGCAAATTCAGGGTCATATTCAACATCTTTCCACACAGATGTTTACAATCGTCAAACCACAGCAACATATGTCATTCGTCGATTTACATACTATTTTATAACAATCTGTTCTGCCAAACGCCATTAAAAGGTGTGAAAAACCAAGAAGGTCGAGAAGTCCCTGGAAACCCTTGACTCTGTCTCTGCAACGGGTCCAGATGGCATCAGCAACCCTGTCTTAAAAACCTGCTCTGCTGATATTGCATTCCTTCATTCTGTTATGTTCCCCTATACTTTACCCAAGGTGTCCTTCTGTCTGCTTGAAAGTTAGCCAATATCAATATTGATGCACCACACAAAAACGAATCCTCTTAACTAGAGGCCTATTAATTTACGTTAAATGATGAGCAGTTACGCAATTCATCATCACAGTTGACATTTTATCCTTCCTTTTTTCCAGGCCTGATCTCAGATATTATTAATTCGGTTTTTGAACAAGTAGCTCTCCAGGAAATACTGCTTCTGCTTTCCCAACAATAGATTAGATGGATACAAGTGACTCTCTCGGAAAGCATTGAATCTCAGACAAGAGATCAAGGCCATCTCTGTGAACATATCTTGAGCATTTGATGGTCCGGCACCCTACCTTGTTCTCTGAGCTTTCAGCCTAAAGCATCCAACGCCATTTTCTCTCATGGCTTACTGTATATAAATATATATATATATATATTTTTTTTTTACAAATAAGCACTGACAAATATCAAGGGTTCACTCCCCTTCTCGGCTACCTGAGTTTCCATAAACTGGTTCAATCTGAATGGGTGTTTTTTCAGCCACCATCTCCTTGTTGGATAGCTGTTGGCTCTCGTAGGGAGCTCATTCACCTTTTACCAGGTGTTGTTTTTAGACCTGACAAGGTGTCACAGTCACGCTCCCCACTCGTAACGCCACTGGGGGTGTCGGTTTAGTCGCCAACAACCTGACCATGCAGCAGGTAGCACTGAGTTACACATTACCAATGGCAGTTCCAAAAGAGTGACCTGCCCTCACCTTGGATTGCACGCAAGATAACAAGAAACTTTAGCTTATTGAAACTTACATGGATCGTGAAACACTAATCAGTCATTTGTAAAGAACAACTGTTCGATTTGAACACTCGAGAAGGACCTGCACCAGTAAGAAAAGGGGATTGGTGGGATGGAGAGCAATGGAAATACTACATCTTGTTTTTGACACACGCTGTTTTCCTCCACTCTCGCTGTGAGCCCGTGGCTCTCAGCAGGATCCTCTCATATCCTTGTCGAAGCTGAGGTGTCTCAAGGCGGTCTTGGGCCCTGTCCTGTTCTTCATCTTCATAAAAATCTTCTTTTATCTTATCGCTAATGACTCTACCCTCTGCTGTGGATCCTTCAAATGGGCAGGCGGCAGCCTTTTCCTCTGCAGACCTTTATACAGTCGAATCGGGCGGGAGTTGGTCCACTTGGAATATCTCTTTCAACTCTGACAAATCTCACACTCTCACTGTTGCAATGAAGGGACTGGACCATTTGGCAAATTTGCTAATTCATTTCATTAATCACCCTTTTGAAGAAGTTCAGTCTATTTTGTCCTTCAACCCTGCTGTTGATATTTCCTCCTCTTTCTACCGTTTAATAGTTGCATCCTGATCCATTATATGTTGTAGCTCCTCCAGGAGCTTTGAGTTTGTATGAAAAAAACTTATGTTTGGCGATAAAAATGTGACTGCAGGCATGTGACTTTGTCCATCAATGTAATTGGTAGTTTTGCAGCGTGTTGGCTCCATTAATTGTTTTCACGTGCTTCCATGCCTTTATGTCAACACAGAAAAATCACAAACCTGGAAATAATTATCCAATGCCCTTGACGTTTCTGCAGCATATTGCAGAACAATAGATGTATCAAGAAAATTGGCAGTTTGAGAAATGACTCGCTCACCTGTGTGGTGATTGTTTCACTCATTTGACATCATGAGTCAATTGTCAATGGAGATTGTTGAGCAGGAAACAAAAACCCAGGCCTATCATTGAATTATTTAATTTTTAAAAATACTGCAATTGCAAAGCCAATCCAATCCTCCCTCACTACCACCTTTCACTCCCACCCCCTCCCCCCACACACATTCTTTCTTTCTCCAGTCCTCCCAGAAAAAAAATAAATCTCTCTCACGTCTCACCAATCCTCCCACACTCCCAACTCTCTTTTCTTTCTGCAATCCTCCCAAAATCCCCCACCATCCTTTCACCAATGCTTTCACACCCTCATATCCTCCTCTATCTCCAAAATACTCCCATGCTCCCTTTGCCTCTTCAATTCCCCCACACTCCCCGACCATATTTTCTTTCTCCAATCCTTCCACCCCCCCTCCCCTCCTTTATCTCCCGATCCACCTCGGCCTACACTTTCATGTTCCTCTTCCTCTCTCCAACCGTTCCACACTCCCATATCCTGCTTTCTCTCTCAAATCCACACACACTTCCCGACTCTCCTTACTTTCAACACTCCTCCCACATTCCCCCAAACCCTCCTTCCTCTCTCCAATACTCCCACATTCCCCTACCCTTGTTTCTCTCTTCGCTGTTCCTCCAATCCCATACACACCCTTCTATCTTCTCTCATCATTTCCCCCTTCTCTCCATTTTCACAATTTAATGCGTTGTTTAAATGCACCCTTGCTCCCCACCCCAGGGAGAATGTAATAGATATATGGTCCAAAAGCCAATACAAAGAGAGTTTAAAAGTTGTGCATTTTGCTCAACCTATTATACTAGCGATACCCATGCCCATGCACGGGATAGCAGTACAACATAGCTGGTAGCAGACGACAGACCGTACACGGGGAATGACAAAAATACGCATTGTGCAAAATGCACGTGGTACGATGGAACGCCAAGACTTCCCAAACATCGTCGGCATGTCCGCTATGTGCCACAGCAGTTTCATAGGGATCGTGTGACGGCGAGCCGAGTTTTTAGTGTGCAAGCTTGGTATTATAATAGAGATACTCAACTTTCAGGTTTAAAATTCTCAATCCTAATGCAGTAAAAACGTGTCTGTCGATTTCCCAGGACTACAGTGGCCTGCAAAAGTATTCACCCCGACCAATAATGCCACATTTAGATGAATTAAAAATGATGCAGAAACAATTTTTCTCAATAAACTTGTTTATTCATAACTGAAGAGATCAAACAAAACACTGTTATAGTTGAAGGAGGTTACACGTCAACAACACTTGCAAAAATATGTACAAACCAAAATTCACTGGTTGCAATGGTGCTCAGCCCCTTAGGTCAGTACGTGGTGGAAGCACCTTTTACAGCAATGATTGCTACGAGTCCTTTTTGTGTAGGTCTCGACCAGCTTTGTGCAGTGAGATGGTGAAATCTTTGCTCATTCTTCACATGAAAATTGCTCGAGTTCTGCCAAGTTTGATGGTGATCGTCGATGGACTGCAATCTATAAGTCAATAAATGTTTAGTTGGGTTCAAGTCAGAACTTTGACTGGGCCGCTCAAGAACATTTATTTTCTTCTTATTCAGCCACTCCAGCGTGGCTTTAGCTTTGTGCTTCGGATCATTGCCCTGCTGAAATGTGAATCTCCTACCCAGTTTCAGATTCATGGCTGACTCAAGCAGGTTTTCATCAAGGATTCTCCTGTACTGTGAACCGTCCATTGTCCCTTCTATCCTGACAAGCTTGCCAGTCCCTGCTAATGAAAATCAGCCCCATAACATGATACTACCACCACCATGCATGACAGTAGGGATGGTGTTGATATGGTGATGTGCATTGTTCGGTTTGAGCCAGACGTAACGCTTTCAATTTAGACCGAAGAGTTCAATCTTTGTCTCGTCTGACCAAAAAACGTTTCTCCACATGCCTACATTATCATTAAGATGTTTTTTTTTTCCCAAACTCCATACAAGCTTGTAGATGCATCTTTTTCAATAATGGCTTCTTTTTGCCACCAGTCCAAAGAGGCCAGCTTTGTGAATGGGATAGGGATATTGTTGATTGATGATCACTGACTCCCATCTCAGATAAAGACCCTTGCAGATCTTTCAAAGTCATTGTTGGATTTACAGTGACACCCTGAACCAGTTTCATGCTTGCCTGGCTGCTGAGTTTGGATGGTTGACCTGATCTGGGCAGAGTCTAGATGGTGTGATACGTCATCCACCTCTTAATGATGGATTTCCCCATACTCAACGGGATGAGTGACTTTGAAATGTTCTTATAACCCTCTCCTGAGTGATACTTCTCCACCACTTTATTTCTGACTTTTTTGGAAAGTTCCTTGGTCTTCATGTTTGCCTTGTTGGGTGACCAAGTGAGTCACACCTTTGAACTCCTGAGATAAGTGGCGGAGCTTAATTTTTAAGATAAACCACTGATTACATACAGGTGAAACTTATTACACTTTCAAACAAATAATTTGCTCCTGAAGTGATTTAGATTTAATAGGGAAAGAGTTTGAATACTTATGCAACTGAGAATCATCTGATTTTTCTCTGCTCATCTAACATATTCACATTTTCTCTGCATTTTTCAACTTTATCACATTGGAGTAGTTTGTGAAGACTTTTTATATTAAGTTTTATTTGAAAGCATCATGACATAACCTCAGGTGGCATCATAATGTGAAAACTTTGGAGGGGGTGAATAATTTTGCAGGCGACTGTATATACATTTAAACAGTTCTGCAGTTGAAAACAGAAATATACTAATTTATCCTCTGAGAAAGAAAAACTAAAATGTATCTTTACCCCGTGGGGTCTTCCACCCCATGGGGTCTTCCACCCCACGGGGTCTAAGCGCCGCTCGTGTTCTCTCTTTTCTAGTGTACAGTTCATTCAAACATCTATTTCTCCATTATTCGTGAACAAAATTCGATGAAAATTGACAGGCATATACTAGACACATATGCACAGGCACTAACTGAGCCCAAAGTGCAATTGCGGCCCTTCGGGTTGAGCAACGGCCCATTTTGGCCCATTTTCTTAAAATTGTTATTTACCGGTTATTAGTGAACGGAACCGAACCAAACTTAACAGGTATATTCTACAGACCATTCCCCAGGCATTGTCTGAACCCAAAGTGCGATTTTGGCCCTTGGGCCAAGAAACGGCCCTTTCAATCCATTTGCTTAAAATTACTATTACTCCGTTATTCATGAAAGAAACCAGATCAAATTTGACAGGTATATTCTTGAGGTCACTCTACAGGCATTAACTGAGCCCAAAGTGCGATTCCCACCCTTTGGGTTGAGAAATGGCCCTTTCAGCTCATCTTCTTTAAATTGTTATAAAAAAAAAACAAAATTAAATGTGCTGGGCGATGGCCAACGCAAAATTAAGTCGCAAATGTTGATATGAAACTACCCTCACTCTTGTGAGGTGTTCTGGTTTCTTTTTCTGATGCGATGAAAATCTTACCAAATTTCAAAACTATCTGTCGTCCGTGCTATTGCTCACTTGAGAGTTGTATGAATGAGCTCCCACAGGGTATGTTCGCAATTCGAACTTGTTTGTCAACTTTTTTCATAAACATAAATCTGATGTGATCCAAAACGACAATAAATCAACATAACACTTTGGGACAAATTTACAAAAGGCGTGTTGCTGTCGTCAGAACACACAAACTAAAAATTGATAAATTGATGTACAAGAGGCCAGGAGTTATTTAGGTTAATTGGTTAACCTCTTATATAATACTGAACAAAATAAATGTTTAAAAGGCATTGAGTCATAAATTAGGTATGCACACTAATCGGCTGTTTCGGCACACACAACTAATCAGCTGTTTGTCTCCCTTCATAAATTGCTATTTAGACAGGTGATTCGCTGTGTGAGTACAACGATGTTTTTGTCGCCATTTAAGGGGAAGGTGTGTTAGAAAGGCAATCGCTAAGCGCCTTTCATAAATTCGGCCCTTTCAGTTTAGTTTCTAACAAAGGAGAAATTGATCAATGAATTGCAATTGTAATAAGACAGAGCATTATCAATGCAAAGCCTCGTCAGGGTATATAGATGAGCACAGATCTGAGAACCAGTGAGGACTCACTCACTCACTCACTCACTCACTCACTCACTCACTGATCAGGACAGCGCAGGGAACTTTGACATAATCCACATTAAAGGCATAATATCAACTTGGGCTTAAATTTGACATTAAAATGTTATGGTTAAAGTAGACAAAGTTGTCCAACTGTGCCTAAGGCTGCCTGAGCACGTTGGACGAGAATGTAGGCCTTAAAAAGTGTACATCAGACTACGGGCTCGACTCGCCAGTTGGAAATGTCACTAAGGCCGTTCGGCCGTGCTTGTTCAGCCAGTGATTTGAGTTGCGCTGCAAGGCTGAGAAATGCTGCAAATATTATGTTAAAACACAATTTGCCGCGACCGCAGATGCTGAACAGAATCTTTGCATTACCACTTGTTATGGTTAAATTCGATCAACTTTGATCGAAACTCATTATTGAAAAAAACGATAGATATCATATAACAGCAGATTTTCATTGGGTATATAAATTAAGTTTGAACTGAGAATTAACCTTCTATCTTTGTGCTAAATGTTTTGTGCTGCCTCCGTGCACCGAAGCGAGTGAGCCAGTTATCCGGAGGACTTGCATGGCTGAAAAAATTGACTGATATATGTCCCATCTCTTGTTTAACAGGTGAAACCAGTGTATGACATGAAATAGAAGGATATTTAATAAGCAATTTATTGATCCCTACTGCCTTCTTTTCAAATGCTAATACCATTGAATAAGATTCCTTCACAATGATTTTAAAAGAAACACTCAATGATTTTAAAACTCCCCACAGTTATACACACAAGTTTCAATGCTTTTAAAATAAAATCATGACTTACAAGTCAGCAAATTGTCTCATATATCTTAATAATAAAAGGGTGTGTGTGTGTGTGTGTGTGTGTGTGTGTGTGTGTGTGTGTGTGTGTGTGTGTGTGTGTGTGTGTGTGTGTGTGTGTGTGTGTGTGTGTGTGTGTGTCAGTGTGTGCTCCATAACTCCAAAAGTATAAAACCGAGCAGCCTGAAACTTTGCATACATACTAACAAAATTCAAACGAAGTGCAAGAGTGAAAATTGGGTGTTTGGATTAATTAAAACACCCCTTTTGAAGATAAGGCCCATTCACCTGTATCATCCATGCACTCTATCTATTATGTCACATTCAGCGCCTTCAGAAAGTATTCACACCCCTTGACTTTTTCACATTTTGTTGTGTTGCAGCCTAAATTTAAAATGTGTTAAATTGAGATTTTTTTGTCACTGAACAACACAAAATCAAATGAAAAATCACTCAGAGTGACAACTTGGCGAAACAGAATGGCACTCCTTAGAGAACATACCTCCGCCAGGCTGAATAGTTTACATTTTGTATGTCACTGATAGGTCGGATCTGATTCCGGACCTTAACCAAAATCAAATTGGCTGGTTCTTGTCACCTAACCAACTCTTCCACCTCGTTTTGTCACAAGTCATCTCCAACTTTTAGAGATAAACATGCTATACATACTTTTTTGGCCCCATCTCTCAATGGTGAAGTATCACCTGAAAAATTCTCGAATCCAGATCCGGATTCAGATCTTCACCAAAATCTAAACAATTAGTCCTCGTCACACACACACAACCCGTCCACCAAGTTTCATCTGAATCCGTCCACAACTTTTTGAGATATCATGCAATATCGTTTTCACCTGCATCTCTCAATGGTGAAGTATCACCTGAAAAATTCTCATAGTCTGATGCGGATCCAGATCTTCACCAAAACCACATTTGTTTCTTGTCACACTCCCAACCTGTGCACAAAATTTCATCTGGATACATCCACAACTTTTTGAGAGATCCTGTACACAAACAAAGAAACAAACAGACAGAAAGATGTGAAAACATAACCTCCTTCAACTTCAGTGGTGGGGGTAACAAATACACTCACCATCCATCCATCCATCCATCCATTGGGACCATATACTGTGCAGAGCATTGGTGCTGCCTAAGCAGTCTCTGGCTCTTGGACACAATCCTGGACAGGTCACCACTCCAATACAGTATACCATCATGTTGGCACTCATTTTGCCAACCTCAGAAGGATGACAAGCAGATTCAACCCCACTTTGTATTAATTCATCAGCCAAGTGGGATTTGAACTCAGGATCCTGGAATCCCAAGCCCACCACTCGAACCATTAAGCCAACACCAGGCATATGTAACAAATACACTCACCAACTGACACTTATCGAACTCGATCCATAACGATCATGAAAGGTCTGTGAGAATTTATGTCTGACTTCTTTGGAAAGCTCCTGGGTCTTCATGTTTGCCTTGTTAGTTGACCAAGTGAGTTACACTTTAAAACTCCTTAGATAAGTGGGGGAGCTTAATTTTAAGTTGAAACACTGATTACAGACAGGTCTGGATGACTGATATTAAAATATTGATGTTGAAGGAACAGTTCAATATCGTGGGCTTCGTCATCGGGTCACAGATAAAGGCACATGACAATGTCTAGAGTTCGCAAAAAAGCATGCGAACCACTGTGAGAGAATGAGGCAAAAGATTCTGTGGTCTGATGAGATGAAAATTGAACCCTTTGGCCTGAATGCAAAGCACTATGCCAAGCTGAAACAGAGCACAGCTTATCGCCCATCGAACACCATCCCTACCATGAAGCATGGTGTTGGTAGCATCATCACGTTAAAGTAGAAAAAAAAATTGAGAAATTTTTACATAATAAAAAATGAAAAGCTGAATTGGCTTGAATCAATAAGTATTTGACCCCTTCACTATGACACTCCAAATTGAGCTCAGGTGCATCCGATTTCCTTTGATCATCCTTGAGATGTCTTCTCAACTTGACTAGAGTCCATCTGTGGCCAATTCAATTGATTGGACATGATTTCGAAAGAAACACACTGTTCTATATAAGGTCCCACAGTTGCTAGTGCATGTCAGAGCAGAAACTCTCCCATAAAGTCAAAGGAACTCTCCGTAAAGCTCCGAGATAGAATTGTGAGGAAGCATACATCTGGGGAAGGGTATAAAACAATTTCTGGAGTGTTGAAAGTTCCCAAGAGCACAGTGAGCTCCATCAGTACGAAATGGAAAGAATCTGGAACTACCCAGACTCTTCCTAGAACTGGCCATCCAAACGAACTCAGTAACAGGGCAAGAATGACCTTTGCCAGGGAGGTGACCAAGAACCCAATGACTACTCTGACAGAACTATGGAGTTCCTTCACCGAGATGGGAGAACCTGCTGAAAGGATAATAATCTCTGCAGCACTTCACAAAGTTCTTCAGAAATCCTTGGCTTTATGGGAGAGTGGCCAGATGGAAGCCACTCCTGAGAGAGAAAAAGACACATGACAGAATGTCTGGAGTTTGCAAAAAAGCACACGAACCACTGTGAGAGCATGAGGCAAAAGATTCTGTGGTCTGACGAGAAGAAAATTGAACCCATTGGCCTGAATGCAAAGTGCTACATTTGGCTGAAACAGAGCACGGCTCATCACTCATCTGATACCATCGTTACGATGAAGCATGGTGGTGGCAGCATCAAGCTATGGGGTTGCTTTTCAGTGGCAGGGACTGGGAGACTTTTCAGGATAGGGGGAAAATGAATGGAGCCAAATACAGGCAAATCTTAGAGGAGAACCTGCTTCAGAGTGCAAAAGACCTGAGACTGTGGTGATGATTTACGTTCCAATAGGGCAATGACCGCAAGCATGTAGCCAAAGCAATACTGGAATGTCTTCAGATCAAGAATGTGAAAGTCCTTGAGTGGCCCAGTCAAAGCCCAGACTTGAATTCCATTGGGAATCTGTGGAAAGACTTGAAGATTGCTGTTCACTGATGCTCCCCCATCCAACTTAACAGGGCTTGAGCAATTCTGCAAAGAAGAATGGGAAAAACTCCCCAAATCCGGATTTGCAAAGCTGATGCAGACATACCCAAGAAGACTCAAAGCCGTGATCACTGCCAAAGGCGCTTCCTCAAAGTATTGACTCAGGGGGCTGAAGACTTATGTAAATTAGATATTTCTGCATTTCATTTTCAATAAATATGTAAAAACTTCCAAAGACATGTTTTCACTTTGTCAATGTGGGTTATTTTGTGTAGATCGGTGACAATTTTTTTTTAAAAATAATCCATTTTAAATTCAGTCTGTAACACAACAAAATGTGAAAAAATTAAAGGGGTGGGAATACTTTCTGCAGGTACGATTGTTTCTTGACATGAGTTATGAATGTCATAAATTTAATTCTTCACTTGCATTGGGTCGTAGATCAGATATCGGAAGTTTCAGATTTTTCGGATAAAGATTTCAATTCAACAAATTATGGCTGGAATATCACTTCACCAATGATGTTATTGTCATCACCCTATATACCCCATGGGGAGTTGATGACATTTGCCAAGTTTCAATTTTTTTCGTTTAGCGGTTTTGGAGAAAATGATTTGCAATTTTTTATACTTTGATCCAATATGGCTGCCATACCATGTGACCTATAATGTCATAAATTTAATTGTTCACTCACATCAGGTCAAAGATCAGATACATGAAGTTTCAGAATTTTGGATAAGGATTTCAATACAGCCAATTATGGCAGAAATGCCACTTCACAGATGATGTCATCATTATCACCCTATATGCCCCAAGGGGAGTTGACGACATGCCAAGTTTCAAATTTTTTCATTGAGCGGTTTTGGAGAAAATTATGTCCAATTTTTTTTCTGTAATCCAATATGGCTGCCATACTAGGTGACCTGTGACATCAGAGTTATCAATACAATATTCTCCATGTGGAGTCCCACCTCTGTTTAAAGTTTTGCATCGAACGAGCAAGCAGTTGCAGAGAAAAACATTTGAAAGCGAAAATATACAGACGTGGACACACACACAAAGACAGACAGGGATGACATCGAGTTATCAATATGTTATCAGGCATTGAAATCGTTTCGCAGCCACTTCGGGGTGAGCCAAATTACAATACGATTCAACAGAATTGGTATTATCAGTGAATTTTCTGTCTCTTTTTCCTTGCTTCTGACTTTAAACATTTTGCACCTGATGATGCAGAAATAAATGCTGAAATTCATTACTGATGATAATAGTCCAATTGATAATTATTTGGGTGTGCGCACTCAGTTGTAGCTCCTGATGCAGGTGTATTTTGGCGCAGGTGGCTGCCTCTCCAATCCGTGCCATCACGGTGGAACCTGCGTACCTTCCTCACATGACACAGGACACAATGTGTGTCATTGCACCAGCAACTGGGAAGGACGAACCTGCTTGCAAGGTGCATATATTTAGTTCATTTATACTATATTCATTGTGGTGAAGTTGACTCTTTTCTCCAAAATGTGGACCATCACAAGTGCACAGTGTAGTTTATCATTCTTAAGCATGAAATGCGATTTTTTCCTGCATCAAAGGTTGGTTGTTTCTATGAGGGGCGTTCAAAAAGTTATACGAATGAGATGCTCACAATAGCTTGATCGATTCAAGGTATTTTTCTATTTTCCCACATATTTGTATCGTGTCGAACCCCCGCTATTCGCAGAGGACACGTTCCTGGAAAATGCTGTGAATAGCGAATCCACAAATAGCATATTCAATGGAAAAAGGGAGAGATAGGTTCCCAGCTGTTAGTGACCCAAAAAAATACCGTGAATGGTGAAGCCGCGAATGTTGACAATGTGAATTATTTCAGTGGCAAAAAGGGGGATAGGTTCCTGCCGGTTCCTGATTCATGAAAAATGCTGCAAATGCTATGCATTGTTTCAATGTAAAAAGGGGGATAGGTTCCTGGCGGTTCCTGATTCATGAAATATGCTGCAAATGCTGTGCATTGTTTCAATGTAAAAAGGGAGATAGGTTCCTGGCAGTTCCTGATTCATGAAAAATGCTGCAAATGCTGTGCATTGTTTCAATGTAAAAAGGGAGATAGGTTCCTGGTGGTTCCTGATTCATGAAAAATGCTGCAAATGCTGTGCATTGTTTCAATGTAAAAAGGGAGATAGGTTCCTGGTGGTTCCTGATTCATGAAAAATGCTGCAAATGCTATGCATTGTTTCAATGTAAAAAGGGGGATAGCTTCCTTGCGGTTCCTGATTCATGAAAAATGCTGCAAATGCTATGCATTGTTTCAATGTGAAAAGGGGGATAGGTTCCTGGTGGTTCCTGATTCATGAAAAATGCTGCAAATGCTATGCATTGTTTCAATGTAAAAAGGGGGATAGGTTCCTGGCGGTTCCTGATTCATGAAAAATGCTGCAAATGCTACGCATTGTTTCAATTTAAAAAGGGGGATAGGTTCCTGGTGGTTCCTGATTCATGAAAAATGCTGCAAATGCTATGCATTGTTTCAATGTAAAAAGGGGGATAGGTTCCTGGCGGTTCCTGATTCATGAAAAATGCTGCAAATGCTATGCATTGTTTCAATGTAAAAAGGGGGATAGCTTCCTTGCGGTTCCTGATTCATGAAAAATGCTGCAAATGCTATGCATTGTTTCAATGTAAAAAGGGGGATAGGTTCCTGGCGGTTCCTGATTCATGAAAAATGCTGCAAATGCTATGCATTGTTTCAATGTAAAAAGGGGGATAGGTTCCTGGCGGTTCCTGATTCATGAAAAATGCTGCAAATGCTGTGCATTGTTTCAATGTAAAAAGGGAGATAGCTTCCTGGCAGTTCCTGATTCATGAAAAATGCTGCAAATGCTACGCATTGTTTCAATTTAAAAAGGGGGATAGGTTCCTGGCGGTTCCTGATTCATGAAAAATGCTGCAAATGCTGTGCATTGTTTCAATGTAAAAAGGGGGATAGGTTCCTGGTGGTTCCTGATTCATGAAAAATGCTGCAAATGCTACGCATTGTTTCAATGTAAAAAGGGGGATAGGTTCCTGGCGGTTCCTGATTCATGAAAAATGCTGCAAATGCTGTTCATTGTTTCAATGTAAAAAGGGGGATAGGTTCCTGGCGGTTCCTGATTCATGAAAAATGCTGCAAATGCTACGCATTGTTTCAATGTAAAAAGTGGGATAAGTTCCCTGCGGTTCCTGGTTCATAGGAGAAACTTTTTAAAGCTTAAAATCTTTTCAACCGCAAAAACGCATGATTGCAGTTTCATTTTAAAAAAAAGTGCTTTTAAATAATAATAAAAAAGACAACACCAGGTACCGTTTCCAATGTTTATTGAAGGAATGTGATTAACAGTTTATTGAAAGTAATTAACCAACCATACTGTAAAAGTAAAAAAAAAACCAGTAGGTACCATTTCAAATTATTATTTGCACAAACAAGCACAACTTTTCAAATGATGATGATGATGTTTTAAAATCCAGTGAACTCAACGGAGTCGTCTGAAGACCACACAGGTGAGGGTGCTGATGAATCGTGCACCGAAAGGAATGTAGGTGAGGGTGCTGAAGCAGGTGGGGATCCTGAAGAGTTGCTCACTGAATGGGATGCAGGAGAGGCAGATGAAGCAGGCAAAGGTGCTGGTGCTCCTGTGGTGGACGGATCAGGGTGGAAGAACTACATGATTGAGAGCTGCCTCACAGATTGCCGCAGATTTTGATGTCGTTCCTTGAATGGGAGCATCATGTCATCCAACCCCCTCTTGACCTTGAGGTAATGCTCCATGACCGGATCGGCATTTAACAGCCTCTCGGAAACTGACCTGACCACATGTCCTGCAGTATCTCACCCAGGAACTTGATCGTGAGTTTGGACCTCGACACCTTCCTCATCACTGCCTGCCTCCTCCTCCTCCTACCTGGAAACCTTGGTAATGGCTTCCAAATCCTCCCCAGTGAGCTCCTCGGCATGTGAGGTGATAAGAGCATCCAACTCCTCAGACTCCATGACATCAAAGCCTTCCCCTCCCACTTGCATTGCCAACCTGACAATTTTATGCCTCTCCTCAATGTTGTTGGGAAAGCCTCTGAAGTTCTTCACTGCCTGTGGCCACAGGTTGTGCCAGCAGGCATTGACGATGGAGGCTTTCACCTCATCCAGTGACTCTTTGATTATGCTGATGCAGTGGGCGATGTTGAACTCCTTCCAATACTGCCTGATGGTGAGCTCTGGGTCCATCGCATACAAAATGTGGTAAAAGGTGCGACGGGTATAATATGTTTTGAAAGTCGAAATTACCCCTTGGTCGAGTGGCTGGATCAGGAAGGTGGTGCTGGGTGGCAGAAAGATCACCTCAACATGTTGGTGAGCCATCTTCAGGTCCCCAGGGTGGCCAGGAGCATTGTCAATGAGCAGGACAACCTTTAATGCAAGGTTTTGTTCTGCCAGTTACTTCTCCAACTGAGGGACGAAACAGTTATGGAACCAGTCCATGAAAATTGCTGTCATCATCCACACCTTCTTGTTGGTCCTCCAAAACATGGAGAGCATGTGCTTGCCATGCACGTGGGTTCAGAGAAGGGTTCAATATCATGGGCTTCGTCATATAGTCCCCTTTTGCGTTTGCACAGAGGAAAAGAGATACCCGGTCCTTTGCGGTCTTGAATTCCGATGCTGTCCCCTCGTGCTTTGAGATAAAAGTTCCCCTTGGCATCTTTTTCCAAAACAGGCTGGTCTCATCCGCGTTGAACACTTGCTCTGGCAGGTACCCCTTCTTCTCGATGAGCTGCACAAGTTGAGCAGGGAACACCTTGACCACCTCAAAATTTTACGGATTGTTCCGAACAATAACATTTACAATAACAGGTACAATACAATAACATTAATGTTTACAATAACATTTTAGTGCTTCTTGAAGCAGTCAAACTTTCCCCTTCTCATTTCGAATGGACCGGGACCACTCGTACCCACATCGCTTGTAACCGCGTCACTCATGCTGGCACCAGCTATGCCAGCCATGTGCGCCGCTGCGCCATCGTGTCGAAGGCCGACAGTAGAACCAAACAACATCGCCCCCGCCGTGCAGGACGCACGCGGCGCGTTCTTTTCAACCCATTTCTGAGTCTGATAATTACATCTATCCTCTTTTCAATCCAAATCTCCATCTAATACTTATATCTATACTGTTTTCAACCCAAGTCTACATCTAATAATTATATCCAATCTTTTCCTTCAATTCCTGACACAGATCAGAGCAGACACGGGTGCAACTTGTAATAAATAACTGCATGTACGGTGGCGGATCAGCGTGCACTGTACGGGGCATGCATAGCGCATCTCTTCATTCGGGTCTACACATGGGTTTACAATAACATCTTACAATCGGACTTCGCTCACCACAATGGCCACAAATCTCTCCGGCAGATAGCAGACATCCTCCCGCACCTCCGCCTCGATACAGTTGCTACAAAGCAGATGCATGCTGTACGGCCCGGATCACTAGGGCTACATGGCGTACGGACAAAGGAAGCACATTGACCAGCACTAACCGTGGGTCGCCAGGGGTGCCTGGGCGGGCATGCGGGGCCGACGCGACCCTCGGCCGGTCGCCGGGGCACGGCCCGGGAGTTCGGTGCAGGGCGATTCGTATCACGGTGTTCGGAGCGAGACAATTCTGCAGCTCAGCTATGGCTTGCTGGATGTAAAATAAGGCCGCTTCTGGCCATCACGACTGGGCCATGTGCTGGCCGGGGCCCAATCAGAGAGCCCGATTCGGGTGACAACACATCGCTTCGGGACATCTCCCCCGCCCCGCATGACAGCGTCTACAAAAGGATGGGTCGCGGGGCCGTCTGCCTTCCTGTCTGCTTGCTCCTGCTCATCGTTCCTGCTCGTCCTGCTCTTCTCTAGACTCCGCCTTCTCCACCCACTCACCTGCTGACTTCGCCCTTCTTCACCGCCTCGTCGCTGACTCCACCCACCCACTTGATCCTGTCTGCCACTCTGCCCACTCGCTCTCGACTCCACCTTCTCCACCCACCCACCTGATCCTGTTTGCCACTCTGCTCACTCGCTCTCGACTCCGCCTTCTCCACCCACCCACCTGATCCTGTCTGCCACTCTGCCCACCCGCTCTCGACTCTGCCTTATTTACCCACTCGCCGCTGGCTCCACCCAAAGTCCTTCCCTCATGCCCCTTCTCTGGATAACCAAGCAAGAAATGACGCACCAGCTGTCAAGGAGGGATTGTCCAGCGGAGCATCCCCCCAAAACGTATTGAGTGGTGCGGTCGGTCAATTGCGCTAGGTATTGCGAGACCGTTAGCCTCATCTCCTCTCCTTTTTCTTCTCATTTACTCTTCTTCATCAGGATTTATGTGTGCGTGTGTGTCATGGCGCCTGTCCTCGCTTAAGTAAAGATTGCAGAAGGTAAATCGGGATAACTCTGCTCTGTCTGCTTTTGTAAGTTGCTTGCTTTATTGTCGCACCACACTTTTCTTTCTATCTCTACTTACATACAACAATAAAAACTATTAATGGTGCCACATATCTTTCCTTGCCTGCCTGTATTCAATCCTTTTGTAGAAATGTTCCCAGTTCGTTTTTGTCTTTTCTTTCTTTGATCCAGCATGATCCATATCCAAGCCTAGCCGGGAAATATTCCCAACTACCTGTTCTTTTAGCCGGTAAGTCCTTGGCACTGTCGCTTGGCTGCATCTGATCCAGCAAAGTGATCCGGTTCGGACAAGGCGTCCCGAGGGCGTGTCCCCCGGTAATTAGATCACATAATTATTTTTAGCTAACTGGATAAACTGTAGACGGAGGACCCTAAGTCACGTGGTTGAGTTATTGGCGTCCACGGTCGGTTAGCGACCCGCCGTGTCATGGAGTTATCTGTGTGCAATGGCCTGCGATTCCAGGGAGTCTGGTGGGAAACCGAGATAGCTTCCCTCCCTCGTGGTCTTCTCATCCAGACCCCCGGCCCCGCAACAATACGCATCACCTTTGCGTGAATAAGAGGTCCACTTAAAGGCATGTTTTTCCTGCACGTTGTCCTCAATCCATACACTGAGTGCCTTCTCCATCCTTTCTATGTAGACATCGCGGACATGGGTGACCACTTTTGGTGCTCGGTACAGCGCTTGCCGCAACACTTTCTCGGATCGCCTTCTCGTTCTTCTGTATTTAGAGAATGGTGTATTCGTTTACTCCATAGTGTCTGCTCACAGACGTCACACTCTGTCTTCTTGACAGCCAGTCCAGCAGATCCATTTTATGACTCAGGCTCATCACTTTATTCTGCCTCTTGGCAGTCGACGCATCTCTGGCACTGGTCTTACGCTTGGTAGCCATGTTTGATAAATGAACAAATGAGCAGAACGAGAGGCAAAACACCAGTCAAGGCAGAGGAACAAAAAGAATGATTGAGACCCAGGACACGCTGCACATAAATAGTCATGCGGGAATTGTGGGTAGCTGCGGGAGGGTGAGTAGTCTGCCCATTGTTTGTGGGGGATGTTGGCAGATGCTAACTTGTTACCAGATATCTTCAGCTGGGGTCTGGGGCTATATGTGGTGAAATGTTTTAATTATGCAAATGTGCATGCTCACATTTTAAATATGCAAGTCTTGCATGATAACAGTTTACTCATCTGGGGGTTGACGTTGTGAAGCATTTTAATTATGCAATGTGCATGATAACAGTTTACTTCGCAGGTGTCAGATGTGGTGAAACATTTTAATTGTGTTGCTGGAGAGAGAGAGAGAGAGAGAGAGAGAGAGAGAGAGAGAGAGAGAGAGAGAGAGAGAGAGAGAGAGAGAGAGAGATAGATGGAGAGAGAGAGAGAGAGAGAGATAGAGATAGAGATAGAGAGAGAGAGAGAGAGAGAGATAGAGATAGAGATAGAGATAGAGATAGAGATAGAGATAGAGATAGAGATAGAGATAGAGATAGATATCTTCAGCAGCAGCTTGTAATAGATTTGGTGAAGCATTTTAATTACTTATGCAAGGATATATGTTAACGGTTTACTCAGCAGGTGTTAGATGTGGTGAAACATTTCAACTGTGCAAATCGCGGAGTGGGGGAGGGAAACATTTGGCAGCTCATAATACTGGTACTGTAGATATGGTGAAGCATCTTTATGGCGCTAATGGTAGAACAAGCTGTGCAGCTCGGTTACAGCAGGGCTGGTGGAAGATATGTTTTAGAAACTGTGTTATGTAAGTGGCTTGTGCAAAATATGTTTTACAACTGTTATGTACATGGCTCGTGGAAGATATTGTGACGTCCACGGGACTTGAACAGTCCCGCCAACGTAGAATGAGCCGAAACGATGGAGGCGGTTTATTTATTTATAACCCAAACATGGCGGTTCTAATCGCTCTACCGCAAACGGGACGAGGAAGGTGGCACGAGTAGCTTTTCACTGAGTTGATGATGTTTATTTGTTTTTACTATTAACCAGAAATAACAAGACTCGGCAAGAAAAGGGATCCGGGGCGATTCGACGGGATGGTGTGGGATCGGGCGTGGGGAAAAACACAGACAATTCCAATGAATATACAGATCTCAAACCCTCTAAGGCGCCAAGCACACACACACACACACACACACACACACACACACACACACACACACACACACACACACACACACACACACACACACACACACACACACACACACACAAAGTAGCTATTTCTGGTGGTCAGGCTGGACCGTGGTGTGGACGCAACTGTCCCTGGATCGGCGTCGGACGAGCTGGCCTTGCTCTCGTCAGGGGGGGGGGGGGGCAGGAGAAACCGTGGTGCTGTCGACCTCCTGGTCTTGGCCCAAGTCCGCTCACAGCCGCCAGGGAACCAGTTCTGGCGCCAAGTTGCGAGCAGGAGAGGGAGGCAGGTCCGCCCGCCGTTCGACCCCGTACTCCGAGCCAGCAGAACCCCAGAGCCAACTAAGGTGAGGCACGAGGCTCAGCAAGGCTCCAAGACACGATGAAGAACATGATCGAATCAGCACAACAACAAGGACGCTCTCCGCGCAACAGCCTCCACACCCAAAAAAACACGATCGTTTTGTCCCGATCTTCTTCCTCTTCCTTTTCGACCCCGACAGAACCTTTTTATCCTCCTGTCCTCATCACTTCCAATCGAGCCGTTTATTGGCCCACCGCCGTCGCCTTCTGCCAATCGTGATCACGGGGCGGAGCCATCCGCTGCACTGTCCTGTGATGTCACGGCCAGTCTCCAGAGAATACCAAAAGGGGTTTACGCAGACACACTTACCCTATCCCGTGTCCCTATCTAATTACGTGACAATTATCATTTCCCCCCTTGAAGAAATGAACATTTACTAGACAACTTATCACCACTGAATTGCTACTTATTACATCGAGATCCTGGTAAACTCGAACAGCATGGCATACCTAATTAAACATCCTAATTACCCTTTGAATGCATGCCCCCCCTCAAACGTAACACTGCCCCCTCCTCTGGTACCGCAGCTCCCGCAAGGTATATCACAGGCGCTACCGTACCAGCCTTAACACTTACTGACTCACACCTAATTAACCTAACGAAATAAAGTAGGAGGGGCAATGGGCAGCGAGTCGCAGCGAACTTACCTATCCTGCTTAATGTACTACCCCCTTATGGCCTTATCCTCGCCTAAACAATCATTCGTTTTTTTATTTTTTTATTTTTTTATTTTTTTATTTTATCACATGATAGCACTGAGCGAAGTTGCACTCCATCTTCTGGATCATCGCTCTTGCCCAGCACTCTTCCAGTGATCTGGGGAGGGGAAACAAAAGGTTCCACAAAAACACAACACTTATACTTTACATTCCTACTCTAAGCCTTAACGACACTATTCACAGGATATTTACACTTGACCGCCTCCCCCAGTGGATGCTAATAGACACAGCGTTACCTGGGGAGCCAATTTTCAAATTTGCTTGCCCCAAAATTATGCGGACATCATGCCCTTGCTGCACCTGTCAAGTTGTGCGGGACCGAGTGGGACACACATCTTCACAACACTCACACCATGGTCATCATCACATTTCTAGGTCATGGTCCTCATTTTAATCATGCAGGCTGAATCCCGTCGTGGCCGTGGGGTGGGTTACCACAAGATGATGGGGGCATCTCAGGTGCAACCATGCCCACAGGTAAGCTTTAATCCAACCCGGATGTTTCTCCGCCCCGCTCCCTTTGATTCCCTACCCCCTGGTAGCCATCAGCTCTAATCCCGTACAACACTCTGGAAGGGGTCTCACTGGCTCCTCTGGCCTTCCTGGGTCGCCAAGGTCCTACCCACCTTGGTCGCCCAACCAGACCCTCTCCCAGTTGCCTCCAGACACTGTCACCATTAGCCACCAGGTGGTGAATCTCCTTGAAGGGGGTCGCAATTCACGCTCACCGTGAGCTTCAGCAATCCCTGTGGACAAGCACATCATCCCCACCCACAAAACCCACATGACTCCCCCACCCCATCGGCCTTAGATGTGACACCTGCATTTCTAACACTTCACCGACCATGACCTTCCCTGTTACCACACCATGTCCAATAAAAAATCAATGTGTGCACCATACATTTCACTTCTTAACTTGAAACAACTCACACAGCACTTCTCACCCGATCCACGCACCAGCCATTGGACAGCCACTTATGCCCGCTTTGTTACCAATTACCCACTGTCCCGATTGTCACTCTAAAACCCAGCAGAACTTACAAACACATGCCAATTTTCCCACAATTCATTTTTTTCCACCAAAGGAGGGCACTTCGCCACAATCTCAGCAGCCGAGCATGGCCGTATATGCTCAGCCCAATCTAGTCTCGCCGACCCCCGACAGTGATCTCCGGACCCGACCTATGAAAGGGCATCTCGGATAGACCTGGCGGTTCAGCAGGAGGATTCATCCTCTGTGATATTTGGGTAATGCCAATTTCTCCCAGCCCCCCTCCCTGATCCTGAATCTCCGCCTGTCGGATCGTCACCGATGGCCTCTCGGGCACCCGACCCGGCCGCCTCCACGAGGCCAGCCTGGCTGCGCACTCAGCCGCTCGGTGAACGGTGGGTGGATCCTGTAACTCCACTCACGCTCGGACCTCAGGGTCAGGAAGAGCAGCAAAAAATTTCTCTAGTGCCAGTCTGTCCCATGCCTCCACTGTAAGGTCCCGATACGCGATCCTGACTGATTGGTAAATGTCCTGTGCCAGCTCCTGCACTGTCTCACCCGGCTTTAATTTGCGGTGCTGGAGCTGGGCCCGCACCAGATCACAATTTGCCGCGAACCCAAACCGACGGCTCAACGCCTCGCAAATGTGGGAGCTGGTCAACATCCCCTCCGCGATCACGTTTAACACATCTGCGGCTGGTCCTCGCAACGTTGCCACCAAATTCCCTGTACGTTCCTGCTCATTCCACCCGTTTAGTCGGGAAATGCACTCAAATTGCGTCAGAAAAGCTTCAACGCTCCCTGACCCGTCGAAATTTACCAGGGGGATCACTTTTACGGTGGCCCGCTTCTCAGTTTCTCCCTTGTCCGAATCCAGCCCAGGGATCAAACACCCTTGTGGCTGCGTATCCAATTTCGGAGCCCACTGTGGCCAAAGATGTTTTGTGGTGAGGGTCTCATGGGTCAATTTTGCCTCCTGTTCCAAACGTTGAATGGACCGATTCACCTCTTCCCGCAGGATCTTCTGGGCCCGCACAACCTCCTCCAAGGCTCCGTCGCGAGTTTGTAGCTGCTCCTCAACCAACCCGGACACTCTACTTACAAAAGACTGCTCTACCAGGCCTTTATCCAAGACTTCATCTTGGCTCATAATTTTATCTTGTTCGTCCAAACGAGCCTCCAATCCTTTTATCTCCTCCGCCAAATTCATCCCTTGCTTCCTCAGCTCTCCCCACTCTTCTATTTGCAGCTGCATACGAGCATCCACACAGGCACGATGATGTTCCAGGCTTTCATCCACTTTATCAACCCGAATGTTCGTTGCATCAATTTTATCTACCAATTTTTTCCGTATATTTTCCCCCTCCAATGTAATTTCTACCTTTGTTTCCTCCAATCTATCCTCGAATTTGCTTTGCATTTCTCCCAATTTAACATCCACACACTCCTGCATCTCAGTTTTCATTTTCTCCATCTTTTCCCCCAATTCATCCCTCATTAAATCAATCCGTGCACCCAACTGTTCCCCCATTACCCCCAATTGATCTGTCATTTCTGCCCCCTGTGCCGTCATTTTTGCCATTTGTGCCGTCATGTCTGCCCTCTGTGTCACAAATTGATTTTCCATTTGTGCCGTCATTTCTGCCCTCTGTGTCACGAATTGATTTGCCATTTGTACCGTCATGTCCGCTATTAAACGTTCCAACAGTGTCTGGATCGTCATCGCACCGGTTTCCGGCGCTGCCGGCCCCGTTACGGGCGATGAAGCACGGTCCACGCTTGGAATGGGGGAGGTTCCAACCCTACCCCCGTCTCTCCCTTCTTCCCCCAACTCGCTGCCAGACACGTGGCCTTCCTCCTCAAACATCTGCACATCCGCCATGGTGCAGAAGTCCCGTTTGCCGCTAATTAATTTTAATTTGAAAAATCCCGCCAAAATTTTCCCGCGCTCGCGCGCTTTTCTGAAGTAATTTTGTATTCCAATTCGTGGCGAGATTTTAATCTTGGTATATTCTCCCGATACCAAATATAATTTAGAGGGGTTCGAATATCCAACACCCTGACACCAATGTGACGTCCACGGGACTTGAACAGTCCCGCCAACGTAGAATGAGCCGAAACGATGGAGGCAGTTTATTTATTTATAACCCAAACATGGCGGTTCTAATCGCTCTACCGCAAACGGGACGAGGAAGGTGGCACGAGTCACTTTTCACTGAGTTGATGATGTTTATTTGTTTTTACTATTAACCAGAAATAACAAGACTCGGC
>NC_140963.1:71981619-71996619 GCF_056783735.1 Eptatretus burgeri | reverse complement strand
AGACATATCATATTATCTTGTTCATCTTCAAATGAAAATGGGAGATAAAAAACATGAATTGTGGAAAAAGTGATCCAGCACAATGTACGACATAAAATGGTAACAATATTTCCCTCTTTATGTTTCAGTTGAATGAATCACTGAGCAGCTTCGCATTTGGCTATAAGGAGTCAGTGGTGGTGAAATTGCAGCAAGTCAAGCCAAACGAGCACAAAAACCTGCTGTATGTAGCTAACTGAAGCAACTGTCAATTGCTTGATGTATTGTATACACTTTGTTACTTGTATGATCAAATCAACCCTTTATGGCAATGCATGACACACAATGCTCACCTTGGCATTCATAAAATAAATGCAGATGAAATACAATACAGTACTTACTTTATAATAAATGGTTATTTCCTATCAGGGTCTTATTGTCTTTTGCAGGAGTGTTTGTTGCAGGACTTGCCAGCATTGTCTGTTTTGTTAACTTTGTTTTGTCTCGCCATTTATCAAAATGTGGATTTGAAATATATATATATATATATATATATATATATATATATATATATATATATATATATATATATATATATATATATATATATATATATATATATATATATATATATATATATATATATATATATATATATATATATATATATATATATTCACTGTGTGCTTTGTTTAACTTTTTTTTTTCGCCTCTGTCAACACTTGTTATCATTTTGGTTCCATAGAATATTCTTCAGAAAATGTGAGATCTTTGTGTGCCCTAATGCTTTACCACATCCCTTTTCTTTCTGATAGGCCAGGGAGACTTGTGGCCTTGGTGACTAACACTTTCAAAATCGATGCCAATGTTACGGAGGGGACAGTGACTACTGCGGTAGATAGATTTATTCACAACTGTGACATTAGATATTCTTCGGAATGCCACTTTGCACAAAACAAGAAGTTGATATATTCGCGTAAGTACAAAATACATTTTTTTTTTATTTTACAATGTGCATTGCACACTATTTATTCTTGCAGTCCATGAGACATTATGCACATAAAACATATCATGTTGAAAAAGTGAAAAAACATTTGCTGCAGTGCAACATTTCAATATCTACAAACATAACTAGAAGGGCACTCAGTGGAGTGCATACCTCCTCCACGTAACGCCTGATCCACAAGAACATATTGGGCCCATTACTTTTTTGAAATATCATGCTATTTTATCGTTTTTGGCCCGATCTCTCAATGGTGAAAATCACTTTAAAAATTAAGTAATTCTCATATTCATATCCATAATCGGAAGTAGATGATAATGGGTTTTCTGGGACTCCCATTCAAATGAATGGGGGAAAAGGGAAAGACTTTCTGACTCAAGCCTCAAAAGCCCAAAATTGGAGACTGATTTTCTCCCCACCTATCCCCTTCCCTCCCATACAAGCAAATTTAAAATTGAGACTGATTTTCTCCCCCTCCTATACAAGCAAATGTAAAATTGAGACTGATTTTCTTCCCACCTATCCCCTTCCCTCCCACACAAGCAAATGTAAAATTGAGACTATGAAAGATTGAGACTTACTGATTAAAGCACTTCTTCCCTTTTACAGTATATCATCATTCCACTCAAAGAGCGAACCAACAAATATTTGTCCATGTTCTACTTTAGGGAATAAATTAATTTTCTTATAACATTAATTTCCATCGAGTATATTCACTTTATCTCTTCAAGTACGAAGGAAAGGGCTATCCCTCCTTCGGTCTTGTAAAATGGGGAAGTGCTTATAAGAGCACAGACATGCTGTGAAAATGAGGAAGTATTCTGTGCCCATGTCTCTCATGATTATATCTTAAATCATCAGAACACTAACAGAATAAAGTTTAGCTAAAAGCAAGCAAAAGCAACTTTAATAAAAAAGAATATATTTTAAACGTAAATTTTTCTCAAAATCATTCAAAGCAAGCTGTTTCATTTTCGGGTTAAAATAAGTCAGACTGCTTGGGAACGGAGTTCCCTTGCCCGAAGCAAAAATGTGATTCATTTCCTTTGAGACGCATTTCATTTCCCTGAAAAACCCATTGTTGTCACATTTCATTGACGTCATCAACTTCCTCTATTTACTGCTTCGTATGCTCGGAATTCGTATTTATTGCTCTGGTTTCATATGTTTTATTCAGAGAATGGAGTATTTAGAAGAGAACTCTGACCTTGCAGATCAATCATTTTCACAAGATGACAGGTGAGATCCTTAACCCAATTCATTATTTGTTGTTTTATACAAAATTAAATCACGATACAACCAATAATTATTGTATGTCTTTTTCTAACAGGTTGTCCCCAATAAGAACATCGTTGATAACTGATCTTGAAAATGAGTTATTTGAATTACACGACGAGTGGCTAAAAATGAATGACTTCCTTGAAGACATTCCTTCATTTAGAAAAGAATTGAATGGTATTTTTCTCGGCTGGCAAGAAATTCTCTCACGTCCTCTAACCTTGAATGAGTCGAGTCAAAGGTGAGAAATTATCCGTGTGTGTGTGTGTGTGTGTGTGTGTGTGTGTGTGTGTGTGTGTGTATGTGCGTGTGTGTGTGTATGTGCGTGTGTATATATGTGTGTACATGTGTGTATTTGTGTTTGTGCATGTGTGTGTTTATATCTGTGTGTGTGCATGCGTGCGTGTGTGCGTGCCTGTGTGTGTGCATGCGTGCGTGTGTGCGTGCCTGTGTGCCTGTCTCTGTCTTTGACTCATTATTATTATTTTTTTCAGTTTAAACACCTCTCTGGATGAACCAAACACACAACTTAATCTTCTGGAGGAATCTGACATGACACTCTATCTTCTGGAGGTAAATGTTATATTTATTATTGCATTAATATCATAATATAATCATCTTTATATACCCTAATTGTTCTTCACTCTTTGTTTTGAACAGAATATGTTGATCGAGTTTCAAAAACAAAACAAACCATCAGACTGCTGCGAAAGAAGATTTTGTTCAATGTTATTACTTTTGTTTAATTATAAATGCTTTCCTTATAACTATCTGATTTTGAATTACAAGACAAGAATAAAGGAGATGTAAAGGGGAGGGGGGGTTGGGGGAGGGTTAGGGTTGGGTGTTAGGTGCACTCCTCCAACGACCCACCACCCCCTCATCCCTCTCCCCGTGTGTGTGTGGGGAAGGGTGGGGGGTGGGATGAAGGGGGTGGTTGGTCAAAGGTGGGGGCTCACAAGGGGGTGTGTTTTGTTGTTGTGTGGGTAGGTGGAGCCTGTGTGGGTGGGGCTTGTGTGGGTGGAGCTTGTGTGGGTGGGGTTTGCGTGGATGTGGCTTGTGTGGGTGGGGCTTGTGTGGGTGGTTGGGGCTTGTGTGGGTGGGTCTTGTGTGGCTGTGGCTTGTGTGGGTGGAGCAATTTTTTTTTAAATTAAACATGTGTGTGGGAACTAATAATCTAATCACTAATTATGTGGATATGATGGATGTGGATGTGGCTTATATGGGTGGGGCTTGTGTGGATGTGGCTTTTGTGAGTGTGGTTTGTGTGGATGTGGCTTTTGTGGGTGGGGCTTGTGTGGATGTGGCTTGTGTGGGCGGAGCCAAAAGGGGGGTGGAGTCAAAAAAAATTTCAATTCACCTTTGTCTTTTGTAATTCCTGTGAATAAAATGAACCCAAAATCTCTTCACCCTTTAAATCACAATTTGTAAGTCCAAGGAACTGTACTGACGACATCAACAATTTAAAAAAGTTAATTTGTCCATTGCTTGGTAAACCTTTTTCAAAATGAGATTTCCACCTGTATATTCTTACTATATCACCAACTTTGAACTTAGGCTTTCTGACATTAATCTCTTTTTCATATTCTGATTTTGTAAATGTTTCTGATGGCTTAGATTGCATTGAGGTGTGAATCGTGTCATTGTACTTATCTACAATGTCCTGAATTAAACATAACCATTGTTGAGAACCGAGTTGAGTGAATTTTTTTATATAGTCTCTCTTTTAAAGTACGATTAAAATGCTCAATAACAACCACTTTTCCTTCATTCAAGGTACTGTATAATGTAATGTTATTTTAAAGAAAATTCATAAATGTTTTGTTGTAGAACTCTGTACCCTCATCAGTTCACAATTTTTAAGGTTTTCTCTTGCTTTTATTGAATATCTGTTGGAAAGCTAACATAAGAGTATAACCTGTTTTGTTTTTCAAAGGAACAACCCACGCATATATACTCCTCAAATCAATAACGGTTAAAGCATACTTGTACCCCCTTATCATAATTGAGTTCAATTAAATCAGCGGACCAGATAAAATCAACTTCCTTGGAATAAACCTTCCTTCGATGAAACTTTGTGATTATTGGTTTATGTAATTCATCAGCTAATTGCTCTTCAATCTTAATGATATCATTAGAGCCTATAAGATTTTTGAATTTCCAAGCCCAAGTTTCAATTTAGCACTGATCATCTTCTTCACAATGAACCTATCAACTTTTTCTCTCAAGGTTGGATTTGGTATCAGAGACAAATGATACAACATTTCTCTATCGGCTTCATGTTTTTCTTCCAACATCGTGCTATTCCCATAATCAATATCATAATTCATGCACACTTATCAACCCTATTGATAGGTTTGCTCCATGGTTTAGGATTGTCAGCCTCATCTAATCTTTTATTCAAATTTGTTCCCGGACCACAGAAAGAATACCCTGGTAGATGTAATTTGCCTGGTATTCCAGTTGTTGTAAATTTACTTCCTGATAAAAACTTTTGTATATCTCCCCCTTGTTTGTGTTTGGTGATGAATTCACTCTTTTTTGAGCCACACACCGAACATGTGCCTTTTTGTACAACCCTATTATTTTTACTTTTAACATACGAGATATTTTTACTCTTGGTTTTCTTTTTACATTTTAGACAATAACTCATTTATTTATGTGAAAAATTCTGACAGAGTGCGAAAACCTTTTTAGTTTCCAACATGCACATTTGAATCTTAATTTTTAAAACATGAAGAATCCTTAGAAATGTCTTCATTCTCTCCTCCATTTATTTAAGAAAAAAAATGTAAACCTTTAATCAAAGTCAATTACACCAACATCATCAATAATATCATCTTTTCCTTCTTTCTCTTCTTTATCTCCACTTTCTCGTTTAAATCTTCTCCCTGAAACCGATGTTAATATTCTTGATGCATATATTTCGAATAGACTTGTCAACTTGCCAAAGGGCTGCTTTGTTGGTTTTCTTCAAAGTACCATCACAGTTGGCCAAGGACGAAGGAAGGGGGTTGAGGGGGTGTTTCAGTACATCATTCATGTTCAACTTTCTGCTGGAAGCTACGAGTATCATCTGTCCAAACAATCCTGATAAATCTCACACTCTCATGATGTTCCTCCGAAAGGACCATCTGGAACCCCCCCCCCCCATCGACTTTCTTAACCATCCTCTTGAAGAAGTCCTTTCATTCAAGCTTCTGGGTCTGAATATCTGCCACGATCTTTCCTGGGAAGGGCACATTTCCAAGCTGCCCTCCAAATCTAGTCACAGACTGGGTATCCTCCATTGTGCAAAGTCCTTCCTTACCACACCTGAGCTCCTGACCACATACAAAGCTTTTGACTGCAGCATGACGGAGTACTGCTCTCCCCTCTGAGCTGGTGCTCCCGCCTCTCACCTTTCTCGTAACACGATGGAAACCAAGGCATTTCAGATCATAGGTATCTCCATTGATGAGGCTGAATCTTTGAGTCTCTCATTCTCTCACCACAGGAAGGTCAGTAGTTTTTCTGTCTTCTACCATATCCTCTCCAGCCTTGCCCCCCCCTGCACTGTCTGAGATATGTCCCCCCCCATATTTCCACAGGGTGCTTAAGGTCTGCCAGCAACCACCTTCTGGTAAAACTATCCAAATCTCCCCCCATCCAAATCGACGATCTTTTCTACCCTGCTAATCCACCACCTCCTTCAAATTCCCTGCTTTCCTTCCTGAAAGTCCCTGTAGTGTCCATCTTGTTTACCCTGCGTACCCCACCCCATCCCTCTCCTTTCCACAGATCTCCTCATGTCTTTTTTTCCCCACTGTTTGTTTTTTTCTCTTCCTCCTGCCCTTCTTGTCTCCTGCTCCCTTTGTTGTGTGTTTCTGTGTGTTAGCTCTCATATGAGCCTCAACAGTGTATACAAAAAAAAAGTCCCCGTTGGATTTAATCCGAAATGGGAGCTTGTGGATTTGGTCTCAATTTTCACATACGTGCGGGCGTGTGTGCGTCTGCAACCATACCTCAGACCTGCATAGACCAATTTTATTCATACTTGGCACAAAGACAACGCATGATGGTTTACATCTGCATGTCATTTTTTTTGACATCAGATCCAAGATGGTCAACTGTCGGCCATTTTAGTTGTAAAAGAAAACCCCGTGTCGAACGTGTCCTCAATCATTTCTCAGAGATGCATTTACCAATCTTGTTTAAACTTGGCACACAGGTCCTGAATAATGGCTCACATAAGCACCTCATTTTGTTTCCAGATCAGATCCAAGATGACCAACTGTCGGCCATTTTAGTTGTAAAAAAAAAACCTGATGTTGAACACGTCCTCAACCATTTCTCGGAAAAGGTTTTACTGATGTTGTTTAAACTTGGCAGAACGATAACGAATGAAGGCTTACATCTGCAAACCATTTGTTTTCGAGATCAGCTCCAAGATGCCGAATGACAGTCATTTTGTTACTTAAACGTGTCCCTAACCATTTCTCCGACATGCATGGTCCGATTTTGTTCAAACTTAGCACAAGAACAGTACACAATAGCTTACTCTTGCACCTCACTGTATTTTGTGAACTGATCAACGATGGCCAACTCGTAGATTGTCAGCCATTTTAGTTGGAAAAAACCCGACGTTGAACATGTCCTCAACCATTTCTCGCACATGCATTTACTGATCTTGTTCAAACCAGGCACCCAGATAATGAATGATGGCTTACATATGCACTCATTTTTTTTCGACATGAGATCCTATGTGGCAGACTGGTGGCCATTTTAGTTGTAAAAAAAAACCCGGTGCCAGACACATCCTCAACCATTTCTCGGACATGCTTTTACCGATCTTGTTCAAACCAGACACCCAGATAACAAACGATGGCTTACATATGCTTGTCATTTTTTTTCGAGATCAGATCCAAGATGGCCGACTGATGGCCATTTTGTTATTTAAATGTGTCCCCCAACCATTTCTCAGACATACTTAGTTTGATTTTGTTCAAACTTGGCACAAGCACAGTTCATGATGGCATACATGTGCCCTTCACTTTATTTTACAATCTGATCAAAGATAGCCAACTGGTAGACTGGTGGCCATTTTAGTTGTATATAAATATGAGCTGGCCCTTTAACTCCGTACAGCAAAATTATGAAAAGAACAGGGGCTATGACATTTTATGTCTTTTTTTCCTTGCTTAAGTCAATTTGTTTTTGCATGTACACACTTCATATACTGTTTTATAGCACCAAAACATACATTTATCTAAAGTAGCTTCTCTTACTTTGATTAATTAACAATGAGGTATCTTTCTTCCTATCACTATCCCTTTATCTGCTTCTAGACATGGCAGCTTAGGACTAAATACTTCCTTTTGAGTTGACTGGTTATGCCTTTGACTACTCACAAAATAAAACATGACCAAACTGAGACCTGAGTACATTCTCCTCTTCAAAAGACGTGAACACTGTCCTCTCTGTAAATGTGAATCTTAAAATCCCATGGAATCTTTAGGACTCTGGGCAGGTCCTTTTATTAATGCATTAGTCTATAAACTTCAGAAAATGAATGTTGAGGCTGCTGAGAAGATATCTCAAAGATAGCGTATTCCCTTCTGAGCTGTCTAATCTGGATTTGATTTTTGGTCTGACGGGAAGCACGATGCTTTTCAGGCAGGATTTTGCACCACTGTGCATGCCATCTTTCAGAAGTTCCATCTTCTGTCCCATCTTCTAGTATTAGCTTGTGCTTAATTATTATCTGCAGGTATGGAAAGTCAGTTCTGTGTACATTTCTGGCCAAATTCTAAATTTTTGCCATGGTTGAGGGATCCTTCGGCAGCACTCGGAAATGGAGTAATGACATACCCATGGGTAAATCCTAGATGATGGAAATATTCAAGATTGGTTGTGGGCACTCCAATGCTTTGCCATAACTATGACAAAATGAATACTGACGACAGTATTTCAACATTCCCCTCCCTCCTCCTCCGCTCCTATCCTCCCTCCTGTCAGTTCCGCATCATTTTTGTCGATCTCTTATTGTTGCATGGTACACCACAGGGAGAGACATCTGTGAACTGAACGTGTGTGACATTCAAAGTTCAACTTGCATCAACAATGAAGGTTTCATAAGCTGCACCTGCTTGCCTGGCTTCTACAAACACCACTCACTGGACCATGCCTGCAGAGGTAGTGCCTCTGGCATTGACAAATTCTCCACTTGATAATACATTTTCATCTGAGTAAAAGATAGTATTTTATGCAAATTCAAAATGTTCTCAGACTGAGATACACACAATAGTCTAAGAAATGGCATTTTTTTAAAAAGACCAATATGTATATGTATGTATGTACTTATGTATACGTATGTATGGACTTGCACTGTTGTGAGCATCTCTTTCAGAACACTTTTTGTTCGTTCTTCATATATTTGCATGTGCAAAAAATATAGCCAGTTACATTATTGAGGTACGTAGAGGAACATCAAATGTCATGTTTGTTGTTGCAGCTTGTGAAAATGGGTTTATTCTCCAAAACGGAGAATGCGTTCAGTAAGTTTAAAACAAACACCTTTATTTGTGTTCATTTCTATATTTATGTGTATTGACTATGCAATGTCAAATTATCTCTTTGATATCCTTTGTACAGGTGTTCTTTTGGATTTTCTGGACATGGATGCAGAGAACGTATGTAAATGCGTATTGTTTTTTTTTTTTTACACTTAATCGCAATTACACTGGTTTCTGTTGCATTTCTCTAAGTATTTATTGCTTTGCTTTTCTTGACAGCATACCTACTTTCTTCCATCCTGCTTGCTGCCTCTGCAGGACTTCTACTATTGATTTTCACTGTTGCACTCGGAGTGATATGCAAGAGGTCTTACCCAGAATGCCAAACACTTCTTAATCTCAATACTTAATTCATAAAATTAAATCATAAACTGACAGATGACTTATTTTATATGCCATTGTAGAAAACGCCGGGTGGACTTGAGACGCTCACACTTTAATCACGAAGCTTTCCAGCTTTCACCGTATTCTGAACTGCCTGACATCCCACGGAACTCCTGGTTAAGGGAAGAAAATGAAATCCATGATAATAGCAGCACCCACAGCCTACTGCGTTCAGAGGAAAGCTATATCTCGGTTTGTTTTTCATCTATTACTAAAAAGAGACACGTGTGTGTGTGTGTGTGTGTGTGTGTGTGTGTGTGTGTGTGTGTGTGTGTGTGTGTGTGTGTGTGTGTGTGTGTGTGTGTGTCATGTGAAGAAGCAGCATAACTGAGCTTTTCCTGCTGTTCTAGAATAATAAAAATGGTACCGTTGGTAAGCTATAAATCGATTTACTTGGTTGGAAAGCTAATAATTGACCTACTTGGACCAAAACTTCATGCCCGTTTAATCTTCAGGATGCCTGTTTCAAAATCTTTATTTTGATATTTATGAAAAAGAAGCGGTAATGTGAGCTTAATGTAGCACTTTAAATTGTAACATTTATTATTTCTCAACAGCAGGAACCCTTCAGAAGGACATGGAAGGAGCACACAAAATCATATATAGTCATATTTCATGAAGCAATATAAAAATACATAAAAGTAACAGAAAGAGCACAAAACAACAATGAAAGCAGTAGCAGTAACAGCAACAACAAGAATGTGTTATTTTTTTTTAAATCCTTTTTGTTTTGTTTTTCACCTCATTTTCCATCCTTATTGAGACTCATAGATAGACGTTCAATATGTTTGTGAAGTACAACATGCTGTCTTTTTATTAAACCCGTCAGCGAAGTGATGTATAGGTACGTATTGTCATGCATAAATCTACATCAAGACTTGAGTGAATGCAACAAGTTGCAAAACAGTGCCCAAGGGGGAAGGGAAAGAAATTAATTTGAGAAGAAATAAGGAATGATATTTGGAAAAGAGAGGAAAAGGAAATTGGGAATGGGAGGGATTCTAAGAACTCAGCAATTTGTGTGTCCCTAATATGTAGATGAACCAAATGTTTAAAAAAGTTTTTCAGTTTTGAAGAAAAATGTTTTTCAGTTACTAAGACAAAGCAAGTTAGGCCTATCATTATAAAGACTTATTTGTATTATTTTTCTTTTAATTTTCCCCATTCACCTTTTTCAGCCTGTTTACCGCAGTTCACTTAAAACTATGGAAGACATAGAATCCTACACTATTCTGCCAGGAGTGCAATGTGACATATTTGGTGGTCGACAGAATCTGTCGTACACATTTGATGAGAATCGCCGCAGCGAATATTTCTGACTCACGTAAACAGGTAAATGTGCTTGCAAAGTTGCCAGAACTTTTTGTGTATTCTGGCAATTTTGAATGAATATAAATTAGGAAATAGATTTTGTAATAGGCACCGTTTGCTGCGTAAGTAAAAGAAAAAAACAGGTTTTATCAGATTTGATTGTACTGGAGATCATGTCGTAGACCAGACAGCTGATCTGGTCTATGATTTCGACAACAATGGACAGGTTGGACAACAAAAGACAACAACGTTGCAAATCTGCAGTGGCCAGACCAGAACCCGGACTCATGTAAACCCAATGACACCACTCTGGGACCTCTTGGAATGTTGCCTCAATTCTCGTGTCGGACCACAATCCACCATTGAACCTGGACTTGCACAGAAGGAACAGTACAATAATGCATCTGATAACTACCAATGTTTACTGCAGGGTAATGGTCATAACCGAATATATATTGGATGAATTATTATGAACTAATAACCCTGCATGTCAGCAATCCAGAAAAATGAAAAGTTAATTTTCTTTCACTTAATTTGTGAGATGAAATAATGTAAACGTTGAGCCAAAAGGCAAAATTTTAATTTTCCATGAGCAGATAATGACAAGTATGAAAGCAGCAGAGCATAGGGTTATTCTGAGGTTTAATCAATGTACTCAGATTTGTTATTTTTTGGCATTTCCAAAAAAAAAAAAATCCTGTATTTGATTAATGGATGGCATCAGGAAAATATCTTTGCTTTTATACACAATTTCACAGGATAATAATAATTTCAAACGACAAGGGCACTCTTCGATGTCACCAGATATGCCTCTGTCCACATTTTTACATCATTATAATACTTGCCCCAAGTTTAATTTAAATGCCTGAACCCAGATTCAAAATATTAAATAATTATACCTGCCAGACCATGCGTCCGATCAGGTTGAAATTTAAATCATATATTCCCCGTGACTGCTGGATCATAATTCTGACATTTCACATTTATTCATGAACTGGATCAAGAAAAGAAAAAATTAAGATTTTCGTTCAATCCAATATGGCTGCGTCTGGCTCATGTGACCTATTCATTATTTGTGAACACCCTGGTTTTTGGCCCCATCTCTCAATGGTGAAGAATCGCTTTTTAAATTAAATAATTGTTGTATCCGGATCCGGATTCAGACCTTCAGCAAAATCGAATCAATTTGCCCCTGTCACCCACCCAATGTGTCCACCAAGTTTCGGCCAAATCTATCCACCACTTTTTGAGATATCTTGCAATATATAATTTTTTAGCCCTATCTCTCAATGGTTAAGAATCACTTAAAAAATTGTAGTAGCCGGATCCGGATCCAGATCTTCATCAAAATATAATCAGTTCGTCCTTGTCACGCACCCAGCCTGCCCACCAAATTTCATCCAAATCCGTCCACAACTTTTGTCGTTGAGATATCCTGCACACAGACAGACAAACAGACAGGGGTGAAACATAACCTCCTTCACCTTCGGTGATGGAGGTAATTATCATGGATGGACATATGTAAGGACATAAGGACAGACAAGCAACCCGAAAACATAATGCCTCCGGCGACTTCGTCAGCGGAGACATAAAAAGTAAGGTACTGATGTTTAATATGTATTTATTTTCGTTTTATGACTAATACTGTGATATTGCTATTATAATTAACATTGTGCAAATATGAGCATTATAAAATACTGCACAATATTATATATAAGTATTTCATTTTGGAATGCTGAAGTATTGAGCCTGCACACTTCAACTTAAAATGAACCATCTGAACCCACATGTGAATTTTTTTTCCAGCAACGCAAAGCGACACGTGATTTATAAAGTTGTCATATTGTGCCATTTTCAACAACTTTGCACGACAAGCTTTGCTGCTATGGTGAGGGCCCTTGCATCTACCACCACAATTATGCACTTTGCCAAACTGCTGCATCTGTTAGGAATTGGTTCGAGGACAACAATTTTGCACGTCTGCAGTGGCCAGACCAGAACCCTGACTTAACACAAATCAAAACCAATATGTGACTTTTTGGAATGCTGCCTCAATAATCGAGTCGGACCACAAACCACCATTGAACGAGGACTTTAACTGAAGGAACAGTACAATAATACATCTGATAACTACTGATGTTTGCTGTCAGGCATTGGTGCAACCTAATATAAATTGAATAAACTATGATGAACTAATAATAACCCTTCATGTTTCCTTACTGTCCAAAAACTTTGAGTAATACAGTGTGCTTTCCAAATGCAGATTAGATGATTTCTGTGATGATGATTATATCATGTAATGTTACATTTAGACCAAAAAACAAGAAAAAGAGCAATCAGAGATTGCAGACCCTCGACAAGACTTCATTTGTGTAATTTTGTGTGGTGTTTGTGTTCTGGTGTCTTATGTTATAAATAAGAGACATAAATAGAACTGCCACTTTATAACTGCTGGCAGTGATGACCAGGTACCAGTGAACCATGGGTGGGTGGAAGGGTATGCCAACTGGAAATGAGATGGGATAAATCTGTGCATGAGAGAGAGCAAATGTGTTTGAAAGAATTCCCAGGATGAGTTGATGTTGGAGAAAGTAGAAATGGGAGAACAGTCAAGAAGTTTGATGCTGCTTGAAGACCCTGCCAGTCGGCCTTAGTGAAATGCCAGACTTGTCGGCACTGAGGTGGTTCTCTAATAACAGCCAGAGATATATCTACTTTGACAAGCATATGGTCAGATGAACCGATTGGAGCAAAAGAAGAACAGCAGACATTTTCTGGAAAGTCTGTCAAAATCAAATCCAGAAGAGATGGAGTACCGTTGGTTGAGATCCGGGTCGGGAAGTTGACAGATTGTGTCAGTCCCAATGAGTCACAGAAGTCCTTTGCTGAAATGCAGTTGAGAGAGGTACCCTCACCCAGCCAACTGGCATGATGGCAATTGAAGGAAGAGAGAGTCTGGATGAGTCGATAGAAGTTGGTCCATGTTTTTGGCGAGCAAGGAGTAAATGGAGTATTCACTGTTTGGTGGATGGTACAACACACAGATAAACAAGAGGTGGGAGTAGAGGGAAAGCCATAGCCAGAGGTATTCCCGGGGTTGTGGATGAGTGAGGGCAATGCATGGAGTGTGAGGAATAGAGTTTTCGATGAAGAAAGCAACTCTGCCACCAGGACGAGGCTCAGGTCTATCATACCAGAGGACGGAGACACCGCTTCTGTGAAGCATGGTGGTGGCAACATCAAGTTATGAGGATGTTTCTCATCAGAAGGGACTGGGGCACTTGTCACGATAGAAGGGGAAATGGATGGAGCAAAATACAGAAAAATTTGAGAGGAAAACCTGCTGCCCTCTGCATGAAAGCTGAAATTGGGACGGAAGTTCACCTTTCAGCATGACAACGACTTGAAGCGCACACAGTCAAAGCTACATTGGAGTGGCTAAGGAACAAAAAGATAAATGTCCTTGAGTGGCTCAGTCAGAGCCCCTACCTAAATCCAATTGAAAATTTGTGGCATGACTTGAAGAATGCTGTCCATCAATGCTCCCCACACAACTTGACTGAGCTTTAACAGTTTTGTGCAGAAGAATGGACAACTATTGCCCAATCAAAGTGTGCAAAGTTGATGGAGACCTATCCCAACAGACTCACAGCTATAATTGCTGTCAAAGGTGCTTTCACCAAGTCTTAACTCAGGGCGGTGGACACTTATCCAACTAAGATATTCTAGTTTTGTATTTTAAAATTAATTTCTGAAATTTGTGGAATTTGTTTTTCACTTGGAAGTTGTGGGTTATGATGTGTAAATAAAGGTAGAAAAAGTTTGCTTTAATGCAATTTAATTCCAGGCTACAAGGTAACAAAAGGTGAAAATTTTGAAAGGGGGTGTCGACTTTCTATAGGCACTGTATGTACAGATACTGTACATTGTTGCAGTTCCCTGTGTCGGAGTGGCAACCCGTTCAGTCTTGTACCCAATAGCCAAGGAGGCTACTGAGGCAGCACCAACGCTCTGCACAGAGTATGGTCCCAATGGATGGATGTTGCAGTTCTACGAAACCGTCACTCTCCAAGGCAATGGCAGACATCTCGTGGTTTCGAGACAGTTATTTCATCAGAATCTGTTTTAGATAGTCCTTTCCTTATGTCTCTTGGGTTTATGGGACAAAATGCATTGAGAGGGATTTTGGGACAGGTCTCTGTTTACATTATTTATCCTTTAATTTATTTGACTTCACACACGACCCTCCAACACGTAAGCATGCACTCTAAGTCCTTGGTCCCTTCAGTCTTGCTCTATGGGTGTGAGACTTGGACTCTGACCAAGGATTTGAGACAAATACTTAACTCCTTCGATACCAGGTCTCTTTGGAGAATCCTTTACTGAAGGCTGGGGGGTTCATTGAAGCAGGTTGGTTGTTTTGGGGTGAATTTGGTCCACGGTATGTGCAGGCATTGGTGGGGTGGGGGTGTGGCAGGTGCAGGAAGTGTA
>NC_140963.1:71974119-71979119 GCF_056783735.1 Eptatretus burgeri | reverse complement strand
CTACCTGTACATCCTGATCGGGACATGAACTGTGCCGTCATCGACTGTAGGGTGCTTGGCAAGTGGCTTAAGCACTCCTGCAAGCACTCAAATTAAATGGTTGATAAGGATCAGCTGGCTAGGCTGTGGCTGCATACCATGTCGGATCCCTTTAACTTTAAAGCCAGTTCTCACCGCACCTGCAGCACCTCATGGAGCACCTCGCGAAACCTTCAAAAATATAGACACAGATCTGGCAGACGCTGTGGATCAGCAGTTCCTCTGGGGGACAGGGTCAAGCAAAATCATATATGGGTCAAGCAGTGAATGCATTGGAGTCAGGACAGGTACCGGAGGATTGGAGAATAAGAAATTTAACACCGTTTTTGAAAGAAGTTTCCAAAGGAGAATTGGAGAACCTTCGACCTGTTAGTTTGACTTCGGTTGTGGAGAAGGTGTTGGAGCTGTTAATTAAGGAATAGACAGGGAAACATTTTAATAATTTCAAACTAATTGAAGGTAGTTGGCAACACCAGAGATTTTCTAAAAATTCCTCACCAAAATCTAATCAATTCGTACTTTTTTTTTTTTACACACCAAACCTGTCCACCAAATTTTGTCTGAATCCATCTACAACCTTTTGAGACATCCTGCTAACACACAAACAAACAAGAAAGATGTCATGCACAGCATGATACTTGCAAAATCCAGAGAACAAATATGACCTTATAAATAATTGGTGGTTCAATTAAATGACCAGATATGCAAATCCTCTTCAAATTTCGAATAAATCAGATGAAAATTGACAATTTTAGAAATTTGGTCTATGTTGTCGTTTTGGCCAATGGTGTTTGTTGAATTCAGCAACCTGATATGCAAATCCTCTTCAAATTTCAAGTCAATGGGATGAAAATTGAGAATTTTAGAAATCTCACCCAAGTTGTTGACCTTTTGACCTCAAAAACAATATGTTTTTTTCTATATGACAAACTCGACCATGTGGTGAAGTTTCATGAAGATCGGTTTAAAATTGTGATGTGTAGGCGATAAACAGACGGACAAACAAACAGACAGACAGACAGATAGAATAACAAAATTGACTGACCAATATACTTCGAAAAATCTTCAATTCTGCAAGTAAAAAATACATCGTGCAGAGCACGATACTTGCGAAACCCACCCACCTCTCCAAAGGGTGCCATGGATACATTAAATTGTCCATTTCATTAAGTTAAAATGGACAATCTGACTCGAAGCTCAGTTCAATCAGATGAAAATTGATTATTTTTCAGATAGAAATTGATGAATTTAGAAGTTTGCTCTTAAGTTGACCTTTGACCTTTTGACCTCAAAAATAGTTTTGTTTCCAAATTCAGTCATGCACTCTGCGATTGCTGCTTAATTTTTTCGTTTAATTGGATGAAAATGGATGATTTTTCACGTGACATTTGCTGATTTTAGACCTTTGACCTTGAGTTGACCTTTGACCTTTTGATCTCAAAAATAGTTGATTTCCTAATTCAGTGAAGCGATATGCAAATCCTGTTCAAATTTCAAGTCAATCGGATGAAAAAGACGATTTTAGAAATGTGACCTCAAGATGACCTTTGACCTCAAAATCAATTGGCTTCTCAATTGGGACTACCTCTACAACTTAGAGAAATTCCCTGAGGATTGGTTTTAAATTGTGACCTGTAGCCAATTGACAGACAAACAAAGACAGGATAACAAAACTGACTGACCATTACACTTGAAAAACCTTCGATTTTGCAAGTAACAAACAGCATAACGCGCAAGACCAACGAATATACTGGGACTTGAAAAAAAAATCTTCGATTTTCACAAGTAACAAACTAGAACGGCACTCAGCAGCGTGCATACCTTCGCCAGGCTGAACGGTTTTCATTTTGTATCCCACTGATAAGCTGGATCTGGATCTGGACCTGAACGATAAATAATCTAATCGGCTTGTTCTTGTCACACACCCAACCTGTCCACCCAGTTTTGTTTGAATCTATCCGTAACTTGTTGAGCTATTGTGTTATACAGTATTTAGTTGTTAGCCCTATCTCAATAGTGAAGAATCAGTTTAAAAGTTAAAGTATCTGGATCCTCACCAAAATCTTATCATTTCGTCCTGATCACAAACCCAACCTGACCACCAAATGTGATTTGAATCCGTGCACAACTTTTTGAGATATCCTGCTCACGGACTGACAAACAGGGGTGAAAAACATAACCTCTATCCACCTTCTTTGGCAGAAGTAATGAATGAACGACAAGCCTGAATGAGATATGAATGAATAAATGAAGGAGTGTAGAAAATGAATGAAAATTATTTGAAAATTGAATGAATGAAAAGAGGTTTTGAGACGCGAACATTGTGCATTAAAACTCGATCCCCAATACTCCATCGAAAGCGTGAGTGATGCAACGAACCCAAAGATTACAGAATAATTCTGATATAATATAATTTGCTCCGGTCTGTCTGTCCGTCCGTCCGTTTGGGGCGGAGCTTCCACAATTCAGGGCGGGGATTCAAAATCACCTCGCCGCCATTTTGTTTGCTGTGTGGAGACTCTTTTGTAAGGCTCGCGCATTCTTACACTCACGGCTTTATCTGAACTGTAATTCCATATCTGATTTCATTTTTTGTAGTCGTTAAGATGGTTCAAGTTTCAATTTCAGCAAAATGTGAGAAAATTAGACGAACATTGGCGTTCACACACAAAAATTCATTCTGATAGCCGTTTTTAATGTGTCTGGTTCGATGCGATGTGGGGAGGGGGGGGGAGTTATCATAACGTTACCTTTTTCACGGTTACCTTTTGAAGAAACAGGTATATTTTGATTGCAACACGTGCAAAGAAAACTAATTTTGATTTCAACAACTGCACACCCTCAATCCTCTAATCTCACTCCATCCTCTCACTACTACTCTCGCATGTCAGCGATCGCAACAGCGGTCTATTTGTTATACACCTCCTAAAGAAAGTACGTTTTTATTATGCAGAGGAAAGAAAATGGTGAAGTCTTTAATAAATAAAAACTTTTCGTTTTTGCAAGAGTTTTCAAGGCTGAATCGTGTGCAAGTACAGGATGTATAAACAAACGGTATTTTACATGCACATGGACGTGTACTTCACAATTAACATTGTTATACAGTACTGTGTGAAATCGATTTCTGTGAAATACTGTACTGTGTGAAATCGATTTCAATGTATCTGGTCGAACGTGATGTGGGGAGGACGACGAACGAGGGAGGGGGAGTGAGGTGAGGAGAGGAGAGAAGAGGAGGGAGGAGAGGTTCACGAGTGATGGTAGAGGCAGTAGTGGGAAGATGGAGAAGGTGTAGAAGAATGAGCGTCGGGGGAGTGGTGAGAGCAGATGGGGGAAGTAGAAGATTGAGGTGGGGGAAGTAGTGAGAGTGAGAGAGGGGAAGTAAAGGAGCGAGGGTGGGGTTCCCTGCTCTGAATTAGTTGTTCAGCCACTCCTGCTCCACCCCCCCTTTTTACCTCTCTCCCTGCTCTCACCCTCCCCCCCTCTCCTCCTCTCATCCTCCCCCTCTCCTCCTCTCATCCTCCCCCTCTCCTCCTCTCAGCCTCCCCTCCCTCCCTCCCCTCCCTTCTTCCTCTCATCCTCCCCTCCCTTCCTCCTCTTACCCTCCCCTCCCTTCCCCCTCTTACCCTCCCCTCCCCCTCTTCCCCTCCCCTCCCTTCCCCTCTCACCCTCCCCTCCCTTCCCCTCTCACCCTCCCCTCCCTTCCCTCTCACCCTCCTCCCTTCCCCTCTCACCCTCCCCCCCTCTCGCCCTCCCCCCCTCTCGCCCTCCCCCCTCTCGCCCTCCCCTCTCACCCTCCCCCTCTCGCCCTCCCCCTCTCGCCCTCCCCCTCTCGCCCTCCCCTCCCCTCTCACCCTCCCCTCCCCTCTCACCCTCCCCTCCCCTCTCACCTTCCCCCTCCCCTCTCACCCTCCCCTCCCCTCTCACCCTCCCCTCCCCTCTCATCCTCCCCTCCCCTCTCACCCTCCCCTCCCCTCTCACCCTCCCCTCTCACCCTCCCCCTCCCCTCCCCTCCCCTCTCACCCTCTCCCTCCCCTCCCCTCTCACCCTCACCCCTCCCCTCCCCTCCCCTCTCACCCTCCCCTCCCCCAATCACCCTTCCCCCTCTCACCCTCCCCTCCTCTCACCCTCCCTTCCCTCCCCTCTCACCCTCCCCTCCTCTCACCCTCTCACCCTCCCCTTTCACCCTCACCCTCTCACCCTCCTCTCCCCCATGTGTGTGCCGTTCAACTGGTCGTCACATCTGCCAGAATCCCCCCCTCTCATGAATGAAGTGTTAGACGTGAAGAGGGGCGGTCCAAGTGTCATGCATGTCTGTGCCCGTGGGTTTCCCACCCACTGGTATAATATAAAAGATGCATTCCATGAGGAACGAGGAAACATTATATCGAGAGGATGTGACAGTTTCACCGATCAATCGGATCGGAACCTCTGCCGGTTACGCAAGGTCTGCATTGCAGCAGGCTAATCTGTCGTGCAATTTTGGAATACACGTACCGACGACTTTGTAAAGCCATTCTAAAATAACTGTGAAACAGGCAGGAACGTCAAATTTCACGTAATGACGTCACCATACGTTTCGACGCTAAACTCGCCACGTGTCATATATAGAGCCCGTGCGTCTGGAAACGCCATTTTGAATTTGAAAAATGAATTTGGCAAACAACTTACAAGAACAACTGCGTCCTGTTATAAAAATGTTTTTGAACCAAAAGTTATGGCTCGTTACATGTAGAAAAAAAAATTTAATAGAGTAATCACAACAAACCATCAACTCAAAGGAGACAGGAAAAGCTCATACGAGAGAAAAACTGAGCTAGTTCCGGTGAACAGCCTCGTGTTTTATCCATTCTGCCTTTTCTCCACATCCGTTAATTTCATTACGAGCTAATTTTCACTACGTACTTTTTGTGTTCTCAATCTCTGTGCTTTCTTCTTCCCCATTTCTACCTTTTTCCGTT
>NC_140963.1:71964119-71971619 GCF_056783735.1 Eptatretus burgeri | reverse complement strand
GACCGATTGCCCGGAATTCAGATCGTCGCCCCGGATAAGTCCGGAGTCGACGGGTCCTTGTTTTGGACCGTGAAGGCTCAATATTTCCACCACGTGGTACAGGGTTATTTGCCAAATCTTCAAAATACCTGGTATAGAGATCACGTGGCGATCTAACGAGTCTTCACACCCTCGACGGAACTCGTACGGAAACGAGCCGCTGAGCGCGCTCGTTCCGTGTGCGATTCCGAGCGGTTTAATCGCCAAGAACCGTCGGTCCAGATGGTACCGTTACAACGGCCACGGAAGTGGCCCTGCCAATTTTCCCCAGCACGCGACATGCTCAGTCAATGAAAGAAGGGACGCGAACGAACTGAAACATTTAACAATTGGGGTTTATTTATCCAAAATGGGGAACTAGGGAACACAGAAGAGCAGATTTAAATCGAATAAAGCAAGGCAATGCAAATATATACAGCACAAGCACTTAAGAGTTTTACTACTTAAAGACGGGGCCCACACACAGACACACACACCCACAGACAGAAGTGGACCCCAATGGTCTTTATTTGGATCTCCAGCCCGGAGGACAGTCGGTAGCTGCCTGTGCTACCTGGCCGCGAACGCACGGCTGGGCGTCCCCTTCTTCCCAGAGCTCCGGTCACCGTAGGACGGACCAGCACAGCTGAACCCAACTGAGGTGAATCGAGGTCGTCGCCCAGGCTCGCGATCATTCGGAAGAGGAGGAGGTGGTGGATGAGGACGAGGACTAGGGCTGACTGCGACGAGGGCGGTGAAGAAATCTCTCCTCTTTTTGGTTCAGCCGTCTGCGCTTTTGTTCCCACGCAGAAGGCGGGGGGGGGAGGGTGGGGTGTCTCCGCCCTCCCCGCTTCTCCACACTGGACGGCCTTCTGCGCAGACTCCCTCGTCGCCCTGTCACTGGCCAGTTTTGGTGCGCAAAAATCCTCGCCATCCATTTCACTGGCCAAAACGGGCGGCAAACCCCTCAATTGGCCAGATGGCTTGGTGACATCACTTGGACCGCCCTTCACAGAGTCGGGGAAGTCCGATTGGTGAGCGACGGTCACGTCACTCGATGCACGCCGATTGGTTGAGGGCCGCCGCGTGGCTCCTCCCCGAACTCCGCCTTCTTCCAAAGGACCGCCCCATCCAACAGGAAGCTGAGCAACATGTTTCTCCAGGGGCTCCACCCACCCCTGACGTCAGTCAGAGCGAGGTGAAGGAAGCGAAGTGAAGGTGAGGGTGATGCGGTGTCGTCGGCGTTGATGTCAGTGGTGTAAAAATAAACAAAAAGAAAACCTGACTATTAAAATAACTCCACAGCGCAGGAACATTTAATTACCCATTATACTCGGGTCGGGACCCTAACAGGCAACATGTACTTGCCAATATTACTGATCTAAAGGACCTGTATGTTGTGTGCTCATGGCTTCCAGATTTGCAACAATATTAGGCAGCAAGTGAACAGTCAGTTCTTGAAGTTGATGTGTTGGATTGGATGCAGGAGAAATGGGCAGGAGTAAAGACCTGAGCGACTTTGACAAGGGCCAAATTGTGATGGCCAGATGACGGGGTCAAAGCATCTCTGAAACGGCAAGGCTTGTGGTGGTCCGAGGAGTGACAAACCACAAACCGGTGACAGGGTGTTGGGCGCCCAAGGCTCATCGATGCGCGAGGGCAACAAAGGCTATCCCGTCTGGTCCGAACCGACATAAGGTCGACTGTGGCACAATTCGCAGAAAATTTTAATGGTGGTCACGGGAGGAATGTGTCACAATCCGCAGTGCATCGCACCCTACTGCGTATGGGGCTGCGGAGCCGCAGACCGGTTAGGGTGCCCATGATGACCCCTGTCTACCATCAAAAGCACCTACAATGGACATGCGAGCATCGGAACTGGACCGAGGAGCAGTGGAAAAAGGTCGCCTGGTCCGATGAGTCCCGTTTTCTTTTAGATCACGTGGATGGCTGTGTACGTGTGCGCCGTTTACCTGGGGAATTGATGGCACCAGGCTGCTCTGTGGGAAGACGACAAGCCGGTGGAGGGAGTGTGATGGACACGCGAGCGTCGGAACTGGACTTTGGAGTAGTGGAAGAAGGTCACCTGGTCCGATGAGTCCCGTTTTCTTTTAGATCACGTGGATGGCTGTGTAGGTGTGCGCCATTTACCTGGGGAATCGATGGCACCAGGATGCACTGTGGGAAGACGACAAGCCGATGGAGGGAGTGTGATGCTCTGTGCAATGTTCTGCTGGGAAAACCTGGATCCGGCCATTCATGTGGACGTCAATTTGACACGTGTCACCTACCTAAACATCGTTGCAGACCAGGTACACCCCTTCATGGCAATGGTATTCCCTGATGGCAGTGGCCTCTTTCAGCAGGATAATGCGCCCTACCACACTAAACACATTGTTCGGGAATAGTTTGAGGAACATGATGACATGTTCACGGTGTTGCCATGGCCTCCAAATTCTCCACATCTCAATCCGATTGAGCATCTGTGTGATGTGCTGGACCGACAAGTCCGATCCATGGTGGCTCCACCTCGCAACTTACAGGACTTGAAGGATCTGCTGCTAATGTTTTGGTGTCAGATACCACAGGACACCTTCAGGGGTCTTGTAGAGTCCATGCCTCGGCGGGTCGGTGTTGTTTTTGCGGAACACGGAGGACCAACAGCATATAAGGCAGGTGGTCATAATGTTTTGGCTCATCAGTGTATATATATATATATATATATATATATATATATATATATATATATATATATATATATATATATATATATATATATATATATATATATCAGTGTGTGTGTGTGTGTTGTTGCGGTTCTGGGAACCGCATCCCTCCAAGGCAATGGTATCCAACATACAGTGGTCCCCAGACAGTTATTTCATTAATATACATTCAGAGAGTCCCTTCCTTCTTGTCTAATGGGTCAAATGGGACAGTGCATTGTGTTAATCCCATAGTTGGGTCTGAATAAATCTCTTGACTTCATTCCTACTCTGCCTTTTCTCTTACTAGAAGCACCCGCTCCCTACGGAAGCCGTCAAGGGGTCATGTTATTATATTTATGCCTATTTTACTCCAAGGGGTCCCAGGATTACACACCCAAAAAATTGTTGCGATCGGTTCAGTAGGACAGTGCTTTTGCAGTACCTGGGAGCATACAGACAGACAGACGGTGAATTATAGTAAGATTGCTGAGGTAAATCCAAGCCACGGCCCTGCCCTTTGCGAGAATGGGTCCTCGCGAAGGCCAGCAGGCACTACGCTCGGACACCTACCTGTAAAAACCGTGGCCACGCCCTTTATGTAAGAATGTGTCCTCACAGAAGACTAAAAGGAACAAAATACCAAATGCTATCAACTTACAGTATGCACGTGGCGCACTCTTTTCAACCCATTTCTGAGTGTAATAATTATATCTATCTTCTTCTTCAACTCAAACCAACATCTATTAATTATATCCAATCTTTTCCCTCAATTCCTGACGCAGATCAGGGCTGGCACCGCGCACACCACCACTTTTGATAAATGACCGCATGCTCAATGGCGGCGGACCCACTGGCAGTCCCGAGATAATTTATTATCGTACACAGAGCAGGGCACGAATAACCCACATCTTGTTGGAGTATGCATGGGTTTACCATCGCATTTTACCGTCGTTCTTTGGTGGGGCACGGTCCAGGAGTTCGGTGCAGGGCGATTCGGAGCGAGACGATTCCACAGCTCAGCTATGGCAAGCCGGATGTTCAGTGCCAACCAGAGCGCCCGATTTGGGTGACTATACATCACTTCGGGTCGTTTCCCCCGCCCGCACCACAGGGTCTATAAAAGGACGGGACGCGGGGCCGTCTGGTGTCTTTCCTGCTCGGCTTTCCCCGTCTGCTGGTGGTTTTCCGTCCCTGCTCATCGCTCGTGGTTCGTCCTGCTCTCTGTCTGGCTTGGGATTGATAAACCCGCCCATTCGCTTGCTAACTCCGCCTTCCTTCACCAGCTCGCTTCTGACTCCGCCCATCCACCCTCCTACCTCATCCTGTCTGCCACTACACCCACTCGCTTTTGGCTCCGCCTTTCTCCACCCACTGGCTTCTGACTCCGCCCAGAATCTTCCCTTCACGCCTGATGGTCACGCCCCATTCTCTGGACCGATGCTCGCTGCATGAAGTGCCATGAAGCGGGAGACGATGCGCCAGCTGTCAGGTAGATATCGCCCAGCGGAGCAATCCCTCCAAATGTACTGGTGGCACGGTTGGTCAATCGTGCAAGGTATTGAGCGACCGTTAGCCTCATCTCCTCTCCTCTTTTTCTTCCATTAACTCTTCTTCGTGTGTGTGTGTGTGTGTGTGTGTGTGTGTGTGTGTGTGTGTGTGTGTGTGTGTGTGTGTGTGTGTGTGTGTGTGTGTGTAGGTCATGGCACCTGTCCTTGCTCAAGTTCAGAGTGTACAATAATTATATCGGGATAACTCTGCTCTGTGTCTGCTTTCGTAAGTTGCTTGTATTATTATCGCACCTCACACTTTTCTTCCTATCCCTGCTTAAGGCGCTGTCACACCTTGACGATTTAGCCAGCGTATGTCGACTGATGAAAAATTTGTCTAAAACGCTGGCACACGTCGAATACATTATGGGTAAGTTTGTATACATTAAGAGCACGCTGAAAAACTGCCATACGTCGTAGTACACTGGCTTTCAACGTTGTACTTTGCGGTTGTCCTCAAATTTTAGCATGCTTGAAATTTTACGATGTATGCCAGCATATGACTCGCACGTTCCGCTACGCTGGCCATAAGTTATGTAGGCACGTTATGCGATCGTTGACACACGTCGACACACGCTACTTGTAAGTTACTCATAAGTCGAAACACGTCGAGGTAATGATTAGCGTACCCGAAACTTATTTATAACCTATGAGTAACGTGTTGTAGGCACGTTACACGATCGTTGACACACTTCGAGGCACGTTATGTGATCGTTGACACACGTCGAGGCACGTTATTTGTAAATTACTCATAAGTCGTAACACGTCGAGGTAATGCTTAGCGTACCAAAAACTTATTTCTAACCTATGAGTAACGTGCTTTGAACCTATGTATTACGTACCTCCAATGCATATTGACGTATGAGGTGTGTTCAAAAAGTATCTGACCTTTGTTCATAAAAAATACTCATATCCAGATGCAACAAACTTACACTAATCTCCTTCAAAGTAGTCCCCTTGGGCTGCCACACACTTCTCCCAACGGTTCTGCCACTGTCGGAAGCAGCGCTGGAATGCCTTTTTTGGGATGGCGCGCAGCTGGTCCGTCAAATTCCGCATGATGTCTTCTCTGGACTGAAATCTGGTCCCTTTCAGGGGAATTTTCAGCTTGGGGAAAAGCCAGAAGTCGCACGGAGCCATGTCGGGAGAGTAGGGAGCCTGACGAAGCACAGGTGTGTTGTGTTTGGCCCTGAAACTCTGTATCAAATGTGAAGAATGGGCGGGTGCGTTATCGTGATGGAGCTGCCAATTGGCCGTTGCCCACAGGTCCAGCCGTTTGCGTCGCACAGCGCCACGAAGGCGATGCGGTACCTCTTGGTAGTACTCTTTCGTGATGGTTGTGCCGTGTGGTGCGTACTAGTGATGAACCATGCCATTGGAGTCAAATAGGACGGTCAGCATGACTTTGACATTGCTGCGGACCTTCCTTGTTTTTTTTGGCCTCGGGGATGTTGGATGCTTCCATTGTGATGACTGGAACTTGGTTTCTGGGTCGTACCCATAAACCCAGGTCTCATCGCCAGTGATCACTGTGTTGAAGAAGTTGGGATCGCTGTTCACAGTCTCCAGCGTGTCCTGTGCGATCTCCAAACGGAGTTGCTTCTGCTCGATCGTTAGCAGCTTTGGCACGTACTTCGCTGAGATTCTCCTTAAGCCCAAATCCTCAGTCACAATGGAATGAACAGATCCAATGCTGACGCCCGCCTCGTCTGCAAGTTCTCTGATCGTGATTTGACGATCCTGCATCAGCAGGATCCTCACTTGGTCAATGACGATCTCATTTCAGGATGTTGAGGGCCCACCAGAACGTGCTTCACTTTCCACTGATGTGCGACCATCTTTGAAGCGGTTGTACCACTCTTTTTTTCTGTGTGTTGCCCATTGCTTCGTTCCCGAAGGCCTGTTGAATCTTGCGGATCGTTTCCACTTGGGAATCGCCAAGCTTTACACAAAATTTGATGCAGTAGCGTTGTTCAATTTTTTTCCGCCATTTTGTCAAAAACGAAAATCAGACGGCACTCACTTACACTTCCTCACTCATCGGCGGTCTCTCGGCGACTGACAGCTTCAGCAGGTGGGAAAATATTCACGCATACGGATTAGGATCGCCTACATACGTGCACTAAACCACGCCTCCCTAGCTTCATTTGTTTACGCATGAAAAATTAAGGTTGGATACTTTTTGAACACACCTCGTATGTAGACGTATTTGATTGACGTCTTCCGGACGACCACAGAACTTACTGAATGTGTTTCGAATTTACAGCTGCCGTATAATGGCGTATTGGCAGTATTAAAAAAATACAAAAAAACAACAATAACTTCCGATATTTCGTCACGTGCCGTTACGTCCCGTCCGATTGCCTCTTCAGTTTGCTCATGTCTTATTCTTAGTTCCTCCTCTGTGAATATTTTCTGTTTGAGGATATTGTCACATCGACGTCGAAATTAAAAGCAAGTGTCCGAATATATTTTAATATTCGTGATAGACTAAAAAAAAAAAAAAAAAAAAAAAAAAAAAAAAAGCAACATCAGATATTTCGTCACGTGCCTTCACGGAGCCAAGGAGAAAAAAAGAAAATGTGCCTTGACGGAGAAAATAAGTTTCGGGTACGCTAAACATTACCTCGACATGTTTCGACTTATGAGTAACTTACAAGGAACTTGTGTTGACGTGTGTCAACGATTGCATATCGTGCCTACAACTTATTCCCAGCATAGCGGAACGTGTGTGCCATACGGCGAGTACGTCGTAAAATTTTCAGCATGTTTAAAATTTCACGACATACTAGACGTACCACGAAATATGACAGCGTACTTCATCGTTTTTCAGCGTGCTCTTAACGTATACACAACTTACCCATACCATATTCGGCGTGTGCCAGCGTTTTAGACATTTTTCATAGGTCGGCATATGCTGGCTAAATTGTCAAGGTGACTGCGTGGTTGACACTTCCAATTCTCAGGCGGTTATGATTTAAATCGGCGTGTGGCAGGTTTTTAACAGGCTACGCCACGAGTTCGTCGGCGATACGTGCAGCGCGCTATGCCTAAGTTAAACTATCGTTGGGCATAGTTTGTGAACGCCGACAACAGGCTAAGCATTCGTTGGTATAGGTTATCTATTAGACAACGAAACATTCTGTGCCCGTTACTAATATGTTATGCATACGACCAACACGTTATGAATACGACCAAAACTTTAAAAAAAACATCAAAATTTCAGC
>NC_140963.1:71959119-71961619 GCF_056783735.1 Eptatretus burgeri | reverse complement strand
GGAGGAGTTACTCGAGGAATGTGTGCATCTTGGATAGGTAGGGTCAGAGGATAATTCCCAGATGGAGCAATATCGGAAAATACAGTAAAAAAAAATAAAAACAGATCACCCAACTCCCTGCAATATGACAGCAACAGACCCTGTGCTTCGGCCACATCATGAGATATTCCAATAATTTTGAGAGCTTTCGATTCCACTGAAGCCAAGAGAGACAGTTGTGATGTTGGGGTGCCAGCCCATAGCAGAGGGCAGTACTCCATTGAGCTATGCCCAGAGGCAACATTTGCACTCGCTATTATGAGGATTGACATTTCTGACAGACTAGTGAAATGAGAAATCTTGAGGACTTCAAGTCTATAAATACAGGCACACAGATTTAAACAAAGGATCTGACCTCAAATCAATGGCTTGTGATTTGGTGGTTGAAATGTGGATATATATACACCTGTTACTTTAAAAGGTAAAGTCTTTGTGCTCTTTGTGCAGATGCAATGGAGGCTTCCAATGAGGAGATGGCCACTGGGTCGATGGAGTTTGTGAATGAGGATACAGGTACATTTTCTGTAGAAGCTTTCATTTGGGAATAATGTTTAGATCTATGAATCGATCGATGTATTGTCTCAACAGCGGCTCAACTAACGTTGAACTGTTTGAGACAGGAGGTTAAAATCCCACGATGTACCGAGTGGTTTTAACTCCTGTGGAGACGTTCCGAATTATGGCGGACGATGCGCAAGTGGTTGTGAGGAGAGACACGAGTATCTTAGTTCTAAAATAAATCTAAGGAATTTTAAGGCGCCTCACTTCAGACTCGATGACAGACTGGAAAGGGACAAACCTGGGGACTCAGCTCTGGTGGGTGTGGGCAGGGTGGGTGATGGGGGTGGGGGGGGGGGGGGTGGATCGATGTGGAGTTGCCACAAGTAGGCAATGAGGTGATGGGCAGGATGACGAACAGGCAAAGGGCGAAGGCAGGCAAGCAGGACAATGCCCTCAGCTGTTCTCCTCAGAACTTTTTTTCCCCTCAGAACCAATGATCCTCTCAGAAACAGTTCTCCTCAGAACTCTTCTCCTCCGAGTCTGAACGGCTTCTGTTTTTGGCTCCTACCTTCTTCTCCTCCAAACTTCCACAATCCCTGCCTGTCCTTGTCAGCTTCTCCCTCTTCTCCCCAGGCAATGCTCTCCCCCTTGGAGGTGTTCGTATCTCTCCCCCTTGGAGGCGTTCGTATCTCTCCCCCTTGGAGGCGTTCGTATCTCTCCCCCTTGGAGGCGTTCGTATCTCTCCCCCTTGGAGGCGTTCGTATCTCTCCCCCTTGGAGGCGTTCGTATCTCTCCCCCTTGGAGGCGTTCGTATCTCTCCCCCTTGGAGGCGTTCGTATCTCTCCCCCTTGGAGGGGTTCGTATCTCCCCCCCTTGGAGGCGTTCGTATCTCTCCCCCTTGGTGGTATTCATAGCTCCACCCTTGGAGGTGTTCATAGCTCCGACCCTCTGTCTCGCACTGTCTCCCGGCTCCCCCAGTAGATGTTTACAAAGGAGTTCTATGTACAATTCCTTAACCATAATTACGTAATGAGTTATTACTATGCACCATCCCCTGGTACACATGATAACAAGACTATCCTGAATCTGACATGTCCCTACTTATTACATTGACATGGGCTCGCTACTTGTACACGGGCCATGTGACTCTATACTCTTCCAGCTGTTCTAAGGCAATGTCTACCCCACCTCACCCCCACAAACTTAACAGTATCGTACTCTTGACAGAGTGTCCGTGCTGTCGAGGGAAGTTCCTGAGCAAAGGTTATGCTGGGTGGTTTGCCATTGACTTCCCAACAGTCATTTAGGGCACAAAGTTGTAACTTGTTCAGAGTGCTGATGATAACTCACCTTTTCTTCATGAAAGACAACATGGGATCTTTAACGCCTGCCAACAACCAATGCAGACAGGTCCTCTGGCCTAACAACCATCCTGTGTAATGCGCACACATTAAAATGAATGCCCTTCAATGGAAACACCAGGGTGATAGTTTGTAGCTGTGGCAAGATTCAAACTTAGATGAGACCAAAGGCAAGATTGCATACTTCTACGCTATCCTGCCATCCAATATTAACAAACAAAATAGAATTCCATATTTGTTTCCTTGGATAAGGCCAAAAATTAATGATTAGAAAATGTTTCTGTGGGATGGAAAGTCAATACAGTAAGACTGACATTCATGGGGGATACGTTCCTGGAAAATGCCATGAAGGTTGAATCTGCGAATGTCAGGGCATTGTTTCAATGGGAAAAAGGGGGATAGTTTATTATTATCTTTTTCTCCTCCTTTTAACATTTCAGGACTGATCTCCCATATCCACTACCACTGATATTAATTCAGCTTTGGAATTCTTCCACAGAAAATCTCTCTCTCTCTCTCTCTCTCTCTCTCTCTCTCTCTCTCTCTCTCTCTCTCTCTCTCTCTCTCTCTCTCTCTCTCTCTCTCTCTCTCAATCTCTC
>NC_140963.1:71931619-71956619 GCF_056783735.1 Eptatretus burgeri | reverse complement strand
AGTCTCTCTCTCAATCTCTCTCTCTCTCTCAATCTCTCTCTCTCTCAATCTCTCTCTCTCTCTCAATCTCTCTCTCTCTCTCAATCTCTCTCTCTCTCTCAATCTCTCTCTCTCTCTCAATCTCTCTCTCTCTCTCAATCTCTCTCTCTCTCAATCTCTCTCTCTCTCAATCTCTCACACACACACACACACACACACACACACACACACACACACACACCGCACCTTAAATTACCCTACCATTCTTCATGCCCGTGGTACACTGAATTCTGTGGTGAGGCAGTTGCACTGAAACAACTTGTATTCTCTTCCTTGAAAGCAAATCTGACGAAAAGAAATCTCAATGCATTCCAAAAGGTCCGCAACAAGTGTGTGTCTACTCAGGAGAGTCAGAAAACAACATCTGTCCAACGTCAAGATTGAACTTTCAAACTTGTCTCCCTCCTCTAAAACCTGGTGGCGATTTAAGTCTGTCCCTGGAGTATGGTCCCCTTCGATCCCTTCCCTCTCTTCAAAGGGCACCACAGCCGACTCCGCTCATGAGAAGGCTGAATGTCTCAATTCTGTGTTTGCTTCCAAATCTTGTGTCCCCAACCCCTTACTCACTGAATCCATCCTTCCCTGTCATACCCAAATGCTTCTGGACTCGGTGTCTTTTCCATCTGAGAAGGTTCTTTCAACCCTCGACTCTGACTCCGTCACTGGATTGGACAGCATTAGATCATGCCCTTTTCACCCTGTCATTTGTCCATGTCGGTCATCTTCCATCTGCTTTGAAATCTGCCAACATCACTGCACTGCATAAAAAAGAGCAAAAACTGATCCCCTTATCTACAGACCGATCAGCTCACTTCCAATCATCAGCAAGGTCATGGAATCCATAATCACAGTTTATAGGAAATCATTCTTTTTCTCCAACAACCTCATCTCAGATCACCAATTTGTTTTCAGACCAAGCCACTCCATGTTGGACATGCTGCTTCGACTCTCCCAACAATGGATGTGAATACGGATACAGGTACATTTTCTGTGGCTGTGGAAAAGGCCCTCATTGTCAGACATGAGATCATGGCCATCTCTCTGGATATACAGTGACCAGCAAAGGTGTCAACCCAGACGAATAATGCCACATTTAGATGAATTATGTAGAAACAATTTTTCCAAATGAACATTTGTATTTATAACTGAAGAGATCAAAGTAAATGCTGTTATAGTTGAAGGAGGTTACATGTCAGGAATATCTGCAAAAAATCATCTACAAATCAAAATTCACTTGTTGCAAAAGTATTCAGCCCCTTCGTTCAGTATTTGGTTGAAGCACCTTTTGCAGCAATGACTGCTAGTAGCCTTTTTGGGTCTGTCTCTACCAGCTGTGCACAGTGAGATGGTGAAGTCTTTGCTCATTCTTCACTTGAAAATTGCTCTCGTTCTGCCAAGTTTGATGGGGATCGTCGATCGACTGCAATCTTCAAGTCTCACCGTAAATGTTCATCTGGGATCCAGTCAGGACTTTGATTGGGTCACTCAAGAACATTTATTTTATTCTTATTCAGCCACTCCAGTGGGGCTTTCGCTTTGTGCTTTGGATCATTGTCCTGCTGGAATGTGAATCTTCTACACAGTTTCAGATTCATGGCTGATTTGAGCAGGTTTTCATCAAGAATTCTCTTGCACTTCACACTGTCCATTGTCCCTTCTATCCTGACAAGCTTAACAGTCCCTGCTGATGAAAAGCAGCCCCAAAACACGATGCTGCCACCACCATGCTTGACAGTCAGGATGGAGTTGACTGAGTGATGCACAGTGAGTGTTAGGCTTGTGGAAAACGTAACACTGAATATATACCAAAAAGTTCAATTTTTGTCTCGTCTGACCACAAAACGTTTATCCATATGCCTGCAGTATCATTAAGACTAGCATAACCCACGCTCTGCACGACATGTTGGGGTGGGTGTGTTTGAGAAAGGAACTGATGCAGCGTATCAGTAGTAATTTTACTTTAATGCAGTAAGTGGAATACAATGTTCAAATTACTTCTTGATGCACAATGTTTTGGGTTATAGCATTGTCATTTCAGAACCATTTTATTTACTTTTTTTTGTACCATGCACCTCATATGGTCTTTGCGATCATGTAAGCCGAATATCTCGTCACTTGAGCGCAGAACAAAGTCGAAGATAGCGCGACACGAAACCACAAACTCGGAAATAGTATATAAGATGCTTTTTGGCAAACTCAATATGAGCTTTTATATGCGTCTTTTTCAGTAATGGCTTCTTTCTTGCCACCTGTCCATCAAGACCAGCTTTGTGAAGGGAACAGAATATTGTTTATTGATGAACACTCACCCCCATATTGGATGTAGAGCTTTGCAGGTCTTTCAAAGTCATTGTTGGATTTACAGTGACATCCCAAACCAGTTTCATGCTTGTCCAACTGCTGAGTTTGGATGGGTGACCTGATCTGGGTCGAGTCTGAGTTGGTGGTATGATCCGTCTTCCACTTATTAATGATGGATTTCCCCATGCTCAAAGGGATAATGAGTGACTTTTAAATCTTCTTGTAACCCTCTCGTGAACAGTTCTTCTCCACCACTTTATGTCTGACTTCTTTAGAAAGTTCCTTGGTCTTCATGTTTGCCTTGTTGGTTGACCAAGTGAGTTGCACCTTGAAGCTCCTTAGATAAGTGGGGTAACTTAGTTTTTAAGTTAAACCACTGATTACATGCAGGTGAAACCTATTACAGTTATTTTGTATCCTTTCAAATAAATTATTTGCTCCTAAAGTGATTTAGGGTAAATTAGACAAAGGGTATTGAATACTTGCACAACTGAGAATCATCTGATTTTCTGGGTTAATCTAAATTATTCTCATTTTATCTGCATATATTTTTTAGCTTTATCACTTTGGAATTCTTTGTGAAGACTACACATAATAGTGTTGCAGAAATGGCCCTTAGTGTGTTATTAAATATAGGATTAGCCCAGATCCCCCATTAAATGCATGTTTAGCCAGGTTGTTCGGTAAATGGACACTACATGTGTGTCGGGAGGTGTAAGAGGCTGTTCATCGTTGGTACATTGGTGGTGGACCGAGAGGTTCTTCTTCTTCTTCCTTCCTCTCTCCGGACAATAGTCACCGCCCAGCGCTGAGAGGGGGAGTGGCCTGGAGAAGGAAGTGAAACTGAAGGGAGGAGCCAGTCGGTTTTGAGGTGAGCGAGTGAAGGAAAAGACTGCAGGAGCACCGGGGAAGGCAGTGGCGAAACTGAGCGCCGAGGTGGGGCGTGATCGGCTTTCGTGAGGAGCACATTGACAGGTTCATCCAGAGTCCAGTGACGGCGCCTCTGACTGTCCCTACTCACCTCATGGCTCAATGACTTCTTGGAATCCCATGGACCCAGCCTGCGGAGCCCAACACCTTGATTTGGCCTTGTCTGGTAAACAGGCCAGGCCTGGACTTGTATACTGGATCTCGGGAGAAACCAGCTGAAACCCACCATCGATCTTTCGCTCTGGTGCAGTCAACCTCGCGGGGTCTGAACACACCATGGCTGCATGCGTGAGGGCTGCGACACATGGACGAGCGCCATTTTGCCACACGGCGTGTTCGAGCTTAACATCTCTGTCTCTGGTCCCCTTAACATCTCTGTTAAGGTAAATTAACATCTCTGGTAAATCGGATAGATCCGGGTAAAACGAGTAAAAATAGACATAAAATGTCATAGCCCTGTTGTTTTAGTAATTCTGCTGTACAGAGTTGGAGCTAGCCCACATCTTTGTACAACTAAAATGGCCACCAGTTGGCCATTTTTGATCAGATCGTAAAATAAAGTGAGGTGCACGTGTGCTTGTGCCAAGTTTGAACAAGATCGGTAAATTAATGCCTGAGAAGTGGTTGAGGATGTGTTCCATTCAAGTTTTTTTTTTTACAACGAAAGTGGCCACCAGTCTACCAGTCAGCCATCTTTGATTAGATCGCAAAATAAAGTGAGGTGCATGTGTATGCCATCATGTACAGTCATGCACCACTTAACGACGGGGTTACGTTCTGAGAAATGCGTCATTAAGCGACGTCGTCGTTGTGCGAACATCATTTTTTTCGTTTTTGTTTTCGAACATCGTACTTACACAAACCTAGACACCGAGGCTATATGGTGTAGCCTATTGCTCCTCGGATACAAACCTGTACAGCATGTTACTGTACTGAATACTGTCGGCAATTGCAACAAACATCCAAGAGAGACGGAAGACCCGTTAGATTTACCTTTGTGCTGTTCATAACGGCCATCGGTGTTGTTAGCAGCAACTTACAATCTCCTCTCGCATCGATTATAGAAAGGTGAATAAATAGGGTTTGGATTTTATAAATACTTAATCATTGCATCAATGTTATAATTTACAAATGAAGAAACGAGCACCTGTCAATTGTGTGATATATTTTCGGAACAGTGCGATTGTTTTAACAACATAAAAAGCTTCACCAAAAATCAATTTGTGTTTCAATTTGGACTAACAACAACGATTTATTCATGGAATTCTTCAATTCAAAGTTAATTTACTTGCTAGAAGGTAAACGTGGAAACATTGGTTCAGTTTGAAAGCCGATTTCCTTGAATCCCGATTTAGCATGACCCTGCTTTTTTCGTGATGACATTTTATGGACCTCAACGATCCCATTATAACAGGGCCACACTGTTGTTGTTTCTTATCATTATGAGGTATTATGTACTGTACAGTGTACAGTGTACATAATTGTGCGTGCTATTTTTATATGAGGCTACATCACTCGGCGATAGGAATTTTTCAGCGACATTTTTTTTCCAGGGCTGGCAGATCCGTCGTATAAGCGATTCGTCGTTGCCCGGAACGTCGTTAAGCGTCGCATGACTGTGCTGTACTTGAACCAAGTTTGAAGAAAAGCGGACCATGCATGTCTGAGGAATGGTTGGGGACACATTTAAGTCACAAAATGGTCGCCAGTCAGCCATCTTGAATCTGATCTCAAAAAATATAAATAACGTGCATATTTATGCCATCATTCTTTATCTGTGTGACAAGTTTGAACAACACCGGTAAATACATGTCCGAGAAATGGTTGAGGACGTGTTCAACATCGGGATTTTTCAACTAAAATGGCTTCCCGTCAGCCATCTTGGATGTGATGTCAAAAAAGAATGACATGCGTATAAAAGCCATCATTCGTTGTTATCTGTGTGCTAAGTTTGAACAATATCTTCAAATGCATGTCTGAGAAATGGTTGAGGACGTGTTCAATATCGGTAAAAAAAAAAAAATAATTTAACAACTAAAAAAAACCCACCAGTCGGTCCTCTTGGATCTGATCTCGAAAAAGAGAATGACATGCATATGTAAGCCGTCATTCCTTATCTGTGTTCCAAGTACGAATAAAATCGGTCAAAATATGTCTGAGATATGGTTGCAGACGCACGTACGTACACACATGAAAATTGAGAGCAAACCCATAAGCCCCCTTTTCAGATTCAGTCCAACGGGTGCGAATAAACAGATCCACAGAACACCGTACCCATTCAGACTTTGCCAAATGTAAATATAAACACAAACAATGTGGTGAAATAAATTGCAATTAAAATTGATCAGCGAGGAGGCCAAGTTGGGTCGATGAATGGGATAATTAAAAGATTTGACGATTGGACGGATCACCAAAGCATAGAAAAATACTTCTCAAAGAAGTTCGTATTCGAGGGGTGATCATTAAGTCGTACAATTTGCAGTTCCACGAACCTTTTGTGTATCCCTCTCACTTTCTTTTGTCAAGCTACTCTGGCTTACAAGCTACGTTATAGTCACACACGTTTCTGTGCCACATATTATCATAAAATATATATATATATATATTTTTAAACATAACTGCTCTTTTATTGTTCTGTGCAATATAAACATTCTTGTTTCCTTACTTGTCTTTTGCAATCACGTGTCTCCACAGACCTTCTATTTTATGTTAAAACAGAAGCTGAAAATTGGATGCCACATGTAGAAAATGAAGAAAACGAGTATTTCTGGGAGTCGAGGGTTGAGGATTGCGAAGAGGGTATTGACTTCCATAGCTCTTTTCTTTCTTTAATCTTTTAATGGAATAGTTGTATTATGTGTTGACATAGGTATCATAGTCAAGGCGAGGGGTCAAAAATTGTTCAGATTGCGATAAAAGCATGAAACTTTGCACAAATGGTCAACACAACATTCTGAACGTTTTCAGGGGTGGAGCCAATGTGAACTGTATATGGCATAGCAACGGTCACGAGGAAACATATTTACCTTGGCAACCAGCACATAGGATGACTGTGGACCAATTTTATTCAACGATTATGATGTATTTTAATATCTACAACTTCAATTTTCATTTAAACATCAATTTGGAGCAATTGTCAAAAACACGAGGCTTAATTTTAGTTGCTAGGCAACATATTTTCCTGAGCAACCAGCACAAAAGATGCCTGCAGACCAATTTTACTTATCAATTACAACGTATTTTATTATCTATAACTTTACCCGTCATATTTACATCACTCTAGAGCAATTGTCAACTGCAAAAGGCTTAAAATGGTTGCTAGGCAACATATTTTTCCTTAGCAACCAGTATATAGGATGTCTGCATACTAATTTTTCAAAACAATCAATAATGTATATTAATATCTAAAATTTTACTCCTTATGCTAACATTACTCTGGAGCAATTGTTCACTGCGGAAGGCTTCATAACCGATGCTGGGCAACATATTTCCCTGTTTGTATCACCATCTGAGCATTCCCCTCTCGCTTATTTTTGCCTATTTGTGGAGGACAATAATAATAAACAATGAATGCATGCTCCTGTTAATTATTTATTCAATCATATCCCTGAATTTTTGGTTTTTTTCTGTGCAGGTATGTATAGCTTCTTATTTGGTGGTGGAAGATGTGGTAATGGTCAACTAACCTACCCCTGCATGCTTAAAAATGGCAAGCCCCTTGCCTTCAGATACCCTGACAACTGACGTCTAAATGTGTCCTTTGTCAGGTAGACAGCAAAGAACAATTGACATGTCCCACTGATGCAGGTTATAAAACCATAGCTGAGAACATCCTTCAATTTAATGAACTCCACTGCATGCCAGTACAAATAGATTTCACACAATTGGACCATGGAAATGGTGTGGAGTCCACATTAATGGAACAGAATGCAAAGTGGCATAAATCCTGTAACTTGAAGTTTGGTAAAAGTAAACTGGAACGTGCCAAGGAGCGGAGGCGCAAATCTAATGAAGAAGCAACAACTTCTAAGCGGATTTTCACACGAAGCAGTACTGGAGAAGCACATACCTACATACCTGAAGACAGCAAAAGCCCTGTGTGCTTATTTTGTTCCAAACCGGAAACAAATGAGAAACTTCATGAAGTCTCCACATTCCAAGTAGATTTCCGTGTGCAGAAGTGTGCACATGAGCTCCAAGATGAGGATCTTCTGGCAAAATTAAGTGCAGGAGACCTTATTGCCCTTGAAGAAAAGTATCATACAAGATGCCTCACCAACTTGTACAACAGAGCACGTGGAATGGTCCCGCAGGAGCCAGGTACCTCAAGTGATCAAACATGCAAAAGCATCACATTAGCGGAGCTGATATCCTACATAGAGGAGAGGAGACAAGATGAGGACATTAAGGTGTTCAGGCTTGCTGCTCTTACCAAGCTATACACCGAGAGGCTGGATCAGCTTGGTGTGGCTGTTACCTCACGAGTAAATAGTACGCACCTTAAAGACCGAATTTTCATGCATCTCCCAGGTATGAAAGCCTATAAGGAAGGGAGGGATGTGTTCATGGCCTATGAGGATGATATAGGCACTGTCCTGCGACAAGGATATCAGACTGATCGAGATGAACAGAGTGTCATGATGACTCAAATTGCCGATACGATCCGACGTGACATTTTTACGCAAAAGGTAACATTCTCAGGGTCGTTCGACCAGACCAGTCAAGTGGAATCAGTGCCGCAGTCGCTTTTGTCACCAGTCAGCATGCTCATCAATGGGTCAAATATTAAGGATCAAACGAGCAACACAAACCTCAGTCAACCAGTGCTCACCATTGCTCAGCTGTTTGTGTTCAGCTGCATCAAGAGGCGCCGGGACTATGGGAAAGTACCGCAAGTTTATCACAGCAAAGATCGGGAGACGCCACTACCAGTCAACTTGGGACTTAAGGCCCATGCATTAACCAAGGAACGGCAGTTGGTTGATAGCCTCTTTGCCCTTGGTGTGTCAGCCTCATATGATCGTATCATGGATATAATCACATCATTAGGAAATAAAGTCTGCAAGTATTATCACCAGATTGGCACAGTCTGTCCTCCCCAGATCCAGGAAGGTCAGTTTATCACCGCAGCGGTGGACAATATTGACCACAATCCAAGCTCAGCTACCTCCACCGGATCATTTCACGGCACAAGTTTGTCCTTGTTCAAGAATGTTACCACCGAGAGTACCACGAGTGATGACACCGACCGTGGTTTCACCCATTCAATAGCACCTTTAAAGGGGCAAAGAATGGTGAAGGACTTACCCATCGCTTACAGTGAAATAAAGCCTACAGGTCTGCCATCGAATGATGTCTATGTTCCACTCACTGCTGGTAACCTGACATCTTCCTGCAACACTCTGAATAAAGAGATGGAGAAAGAATATGACTGGCTGAGTCATGTTGAGAATCTGTATGCAGATGAAATATCCTCTGAGTCTAACATATCTTGGGCAGTATACCACGCCAGTCTAATAGCAGAACCAGACATCTTACCATCCATCAATGTCATGCCCCCTCGATGTTGCGTCACTGTTTTGAAGTTATTCAGGCAGCTGTGCAACATGTCAACCCTGGCCAGATTCCAGTGATATGTGTTGATCAGCCCCTGTTTGCCAAGATGAAACAGCTATAATGGTCTATGGACAAGCTGTATGGTGAGGACAAGTTTGTCATACTTCTTGGGGGACTTCACACAGAGATGACCTGCAACAAAGTCTTGGGTCATTGGTGAGAAGGTAGTGGTTGGGTAGAAGCTCTCCAAGAGGCAGAACCTGCCACTCCTGGCATTGTGGAATCGTTCCTGAAGGCATCCCATGTCACCTGTACCCGACATGCCCACCAAGTCACTGCATGTGCATTATATATGCTCCTGAAGAAGGCATATGAAGTGTATCTCACAACCAACCCACAAGGTCCTCCAGAGAGTTTCAGCCTTTAGTGCACACGGCAGAAGAATAAAAGTCCACAGTTCCTGTATTGGTTCACATGTCTTGAACTGGAATTGCTTGTGTTGGCATTTGTGCGTTCATTGCGTATGGGTGACTTTGACTTGTACGTAGGTACACTCACTAGATTGACACCTTGGTTCTTCAGTCTCAACCACACCCATTACGCCCGTTGGATGTCAGTTCACGTGAGAGATATGTGTAGCCTTGATAGAACCCATCCTGATGTTGCCCAGGAATTCCAGCGTGGCAAGTTCGTCATTGCCAAGTCCCAGCGAAAATTCTCCCTGATCGCCATTGACCATGTCCATGAGCAGAATAACGGCGTGATGAAGGATGAAGGGGGAATAATTGGATTGACACAGGATGCCGACGCTCTTTTACGATGGGCAGTAGCAGGGCCGGAAGTTGTCCGCATCGTTTCTGAATTTGAGTCATCCATGGTAGGGAAAATAAAAAGTGATAGCCAAAGAAACCATCATGAGCAAACTGATGCCACCCAGAAGCTACTTGCTAAACAGGTGAATGCACTGGCAAATGTAATCGAGGGCATGGGGAGCCCATTTGAGGAAGAAAGCCAGGACCTTCTGAGACTCCATTCAAAGGACATAATGGACCAGCAGTCAATCGAGTGCCTCACCACTATACAATCAATGGGTCAAGAGCAGTATGCAACGTTTGTGGATGAACACCTCAGGGCAAACATAAAGCCAATAACAGCCACCATCACCAGGAACAAGGTAGTACTGTTCAACGAACAAGCAACAAGGTCCAAAAAAACAGGGGCACAGGTCAATCTTCTCAAAAGTGAATCCTCTCTCTTCACAAGGCTGGATGTTGCATGTCAGACAAGAGACGGTGACTTGGACAATTTTTTCAGCCACAAAAATCATCCATTTCCACTATCTCTCTCTTCCTATGGGCAGTTACTCTTGCCAGGGAAGAAGTCCGATCTCATAGATCGTCTTGAAAGACATGTAGAATATACACGTGATGTAAGGCTAGACACAGACGTGAGCGTCATGGATGGTGCTGTACTCATGAACATTCTTCGAAATGGACGATGCAAGACATTTGGCGAGTACACCGCAAAGGTGTTTGTTCCACATATCAAAAGAGAGCAAAATCAGGCTCTACGAGTAGATATTGTCTGGGATCAATACTTCGACAACAGTCTAAAGGCAGAGACCAGAGAAAAATGTGCTACGGGCCCAAGTCAACGGAGACGTGTGGAGGTGTCCAGCCCCATACCAAAGAACTGGCAGCAGTTCCTTCTCTTGAACAGCAACAAGATAGAGTTGTTTAAACTTCTGAACAATGAACTGATAGCAAGTGCATCAGCAGAGCAGCCTCTTGTTGTTACCGATGGTGATACTGTACTCTGTGTACCTGCACGAGACACGACCAACATTGCTTCCTGCAATCACGAGGAAGCAGATTCCAGGATTATGGTACATGTCGCTGACGCTGTCATGCAGGGCTTTCACAAGATCCTTGTTCGAACAGTGGATACCGATGTAGTTGTGCTAACGGTAGCGGCTGTACAGCAGCTAGGAAGGATAGAACTCTGGATTGCATTCGGTAGTGGAAAGGACTTTCACTTCATCCCGGCTCATGAGATATGTGCATCACTTGGCCCACAAAAATCCTTAGTACTTCCGGTGTTTCACGCTTTCACAGGCTGCGACACTGTATCCTAGTTTGCCCAAGTGGGAAAGAAGACTGCATGGAAAGTGTGGGAAACACATGATGAGTTCACTAGAGCCTTCTTTGAGCTGCACGATTCACCAGAGCAAATATCTGAAGAGACAGATGCTTCCCTAGAGTATTTCACTCTCCTTCTCTATGACAGGACATCAACATGTGCCTCAATCAACGAAGTTAGGAAGCTTCTATTCACACGCAAAGGGCATCAGATGTCAGCCCTTCCTCCCACCAAGGCTGCCCTACAGCAACATATCAGGAGGGCAGTATTGCAAGGTGGGCACTACTTGGGGCGTACTCCCATGCCATATCGCCAGTTACCCTCTCCTGCTGAGTGAAGATGGACTTGCCCAGAACAGTGGAAGCCCCTGTGGACAAATCTGCCAGAAGCCAGTGCATCCTGCCCAGAGCTGCTGAAGTGTGCATGTAGGAGCAGGTGTAGACTGCAGTTGTGTACGAGCGCACTTACAATGCACTGTTTACTGCACATGCAGGTGAGATTGTGACAATGCTTAAAGCTATGGCGAAGGTCCAAAGAAAGTCCAAGGTGACAACATAATTGACAGTTGCTCGTTGCTGGTTGCTACCGTGAATGTATTGTGTAGCAACAATGTTTTGATTTGATGTATGGTGTAAAATACCATTGCTTTCATTATATTTCCAGGAAGAAGGTCTTCTATTGATAACAAGACTGTTATGTTTAAGTTGAGTTAATGAGTTAAGTGAATCCCGTGTTCACAGGTAGTCTTCTATGTGTACTCAGATGGTTGCCATGGTAAATAGGTTACTAAGGCCTAAGTCACATTTGGCTCGGCGGCCGTAGGGTATACAAAATCTACGGTTACTAGCAATTATAGGGCGGCCACAGTATTTCCACGGTCACACAATGTAGCAGTCACATATGTTTTTATTTTTCGGGGAGCCGCACGGGGTATTTAGAAATCGTGGAGACCGAAAACGTGAGGGTGCCGTACGGTCTTTGATGTGATGTCGCACGGTGAGCTTAGGGCGTCCCTGCGGCGGCCATTGAATTTTCAAGGCAGACGCAAGGTAGCCTCAAGGTGCCCGCAAGGCGACACACAGCACACACAGTACGTTTAACCGGACGGAGTCCAACATGCATTGGGAGGTTAACGGGATGGGTCAAGGACACAATGTGAATCCAACAAACAAATTAATGTCCATTTCTTACCGAATGAGCAACGGGAATAGGTCCGCGGAACACTGCGCACACAAACAGGAAGGCACCGTTAATTAAAAAATGAGACGCACGACCTTACAAACATACCAAGAACATGCGACCCGGAAACGGTGAAGTGCGACCCGGAAATGGCCAAATGCGACCCGGAAACGATAAAAATGTTAGTGGACAAAAAAATAACGGACATTATCGGACTAAAAAATCGAGTTATCGGAAGTTAACTGGCCCGATAACGATAAATGGTAGTTAACTTCCGATAATAGTCCGATTAAAAAAAAAAAGTAAACTTTGATAATTATCTGTTATCGGATTATCGATTTTGTGCCCAACACTGGTGGCAAACACCTATGCTCCGATCTTTAGCGGTAGCGCACGGTGGATGCACGGTCGACGCAGACTGCCACGGAGGCCGTACGTAGGACGCACTGCGGGCGTAGGGGAACCGTGCATAGACCCTGCGTTGCCCGCAGGTAGTCACACAGACCGCAAGGCCACCGTGCGGTGACCGTGGAAATAGTGCGGCCGCCGTAATTTTTGGGGGGTTGGCAAAATTCATTTTTCATTGATAAAAGCCTACGGCAGCCGCACGAATAACGCAAGCCCACCGTACGCCCTACGTACGGTCGACATGGAACACATCTACATCACGGCTACGGCTTGTCGATTGCTATGGCCAACGTAGAAATGAAAAAAATTATAACTCCGCGCTATAATTCCACGGCGACCCCTACGGCCTGTAAAAGATAGCCATACGGCGTAGGGCCACCCTGAGGCCACCTCAGAAACTCTGCGGCCGCCGCACGTTTCTGTCAATTCAGGGAGGATACGGCCGCCGTATCCTAGCCGTAGAGCAAATGTGACTTCGGCCTAAGCAACTAAATATTTAATGTTTTGTTACTTTCTGATAACAATTATGACAACCTGTATAGATTATTTACCCAAAACATTCCTCTTCTGTAGGCCATTAGGCAATGTGAAGTAGAAGCATCATTTACAAATAGAGGATAAATATATACATAGACAGTTGGTATTGTTTATCCATTACCTTGCAACAAAGAAAATGCTAATTTGTTTTGTGGTGACACTAATTATTGTGTTGTTTTTTTTCTGATGATACTAATTGTCTTTAAAACATGTCTGCTGATCGTTATGATGTTCTGTAACATAGCACCAACCTTTCTGAATGTAGTAAATAGGCTTAAAAAGTCCATTGCTAGGGAAATTTGTTCCCTAGCAACCGCTGCTAAGGAACATGCTGTATTCAATGGCTCCACCCTTGAAAATAATCAGTGTGGGTTGAAGAATAATTGTGTCAAGTCTCATACTTTTATCACCTTACTGAGCAATTCTAGCTGTATTTTGCACCCATCGCCTAGAGCCCTAGCCGATCATGATGATGATCGAATTGCAAGTCACATTGTTTTGTAATGCTTTTGAAATTACGTCGCTATACTTTTGCCATTTCAGTGTTTTTTTTTTCCCCCTTTATGTATACCTCACACCATATTTGTTCTGCTCTTTTTTTTTTTTCTTTTTCTCCTTCCATTCTCCAATGCCATTGAAACTGGCAGTGCTGTTGATACCTCACAATACAATAGTTTGTGCTGACAATCATGCCACTTTTTCCACCAGGATTTTTTTAGATCCTCGTGGAGGATCTCTAAGTCTTACTCACGTTGTTGTTCTTCATCTTCTTCTTGTGGACTTTTTTGTTTCACAGCCTCCAGTTTTCATCGAAACTTCCTGAAACTTGGCATATACAGTGGGGAGAACAAGTATTTGATACACTGCCGATTTTGCAGGTTTTCCCACTTGCAATGCACGTAGAGGTCTGTAATTTTTATCATAGGTACACTTCAACTGTGAAAGACGGAATCTAAAACAAAAATCCTGAAAATCACATTGTATGATTTTTAAATTATTAATTTGCATTTTATTGCATGAAATAAGTATTTGATCACCTACCAACCAGTAAGAATTCCGGCTCTCACAGACCTGTTAGTTTTGTATTTAAGAAGCCCTCCCATTCTCCACTGATTACCTGTATTAACTGCACCTGTTTGAACTTGTTATCTGCATAAAAGACAGCTGTCCACATTCAATCAATCAGACTCCAACCTCTCCACAATGGGCAAGACCAGAGAGCTGTCGAAGGACATCAGGGACAAAATTGTAGACTTGCACAAGGCTGGGATGGGCGACAGGACAATAGGCAAGCAGCTTGGTGAGAAGGCAACTGTTGGTGCAATTATTAGAAAATGAAAGAAGTTCAAGATAACAGTCAATCTCCCTCGGTCTGGGGCTCCATGCAAGATCTCACCTCGTGGAGCCTCAATGATCATGAGAAAGGTGAGGGATCAGCCCAGAACTACACGGCAGGACCTGGTCAATGACCTGAAGAGAGCTGGGACCACAGTATCAAAATTAACCATCAGTAACACACTACGCCGTCATGGATTAAAATCCTGCAGCGCACGCAAGGTCCCTATGCTCAAGCCAGCGCATGTCTAGGCCTGTCTGAAGTTTGCCAATGACCATCTGGATGATCCAGGAGGAATGGGAGAAGGTCATGTGGTCTGATGAGACCAAAATAGAGCTTTTTGGTTTAAACTCCACTCGCCGTGTTTGGAGGAAGAAGAAGGATGAGTACAACCCCAAGAACACCATCCCAACCGTGAAGCATGGAGGTGGAAACATCATTATTTGGGGATGCTTTTCTGCAAAGGGGACAGGACGACTGCACCGTATTGAGGGGAGGATGGATGTGGCCATGTATCACGAGAGCTTGGCCAACAACCTCCTTCCCTCAACAAGAGCATTTTCGATGGGGCGTGGCTGGCTCTTCCAGCATGACAACGACCCGAAACACACAGCCAGGGCAACTAAGGAGTGGCTCCGTTGGAAGCATCTCAAGGTCCTGGAGTGGTCTCGCCAGTCTACAGAGCTGAACCCAAGAGAAAATCTTTGGAGGGAGCTGAAAGTCTGTGTTACCCAGCGACAGCCCCGAAACCTGAAGGATCTTGAGAAGTTCTGTATGCAGGAGTGGGCCAAAATCCCTGCTGCAGTCTGTGCAAACCTGGTTAAGAACTACAGGAAAGGTCTGATCTCTGTAATTGCAAACAAAGGTTTCTGTACCAAATATTAAATTCTGTTTGTCTGATGGATCAAATACTTATTTCATGCAATAAAATGCAAATTAATGATTTAAAAATCATACAATGTCATTTTCAAGATTTTTATTTTAGATTCCATCTTTCACAGTTGAAGTGCACCTATGATAAAAATTACAGACCTCTCCGTGCTTTGTAAGTGGGAAAACCTGCAAAATCGGCAGTGTATCAAATACTTGTTCTCCCCACTGTATATGTAAAAATACCCTGCGCAGACAGTAACCATCTCCGATTTTGAAAATTCCTCCTAGAAAAAAAAGTTATGACGTCAAAATATCTCCGCTAATGGAAATCGCCGAAAAATTATCTCCGAAACTAGGCAAGCTTTTTGAATCCTGTTTGCCGGAATTGAACAGGGCATTAGCAGAGATGAATTACTGCACATATGATGCATCACTATGACGTCATATCAATTTTTATGACATCATTCCTATTTTGTGACATTTTTTGTTTCACAACCCAGAGTTTTCATCGGATCTTCGTGAAACTTGCCATGTATATGCAGAAAGCCCACGCGCAGGCAGTAACCATCTCCGATTTTGGAAATTCTTCGTAGAAAAAAAGTTGACATCATAATATCGCCGCTAATGGATATCTCCTATCCTATTATCTCCGAAACTAGGCGAGCTGTTTGAATTTTGTTTGCGGGAATCAAGCCGGGCATTATCACAGATAATTTATCGCAAACCTGATACATCACATTGACGTCATATTCGTTTTTATGACGTCATCATTAAGAGGACAAGGATCTTGGCTCATTTGAGCTTGTTTCTCTCTCTCAGGACTGTTTTAAAGTGCAGTTTTTCAGGCAGTGCGAGTTTGTCAAGATGTGCTAAGCCAAGTTGGCCAATAGGATGGAACAGAGTTACTGCACTTGCCTTTGAACTGTTTATTATTGTTGCTTAAATTGCCAACCCTATCATATTCTAGCACATTGGTGCTTTGCAGGCAGTACATTGTATCACAAAGAGCATCATCCCTCTGATAGACATTAATCTGGATGACCTGACTACTCGCATTAGTTGATGGATCTTTTGCCAAGAGTAGGCAAGTTATCACCAGCATTCTGAACAAATTACAAATCCCTGCCACATTCATTTGAAAGTTTGTTTTATGAAAGAGTTGGGTCTAAAGGTTTCCCCAGCTGACCAAACAAGAAAGTAGGAGTACTTGGGGCCATTAATAAAGGAGTCGTGGTAGTAGTACTAATAGCAGCAGTAGTATATGATTGAGCCGAGCTAGACAGCACTTTCGGTTTAGTCTGGGACCAGGACTTAGGACAGCTTTTCCATGTACCTTATAAACCGTAGAAAAAAAAAAAAAGATAAAAATGATCTTGTATGAAAAAAACGTCACTTTTCGCTGCACTGTTTCTAACTTGTATATTTTACTGGAGAATAAGAAAAATCTATAACTATTGATATGTGGTTAATGGCCACATTGAGCATCATATCATACGGTCTGCAAGCACAGTCTCAGTTCCAACTATAAAATGGCTGTAGTGGGGCAACTTAGCATAACAATTGTGCATTTTGTGAGGAAAGCACCAAATTTGGCACACTAGTAGCCTATCATAGTGTTGCGGATTCGCGCCCGCCGGCGTGCGAACGGCCACGTAACTCGAATCGCGGCACGTCGCCCACCGGACGGACAATCCCGTCATGACCCTCTCGGACTAACGCCGGGAACTAGTCACGGGTGGACCTTTCGGCCTCACCACGATCGTGCCAACCGGCCCCCCGCGTGGGATAGGGTTGCTCGCCAAATTCGACCTACCTAAGTACCCACACGGAGGGTAGACCGGGCGATCGCACCTCGCCGCAGGTCGACTTCGGACACGGGCCACTTTAAGCGACCCGTTCCGTACTATCGGGATAACCGAGCGGTGTTATCGTCGGCCTCGACGGTTCGATTTAATTATCGGGCGTTTTAACCCACGACCAACCCTTTACGTGAAGTAAGATGGAGATTCAATAAAGGAAAAGACGAAGCGAAACGGGAAAACAGTTCAACATGAAGCACATTTATTTCGCGATGAACGGAAAGCACACATATACAATTACACCAAAAGCAAATGTAAAAGAAGAAGAAACACAATAATACACAAAAAGCAAATGCAACAATGCAGATCTAACCGACTACCGAGCACACGGCAACACTTATACAGTTTTACTTCACAGACGGCGCCGACAACACATACACTCAAAGCAAAAGAAAAGGACCACCCTCAAGGATGAGGGGGTAGGCGGGCCTGGGGCCGAGACCGCGTCGGGCCTACCCGTCTGATGATGAGCCGCAAGATGGCGGTGGCGCCCCGACTCCGCGGGCCTCGCGGACAGTGTCTGGTAGGGGGTGGGAACGGGGCCCCCTTCTCGCACTATCTCAGCGCGGGGGGAAACGGGGGGGGGGTTGTTGATGCTCGGGGGAAGGAGGATATCTCCCTGTCTCGGGTCCCGCGACGAGCGTCTCCACCACGACCTCGGTCGCGCCGCCGGCCTCTCCCTCCGCAGCTCCCCGACTCCGACACGAGCACCCCCTCGACCGCCTTTGCCGCCGCCACCTCTCCACAGCTCCGTCCAACCGCCTTCTCCGACTCCTCTCTTGACTCGTCCCAACTCTTCACTGACTCCGAACTCTTAACTGCCTTGACTGACGAACGCAGCCCCTCATATGCCCCGTGGCCTCGCTCCTTCACCTTCGACCCTTTACCTCCGACCCTTCACCTCTAACTGGCTCCCCATTGGACCGAGGAAAAGTGGGCGTGAATGCTTTTTGATCCATGAATTTGCATATAGCGATATTACTCCAACGCACCTGGAGGCAGGGCCAAATCGCCCCACGCTCGCCGATAGGACGGAACAGAAGTGGGCGTGAGTCGTTTTTGATCCGTTTGCTTCGGAAAGGCCGGCGCTTTTGCACCCCTGCTCGGTGCGCGCCCTGCACGAGTCCAGTATCGGTGCCCACAAGCGGCGCGGAAATGGCGGCGATGCGATGGTTGCGAGAGCGAGATGTGACGGTAAAGGTCGTGGCTGTTGGCGTTGTTGTTGTTGTGAAGCGGCGTTGCCGTTGGTGGTTGTTGTGTGATGGCTGTTGAGACGTGGTTGGTGGTGGTAGTAATGGCGGCTGGTCCAAAATAAAGATAGTAAAAGAAAAACGGCTATCTAGAAGGGTCGCAGCCCGAATGAATGACATTTATTCCCTCTAAACAACGGGTTTGGGCCTAACTACACATATACTTACAGAGATATCTCACCTAAGGGACCTGAATGGTGGTTTGCGAATTTCGTCAATCACAACAATATTATGAACATATTTGGATATTGGGCCATCTCAAATTCAGCCGCTGATGGCTGTGGCAGCCATTTTCCAAAATGGCCGTTAGCGGTTACTATAATTTCACTCCAACATTGGTTTGAACATTTATTAAAAGTTGAATTAAGAAAAACATAACCTATAGCCGCCATTTTGTAAGATGGCTGCTAATTATTTGTTGTACCAGACGACTATCTCACTCATAGAAATTGGTTGTTGAGAATGGTGGCAAACGAATCAAGGGCTGCGTCTGATTGATATGAATACCAACATCGCTTATGTAAAGTCAGTGGTTGTTGAGCATGGTGGCAAACGAATCAAGGGCTGCGTCTCATTTATATGAATACCGACATCTCACTCATATAAATTGATCGAGAGATGTCTGATTTAAATGTTCTGAATCAGTGACACAGTCTGCTCTGTTAATATTCTCTCAATTTTGTGAGTACTCTCCCTCACACACACAAAGCTGTGCATTCAAGTACGGCCTTTTTGCACTTGCAACGTTTCAGACAGCTCTTCTTGCACTTGCACGATACTAGCTCAAAGCAGGTGTGGGCTGCTTTGGGTAGCTTCGTCCAGTGTGGCTCGTACACCCCTCGTCATTCTTGACCCAGCCCCAGCTGGATGGAGGAGGCAGCTCTGGCGTTGGTAGCAGTGTTTGACCCCACACATGGCCTCCTTGGTAGGCCGCCCTCTTCACATGCTCCTCCAGAGCTGCCTTGGTTGGCGGGATCAGCTGCACATTGTTCTTCTTCGCGAAGAGTTTCTTCCGGGCCTCGTCGTTGTCGTTGCACGTGCTGGTTCTGTCATAGAGCAATATGACGAACCTCTCGATGGTGTGCATGACCGTCTGGTATGCCACTTGGTGCAGAGGATAGCTTCAGCAGTGCGTCTGTAAGTTCTGGCAGAACGGTCCAGATTGTCCAAGCAGTCTTCTTACCATGTCCAGCAAAGATAGATACAGTGACACACCCAGTCAGAGCGTGAAACATTGGGAGTGCCTGTGCCTTCTCTGGTCCGAGGCCAGCTGTTATTTCGTGGGCTGCCAGGTACCGAAAATTCTTCCCAGTGCCAAATGCTAGCCACAGTTCATCTTCTGGTTGCAGTCCCTGGGCCACTGACACAGCCAACACCACAACATCGGTGTCAACTGTCTTGATCAGTATCTTGTGGTGACCATGGTTGGCTGCATGGGATGCATGCAACAACATTCGACTGTCAGCTTCTTCGTGGCTGCATGGGGCGAGCAAGGCCAGGTCTAGCAGCGGTGGCTTGCTCAGGACTGCCTCAACATCGGTGATAACCAGCTGCTTGTCATCCTGGTCAAACCACCTGAAGATAGCTTCTGATAGGAATTTGAAAAGAGCTTGGTCTTGTCGGTGTCCACTCGGAGGAAGTTCTACCAGTTTCCAGGTATAACTGCTGCTCCGACCACGCGTCTACGCACTCCTTTTCCACGCTTTGATCTTGCACTGCCTTTCAGTGAATCAGCAACGTAGCAGTCCCAGACCAGGTCTAGGCATGACACAGTCTGAAGCTTTGTTGACAGGTACGGTATGAAGACATCCTGGGCATAGTCATCAAAGTTCTTGGCTACCGCAGGCTTCAGCATCTGGACAACGACTGCCCCATCAATAACTAGGCTGGTGGTATCAGGAGCCTCTGATTGGGCATTGGAGAACTCTTCAAAGCATTTGAGGAGATCACTCTTCGTACCTAGACGGAGACTTTCTCCATTGGAGAGAGCTGGAGGGCACGCTTGATTCTCATTACGAAAGAACTCTTCAAGGTTTCCATCCCTCGTCTGGCAACCCATGTAGAGCCGTGAGAAAAGTGCCACGTCGTTCCTGAGAGAGGCCAGCTGCTGTTTCTCTTTGCTCACACTTCTCGGGGAGGAAGTGCTAAACACCTTCAGCTTATTCCGACAAATTGCATCATCAATTGGCTTGGTCCTTTCCACCAGGCATTCTCTGGTGAAAGCCTGGAACTGCTCTTGGCCAATCTTCTTCACATTCCTGACATTCTCAACTGCAGCAGAACCTGCAATTTCCTTTGTATCAAGGACAACCAGATCCATGCTCTCTTCCTCAAAGGGGTTGCCAAGCTCTTCTATGACGCTGACAAGGGCACGGACATCCTTGGCGAAAGAGGTTTGCACACTTTGTGTCCGTGCGCGATTCCAGGGTCAATATGCACGCACACCACTTCTACTACCATGTGCCAAGCCAATAGTGCTATGAATGTTTATCATTGGTTTTCATGCAGAATCTGTGTCTTAATAAGACGAATTAGTCCACTTTAATTTTATTTCTCAACCAAATCAAATTGTTACTTTCTTTGACCAGTATTGGACCTTTATTAGTAAATAAACTTTCACTATCAACCTGCATTCCTCTCCAGTAAAGCAGATATGTGTCATGACAGTAACCACTGGCGGCCATTTTGAAAAATGGCTGCCACAGCCATCAGCGGCTGAATTTGAGATGGCCCAATATCCAAATCTGTTCATAATATCATAGGCGACTAGTGTGCCAAATTTGGTGCTTTCCTCACAAAATGCACAATTGTTATGCTATATTTAGCTAAGTTGCCCCACTACTGCCCTTTATGGAGAGGACAAAAAATATTGCTTTTGAGACAGCCACATCAGCCACCACAATTTCATCCAAGTTATTTAGCAAAATCACCTGAAGTAGAAAATGATACCACATACCTTCATGTAAGGAGCCTTCTATTTAGTATATATGCATCAAGTGGCAGAATTTTTGATCGTCCTCTCCCTGTGTGCCCCTTGGCCATCACACCTATCTCTTCACTCCTATCTACTCAGAACCTATTTTATCTTCTGACCTCACTCTTCTCTTCCATCCCTTCTTTTTCTCATTGTTTTTTTTTTTCTCAGTTTCATTCTCTTCTCCCCCATGCACACTTTAGCTGTGTAATAACTTCATAATTATGACAAAATAATTGGTGGCAAAACATGTTCGCCCTCGAAAACAATATTTGTTTTGTTTGGTGTGATATCTCACATAGGCATCAACCTCTCATTGGTCCCTGGTTTCCCTTATTGTGCATAACACCTGCATGCAGCATTCTTGTGTTTCTCAATGAATAGACTTGTTACTAATTTAACACAAGTTTACACTGATGATTACCCCACACACGTGAAGCAAAAAGTGGGGTTAAGTAATTGGTTTACTTCTGTCTGTCTGTCTGTTTGTCCTGTCTATAAACATCAGTTTATGATCGAGGAACAACTTGATTTCAATTGAATGTTATATTTTAATCAGAAAACGAACATTGTTTTGCAAATCTTTGAATTTTTCCCGATCGCACATGTTCAGAGAGGAGTGAAATAATCCTTTTACTCTGTCTGCCTGTTTGACAGTCAAGCAAAATTGAAAATTGTTCCAAACAGGAAACTTAATGTTTTTAAGGACGTTATAAAGGACACAAATAACTGAACTAATGTAACATGTTAAATATGGTGGTGTAAAAGATGCTATGTCAACAACTGTAAACTTCCAGAATTTGTTTTTTTTCCTCAACCCTTAAAATGTTTATTTTTTTTGATTAATTATACAATTGAACACAAATTGCCTTTTTGACACTTTTAAAACCTTTCAGTTTAGCAGTACTTAGACAAAATATTACGGCATTTTACGTCATCACGACCAATCAAATTTGCCACTCGTAGACACCGTTCATGTCTCTGTTTTTCAAGACAGCATGGGGTAAAGTGTTCTGTGAACTTTCTGTTTGCCTCTGTTATCTTATTTATTTATTTTTGTTGTTTTGAGCAAGACCTGGATTGCTTTCTTACATGTTTGCATAAAACCTGTGGACTGCAATCATTATCTTTTTGCAGGTGAACATGCTCAGAACCATGAATTGAGCAACAATGTTGAGGTCATGACTCAGTCAGAGATCAAGCAAGAGCCTCCAGATATGACAAGTAGTTTTCAAACTGGTGAGATATATGAAGCTTGTGAAGAGCTTGCATGAAAGAGCCTTTATGGTGTTTTGTATTTATTTTAAGTGTTTTGTTAACACATGTGAACCATTTTTCTGTCAGTGGTTTCAATGGAGTTCAGTCCTGATGGTGTATCGTCTTGCATTGATGTGGACAGGTGGTAAAATATTGAGTCTGTTCTGAACTTGTGTAACGAAACTGGAAATAAATTATGAATGAGAAAATTTCAAGTCAAACATGAGACTGTTAGGAGATCGTACAGTGGGATTTGAGAATACAACTAAGGAGGCAGCAGAGATTCAATATTATTTTGTTTCTACGACTACATTCACAAAAGGGGTGATGATAAAAGTGCGAGTCATCTGAAATCTGTAATTAACTTGGGAGATGAAAGTGCTTCTGAGCCTTTAGAGAGTTGGAAAGAAGGTAAAAATTTAAAGAGTAACTGGAGATTCTAAGCGTAAAAAATTTCCAATGTCTATTATCAACTTGTAATTGATACAAAGTATGCTGATGTTTCCCAATGTCTTTTTCCTGCATGTTATTTTTGTGCAAGCTCCTTCCTGAGCTTTGGAAACTATAGAAAACGAACACAGAATGCTGATTTAGTATCGACATCTAAATAAGGATACAGAGAAGCAGCAGGCTTGATCAGTATGTTTAACTTCAATAGGGAGAACGATATTTGAAACTAAACTTAACGCAAATCACAAAGGCAGTGTTGGGAAAGCTGAAGTTTTCTGGAAAAAAATCAGCATCAGTTCCGGCATTTCTTGTGTTGTCGTTGTTGAAAAAAATCAGCATTTCTTGTGTTGCTGCTTAGTTGTTTTTTTTTGTGTTATTATTTTGTTTGCATCAGGACAGTAAGGTCACACCCCCACCCTATTGGGGAAATAACCGTCAGTCCACCAAGGGGCCACTTTTTAAATATGCTGTTGGAGATGAATTTTAATTTCATTGATTGCGCAAAGAACAAACAAATCAGTACTTGAAGAAATTAGACCACCGTGTACATGAGAAGCACTGGTGTTAAAACAGAAACTGTCATGCTTTTGACACATCATGTCTGGAGAAATCAACCATACTTGCTATGGTTGAGGGAAGATGAGGAAGAGGCAGACCTCGTGTGGGTTAACGTGGATGGGTTAACGGCTGCAACCAAGCTGTCTCTGCCCGAGCCTCGGAAAGCAGTGCAGGATAGGGATGTTTGGAAAAATCTGATCAGGAATGGCACCAGAAGTCGACCACAACTTGATGGAACTTGTTAATGGGTTATAATAACTTTTACTTCCGAAAGGTGTGTGGACCAGCGACTGTTATCCGGTACACCACCCATGTATAAGTACATCCAATTTCTCCAAATTTCACACAGGTGAGTATTACACAATCCTAACAACCCTTTGGAATATGTTCTGCATCAAATATATGTCACAATTGGGCTGTAAGTGTGTCGGTGGCAAGATCCCACGTCACGTTTGAAACCAAGGGTGGGAGAAATCGTATATGAGGCCCCAAGATATGTTATAAACAATCCATATATAGTCCACATTAAATGTGATCATTGCTAGAAAAATTCCACAGGCAATGGAATTCATCATTGATGCGTAACGACTAATTTAAGCACCTTTATTAGCTAAAGATCGTTGCCACTTACCCGGAGGCCTAGAAAATCGAGACGGCTCTGATCCGTTCGTCTGTGGAGGACGCGGTAATAGAATGCCTTATGCACATCGGGTTTCCTCCAAACTTGTTCCTGTTTAGTGACAACTGTTGAAAAAGGTAATCATACATTTGACAGAATTGACTGAATCATTAGTATTTTTTGTAATAATTTTTATGTCCGGTAAGTGTGCTCCATGAAACGCCACACTGAGATATTTATACACCTGAACACGGAGTTCGGCCAAGGTGGAAATCCCCCTTGGGGAGGGGGGCAAGTTAAATTGCTACAACCTCCACCATGTGACCCTTTGCCCCCCTGGAAAGTTTGGTTGAGATTGGATAAGTAATAACCTAATGTATCGCAGTCAGATAGCTAGACAGACAGGCAGACAGAGACACCAAATTGCGTATTTTCATATGATTCCAGCACACAATGGTTTACTCCTGTGAAAAGATCTCTTCTACTATGGAAGAACTACAGACAGCAGACCCCAGTGAAGGCTGAGCACTAGAGATGGGGTGATCACCACCAGGGCTTTTGATGGTTGAGCTCCTGGGGAGTGAAGGTTGAGCACCAGGGATTGGGTAGTCAACACCATGGGGCTCACAGTGGTTGTGGTGATCAAGAAGAAAGCTCAAGAGAGTCTGGAAGAGTGAGAGATAGTCAGCTCCGGGAGTGTCCCACATGAGTGTTGCCCTACATTCCCATGCGAAG
>NC_140963.1:71826619-71924119 GCF_056783735.1 Eptatretus burgeri | reverse complement strand
CTTAAATGTTTTTGTTGCAAAACCCTTTTTGGTCAGATGTTGGGAGAGAGGCCAAGGCATCACAAGTTATTGAATAGGGAAGCTGATCAAAAACTACACAGGAATGATTGAAGAGCTTGTTGATAGGATGTAATACCATACATTTGATATGGTTAAGGAGTATTCAACCAATTGTGCCCAAACCCAAACATTCTTCAAACTGTTGCCTCTTCAGTTTACCACCAATTATTTCCCTTTATACCGTGCTGAAGACTATTCCAAGTGAATTGCTACATCTATATTTCAGATTTATCAAAATACAACTCGAGCCCGAGCTGTACTGTAAACGTCTTCACTACATCCAATTTAGACCTTGATTAAACAGTGCTCAAGTGTTGAATGTAAACTGCACAAGGAACTTAAAACTGCACTGTTGTCATCACACACAAATTGATGCTCGTGGAAGGTGTTAATGAGAAATGGCACAAGGACAATGTGCCATCACGTGAGACGGGAGGGAGCGTCCAGATGTGGGATGACTTGAGTTGAGTGAAAGAACAATTGCAGAGCTTGCGAGGAGATCCCATGCTACAAGTGAAACATTTTGGAGCATTAACAAAGATATTCAGACATTTCCATGAAGCATAAAGGATCCGGTGATGAAATGCGGTCATAAGTAAAGTATACAATAGCATTTGGTTTCATGATACAGGAGTGCAGGGCCAAACGTCTTTCTTTACTTTTTCATTACCTTCTTTTCTGTTAGGAATTTATAAAGAAATATTCCTGTGACATTCAATAAATGTGCAGTTACAGGAGCATTTTTAGATTACACTAAAAGAAAATCCGAATTTTAGTTGTTGGTTTTGTTGAAAAACAAATGTTATAGGTTGTTGTTCATTGAGCTTAGGTTTAAGGAAGCATTTATGAACTAGATTGGTTGTTTGTGTATTTTCTTTCTTTGTATTGCTATTCTGCACCTTGGTGCTAATAAACAGTGTGATGTGTCATCGGAGAGCGATGCATTACCAAGCTATGTAATAGCTACATGAATTCTCATCAGGGTACCCAAAGGAAAAGGAAAGTAAATGGGCAATGAAAGGCAGAGAAATAAATCAGACCCAAAACAGATTGGCATTGAGGCAGAAAACTTTCCTGTAACAACACGAATGCATTTGGGACAATTTGGAGCAATATAGAGTAAATGTAAAGTTATTGTGTGTAAATATTTATTTCTTGGTGAAAGGAAATTAAAATCTAACTGGTTGGGGGGGTGGGGGTGGAGGAGGGATATTTTGACACTTTTGAAATGGACTGTTGAAAAACTCGCATCTTTTCAAACCATCGAGAATAGAATATTGAGAGCTTAAATGTCAAGAACAGAATTGCTAATATTTGGCCATGACCAGCATTTTCTCCAAATGTAAAGTATTTAGTTCCATGTTGAAAGTTCTGTTTTTTTGGGGGGTTTTTTGCGGAAAGGCGCAGAATATAAAGAAGAAGAATGAAAACATGTGGATAAGCTAAAGCTTGCTTCTGGAGGATTTCAATTCAATGTTGGCCATGTCAGGTTAGAATTTTCTTTTTGTTAAACTGCGAACATAGGGGCCACAGTGAGGTGTTGCATTTATGCCATTTGGTTAAAAAAAATATTCCTTTCTAGTACATGTAAATGTTTGCTTTCCTCTACAAGACAGTTTCAAGACTGGCAAGATATTACAATCTTTCATCAAGCCTCTTCTTATTGCAAGACTTGAATGATTATTATAGACAAGCATCAAGTTGATTATATTAAAAGCTTTGCTGGGTTTTTTTTCGTACTTTCTGTACATGTATTTAGATTCTTCTTTTCGTTGCGCTTCTTTATGAACTTGTCTCGCAATGAAAATTCAATAAAACTCTGATGAAAATCAACTTTCCATTTTATTGTTTCGACTGCAACTTGCATTGCTTGGAATTATTGCCTCAATGTCTCTGACAGGAATATGCAGAGGTAGCGCACTTGCTTTTGAGCCATCTAGTCTGGGTTTGATCCTCACTGACTATCTGTTGGGTTTCTTTGCAGGCAGGGCAGTGCATTCAGATTTCATTTCGGTTTATTAAAGAAAACATCCTTCATAAAGACAGTCAGAAGATTGAGAGATACAAGGTTAACATCAATATATCAAGAAGAACAAGAAAAAGAGCACTCAGAGATTGCAGACCCTCCCCAGGACCTCTTTTGTGTGGCGTTTGTGTACTGGTGTTACGTAATTAATGAGACATAATTAGAACTGCCACTTTATAACTGTTGGCAGTGAAGACCAGGCACCAAGATGTCCCGCTTTGATGCAACCCTGCTTTGATCGGACACCTGACCCTAACCCATGACGTTTTTTTTTATTATTATTCATTATTCAATTGAATATAGAATGAGATTAAAATCGAATGGAAGACCAAATAGGTACAGTCCTGCATTAGAGTAATCAGAAGGAACCCAAACAAGCAAAGATGAAGTCATCAGGAGGAACCTGGATAGCATTCACATTACAGCTGCTACTCCTCTACCCTCAAACCCATCCAGGCACAACCCAAAAAAATTAAAAAATGAACCCATGTCAAAAAATTAAATAATCCTGGCTGCCAGACCATGCATCTGATCAAGTTGAAATTTAAAACATATATATATTCCCCATTTTCACATGGTATTTTTCAAAAAAAATTGATACTGATCAGATATGGCATTCTACATATGCAATTATGATGTCATAACGAAGGCACCTATGACGTCATCAAAAAATCACACTCATTCCCCATGAGGAGTACTTGCCATGTGCCAAGTTTAAATTTTTCCCTTGGTGTGGTTTCAGATACAGTGGTCCAAAGTGTTTCCGTTTTTCCAACATGGCTGCACACCACGTGACCTATGGCGTCATCATTATGACTATCACATTCTACATGAGTCGTCGCACCTATGGTGACAATTTTGTCTCAATCCGACAAGCGGTTTCGGAGAAAAAACATGAAAGTTCTGTGCTGACAAACAGACAGACAAACAAACGGACCCAAACGCAATGCCCTCTCCTTTGGCGAGGGTAATCATGTTAAAACAAATATAAAAGCACCAATATTACAAGCTAAATTAAAACACAACTCAAACAAATATAAAACAGGGTGTGTCAATAAAAAGCGAAACATTTCAAAACTTTATTAACTAAAACATTGAGTAATAAAACAAAATATTAACTCCGAAAATATAAACCAAATCATGGAGAAATGAAACTCATTATGTGTTAATGCGCTTAGAGTTGAGGTGTTCAATGTGAGCACCCCCACGAACACGCACAACGCTCATTCACCCGAATTGCCAAGTTTTCAATGACGTTTCTGCAAGTTTTAATGGTTACTGTCTGCACATAAGCCTCAACTGCTGCCTTCGGATCAGGTTCAGATCTGCTGGATTGCATAGGCTCACCTGACCAAAGTCCAGGTGAGCTAAAAAGGGAAAACATTTATATTTGACTTTGATAATATGGGATAAGTTTCATCTTCCAAGATATAAAAGGAGCTCGGTCTTGGTGTGTTTGCATCCCTCATCCGTGCATGCATGCGTGCATCCGTCCATATGTTAACAATTGTCATATGGGGGATACCACTAATCCCTACACAATCGGCAGTGCAGCATGAACATACGTGTGCAGCACAGCACAGCAATGCACGCATGTACACACATACACGTACACACAGCATATAACGTGCTGCACATACACGCATGAGGAGAGTTTGTTTCTTGGTATGGCATGTGGCTAATGCATACCCTAAGAGAGGGGAGGGGGCGGGGGAGGGGGAGGGTGAGACTGTTTTTTTATTTTAATCTTTCTCTTGGTATGTTGTATATTATTTGGAATTCAGAATCTAAAAAAGGCTGTGATGAATATCCCATGAACACCCTCCCCCCACACCTCCTCGCTCCCTGAGTGTATAGCTCGGCCGGTATCTATACACTGCTTATTTTTTTTTTTTCTCATTAAAAATAGCCATTTAAATTTTTTTTAGCAATTACACAAAGTCAGTGAAGTGACAGATCTTACATCGTCGTTTAATATGGAACAGGACAAACTTGGCTCTCATTATATGGAACATTTAAAATGGTGGGGGATGTCACATGTTTATTAAACAAGTACAAATTATGATTAACTTGCCCCGTTCTCCCCCCCCCCTTCATTTTTTGTGAAAATGCTGTCATTCAGATTTTCTTCAATGAATCGTACTCAAATCCGCAATTTGGTGTCTGTCTGTTTTTTTGACCACGATACATTTGGTCATTACTTATCCAATCTCAACCAAACTTGATAGGATGGCTAAGGTCACGTGATGGAGGTTGTAGCCAATGTAGCGACGTCATTTGTCTCCCTCCCCAAGGGGGTTTTCCTCTTTGGGGGAAATCCGTGTTCAGGTATATATATATATATATATATATATATATATATATATATATATATATATATATATATATATATATATATATATATATATATATATATATATATATATATATATCCGTGTGTGTTTACCGTTTGAACCTTAGCAGCCATTTTACCAGCCGCTATTAAAACCTCCATCAACCCAAGCGGCCAGATTTTCCTCCAAGGAGCCCAGGGTGGTGGAGTTGAAAGCCCAAGGAGCTCAGGGTTCAAAGGGTTAAGATAGCTAATCGTGGAACTTTTTTTTCCAAGATCACTTCTAATAACAAAAGCAATATGGTCAAAGTAATGCTGTGATGAAACAATATTAATGCAGTATGAATAATATCCCCTCTCTCAGGGGTTTTTGCTCCTGAGACAAATGCTGTTCATCATCACACCGTTTGAAAGCCTTTATCCCTGAGCAGGGGTCAGCTTTTTTGCGGGCTCCAATCATGGTACCCTTTCTTGTGGCAATGTTTTTTTACGGCTGGATCCCCTTCCTGATGCCAACCCTTTAGTCGCCTTTAACCCTGTAGGGATAATTGCCAGTATACTGGTGCTCATTTCGCTGTATATGGGAAACCGGATTTAGGCATGGGCAAGCTAGGTAGTTGCCCAGGGGCCTCCACAACCAGGGGGCCTCCACATATTTCATGAAAAAAAAAATTGATAGGAAAAATGTATTTGTGAGTGCCTGAATGGTAGTTTGTAGTTAGTGGAACAGATATAAGATATTCATGTTATCTCATTCTCTATTTTATATAGAAGTTCAGATTCTTTGTTCTTGAAAAATATACTTTATGGATGACTGTAAATATGTCTTGTCACCTTTTTAGTATTCTCAGGTAGGGTGGGCCTCCACCACTGAAGGGCTACCCAGGGGCCACCACATGTCTAAATCCGGCCCCGTTGCTCACCTTCAGAAGGATGACAGGCTGAGTCAACCCCCTTGATGCTAACTCAGTGGCCAGTGGGGCTTGAACTCAGGACCCCAAGGACCCCAAGCCACCACCTTAACCACTGAACCACAGTATGACCACTCCTTGGCTTTTTTTTCACAAGATCTTGGCTATTCGTTGTTCACCTTGGCGTATAGGTTTTCTATAGGTTTTCTTGGCGTATAGGTTTTCTATTATCATCGCTTTTCCGAAACCTTGTGAATTGTTGGCTTTTTTAATTGGCTCACCTTGGCATTTATGAAAATGAGGAGTGCTCACACTGCTGAGCCACAACAGGCTCCTTCGACAAACGCTGTTAACGTGTATAAATAAGTTTATTTCGTGGTGCACCCCCACCAGAGGTAAAATATATAATAAACCATAAACACATTGAAATTATAACCTTTTTAAACAGTTTCCACTGCTGTTGAACACTAAACTTGAAAACGAGGAAACAAAGCCGAACCCTCTCGAGGTGTCCAGAAGTCGGAAAGCCCCGTCCCTGTGTATTCATTATCAGGCACGAAGGAAGTGCGTCACAGCTGCCTTTGCCCCATTGGTTGGACGGCTCGCTCGACTCCGCCCACAAGCAAAATCAAACGCCGCCATTTTGTGTGGCTCCGCAGGCCGCAGGCTTCAGGTGTTACCCCTCGGGGCTCGGTCCATGGCCCAGTGAAATTGAAAACATCCCAGGTAAACAACCACGATGTGTGTGCATGGTTTTGATTCATGGATGTACACCGGTGTAAAGACTTCAAGTTACCCCCCCTTTTAAGTTACCTCCCGGTAATGTTAAATCGATTTCATCCTACCCCCTACGATTTCAGATTACCCCCCTCAAAACATTTATTTATGTGTTTATTTACAAAAAATAGTCATTTAATTGATATTGAAAACGAATTAGGGAAAAACCATTGACCACGTGACCGCCTTTCAAGAGTTTGCAATGAATTTTGATTTTATTATGAATGATTTTATTTTAATATTGTTATTAAATGAAATCAGTATTTCTCATAGTTATAGTTTTTGCCACATTTTTATGAAATCCTTCTTCGATATAGTTGATCCAAATAGACATACTGGTATATCTTTTTAACCAACTCAGACTATATTATATTTACAATTATGGTAACAACACAATAAAATCAATGTATAAGAAAGGCAATGAAAACAGCTTATTTTTTAATTCACAATTTCGTTGTGGTGGTGGTGGTGGTGGTCGTATGGCAGCTAAAGGCCCTGTCACACCTTGACGATTTCGCCAGCGTATGGCAACGTATCAAAATGTATGTAAAACGCTGGCGTACGCTCAACTATTGATGTTTTTTTTCAGTTTTGGGCGTATAATAACGAGTTGGACGTATGCATAACGTACACAGAACGTTTCGATAACTTATACCAACGAATGCTTAGCGTGTTGTCGGCGTTCACAACTTATGCATAGCGCGGCAGCGTATCGCCGACGATCACGTGGACATCGACTCACCATGGAGTCTGAAACACTGACGGGTTCCTCCTGTGAAGCCCATTTTTATATACCAATTCCCCTAAACGCTGCCAATACGCCATTATACGGTAGCTGTAAGTTAGAAACACGTCCAGTAAGTTCTGTGGTCGTCCGGAAGACGTCAAATTTGTCAATATGCGTTGGAGATACGTTACACATAGGTTCAAAGCATGTTACTCTTGATTAAGAAATAAGTTTCGGGTACGCCAGACATTACCTCGACGTATTTTGACTTGTGAGTAACTTACAAGTGACGTGTTTCAACGATCGCATAACGTGCCTACAACTTATGGCCAGCGTATGTGGAACGTGTGAGTCATATGCTGGCATACGTCGAAAAATTTTGAGCATGCACAAAATTTGTCGACGAGCTTGGCGTACTACAACGTATGCCAGCGTGCTTCAGCGTGCTCTTAACGTATACAAAACTTACCCATAACGTATTCGATGTGTGCCAGCATATTCGCCAATTTTTTTCATACGTCGACATACGCTGGCTAAAACGTCAAGGTGTGACAGCCCCTTTAGCTGCCGGGGTAGCTATCATTTCTTGAAGCGCGACTGTGTCGCTGATGCAGTGCCCCTCTACCAGTACACACACTGAAACTGGTACTCATTTGGCCGACCTCGGAAGGATGACAGGCTGAGTGTGCAGCCTGGTGTTGGCTCAGTGGTTAGGGTCGTGGCTTGGGATCCTTGGGTCCTGAGTTCAAGCCCCATCGGCCACTGAATTAATACACCAGGAGGTTGACTCAGCCTGTCATCCTGCCGAGGTCGGCAAAATGAGTACCAGTTCCAGTGTGTGTACTGGTGGAGGGGCACTGCATCAGCGACACAGTCACGCTTCAAGAAATGATAGCTACCCCAGCAGCTAAGCTGCCATATGACCACCACCACCAATACAATTAACATTTTTGTTTCATTTTTTATGTTTCCAGACTTTGAGACGAGCTTTCAATCTTGTATGTTTTACGTGTTCTATTCAATAAACGTATCATGAGTTGTGGGCATAAGAATTTATCATTTCAGCTAAATCAGGGAGGGGAGTAATGTCAAAGTGCGGGGGTAATATGAAATCGGGTTCAGGCTACCCCCGGGGGGGGGGTAACTTGAAATCGATTTCAGATTACTGAGAGGTAACTTGAAAGGGGGGTCTTGAAGTCTTTACACCGGTTTATGTTTATTTTTTATTGTTTTCAACACAATATCGGCAGCGATCTGTGGTATTATACACCGCCCGAATAAATGAAGGTTTTTTTATTAACCAAATTTGGTTTTAGCCCGATTTTTCAAGGGTGAATAGTATGAATATACAGAAGGGTGTTTCTTCATGCACGTAATTCACGTAAAGAGATGAGCAATTTCCTCAATTTTATATTGATATTGCAATTGTAGTTGTTTTGAATATTGTGTTTGGCGAGGTAATGTGTGTGACGCAAGCCTCGTGTTGGCATCAGCGGCACAGTTGCGCTCTCCCAGCAATGATGCAAACAGCAGCCAGAGGCTGCGTACAAAATCGAATAATGTGTGTCTTGGCTGCTACCTTCACACGTGGGTGGGTTTCACAAAGTGGAACGGAGTTCTTGCTCCCAGGTCTCAAAAATGTCCACCTGTGTGTGTGTGTGTGTGTTCGTTTGTTTGTTTGTGTCTGAACGCTAAAGATGGCCTACTGTCCTGTTGGGGTCGGGTTGTAGGGGGTGGGGGATGCATGCTGAAGTTACAATGCTTTTTGGTATTCTCCTCCTCTTCCCTTTACAAGGGTTGGGGTCCAATGGCACCAAGTTTCTGCCATGCCTGGGCCATGATACTCTTCCACCTCCCTCTGTCCTCAGCCAACTATCTCCACTCTCCAACCACTCTGACCTTAAGGATATCCCTCCTCACACAATCCACCCATCTCAACCACAGTCTACCTATTTTCACCTTTCTCTTTCAATCGATTCACTCTCTTTGCCATTCTCTCTCTTTCCCCATGCGCACCAAGTGTCCAGCCCATCTCAGCCGGAATTTCACCAATCTTCCCGTCAAACTCATCTGCACAACAATCTCCTTCCTCAGTTCATCCATCCTCCTATCCATTCTCTTCTCTCCCGTAATCCTCCTGACCCAATTCAGGGGTTTCCTTATTTTTTGGAGTGGGAGGCTACCAGTAAAAAGTAGCAGGTTACCATCATTGCGAGCGAAGCGAGCGCAGCTGTATGGCCGGTGTCCAGGGCCCGCCTAGGGCCCTGGAAGTTGGAGGATCTTAGATGGCTGGAGATGCATTCTAGCATGATTTCTGACATGAAATAGTTCTTATTATCATGCTGTTGGGGTGGAAAACTCCACAAAAACAGGTGGTTAGGTTAGGCTTATACTGGATGTAGTTGCATTAACATACTGACTGACTGATATTCAGCTATACTGTATAGTTAGTTCAAGCAGCTTTTAAACAGGGTTCATTAATTTAAGGCCATGGTTTAGGGCACACCAAGGTGTCTGGAAGATGGAGTATCTAAGCACTTTAAAAGAGAGACATTTCAGCAACATTTGGGTCATACCTTAGTTCTTAATCGGGAGATGATACTACACATGGTGGAGTACATTGAGCAATCTGAAGTAAGTGTGTTACATAATAATAGTGTAGATGAACTCGCATTCATTAAGGAAACCATATTCCATTTCACTTCTGTGAGTGTTCAGGGTTTGCTGTATGAATGCTTTGAGCATGAAGGATTAGATTATTATAATAATGTTGGGTAAAATGTGCAAACCAAACTATTAACACTGCAAATTCTTTATACATCAGGATAAGTTTTATTGAAGTAATAGACTTATAGTGGTATTGTCACGGTGTCACTGAATCAGGAACTGCAAGTTGATATTCTTGCAAAGAGGGTGACAAAGTCCTGGCAGATTCAGAAAGCGAGAAAGAGTTTGCCGGTTGATTTACAGTGGGATGGTTGACTGGTTCAGGAGAGGGAGAGCAGACTGGTCCAGAAACAGGGAGAGGTTCAGGTGCAGGGATAGGGAGAGATTCAGGTTCAGAGACTGGGAGAGATTCAGGTGGAGGGACAGGGAGAGATTCAGGTTCAGAGACTGGGAGAGATTCAAGTTCAGAGACTGGGAGAGGTTCAGGTGGAGGGACAGGGAGAGGTTCAGTGAATTCTGCAAATAGCAAATAATTAAAATGTACATGTGTTGTATACTTGTGAATGAAAAATTGTTTCCCATGCTATCATTTTTAATGTGGCCCACACCCCACTCACTAAATGTACTGAAAATTGCTTGGATGTTAAGCAGTGGAGCAACTGAAAATAGTCCAAATGCATTCATCACTGTGAGAGACTGCTTTTCAAAAGGGCCTACCATTAGCCAGAAGTTGAGGGCCACCTCAAACAATGACAACACCTAAACTTCACAACTCCCTAAATATCTGATGAACTATTTAAGCATAGAGAAGCTAAGTATTATATTTGTAAATTTTCTTTCATTCACTTTATGCATATTTTCCCTCTTCGATTTCATTTTACTTTGTTAAATATTGTTTGTTATTATTTTATTGTGTTTTGTTTTGATTTAATAAACAGCACAAACTAATAACTTCAGACTAGTATATTGTTTGAAAATGAATGATAAACATGTATTTCACTTCACTCGTTTTCTGATAATTTCTTGATTTGATGTCAGCGAGCTTCAATCAGTCAACCAATCAAACATTCTATTAGTGTGAATACTGCGTCAGTCACAATCCCAATTTTGGTAAACTTCCACCTTGCAATATCCGCCAATATCGTGTTGTTATACCGTCAAGAAAAGCTCTTAAGTCTATGGTACATGCATGTACCTGCGGTACCAGTATTCAGTTGGCCAGTTCACAGCTGCTTATACTTGGCCTTCACTTCAGTGAATAAACAGCGATTTTCAGTGCAAATAACCACGAATAATAAGATGTACAAAAGCTGCTTTAAGCTTACAGGCTAATTACTTTATAAATTAAAAAAGGCACAACGGGTGACCGTGTATTTTGGAGCCGCATCACTTGACAAAAGCTCAAAATGGACGAGGTGAAACACGTGTTTCGTGAAACAACGACGTCGCACTCGTGAGAGTGCAAGTTTAGACCAATTACTGATGGCCAGAAGCTTACCTCCCATGTCTTTGGACTTCTTCGAAAATCCAAAGTCAAACAGGGATTTTCGTTTCGATGCCATCGTTTCGGCACCAAAACTGCGAGGCCTACAAAGTTTATTTTCTTGAGGTCATTGCTGTATCAGGGTATCAGGCCAACAGTCCAAAACGAGGCTAAAGCAGAGAACCCTCTATTGCAGGAGGCGTGTTTTAGCTGCTTGTGTTATTATTCGGTCATTGTTGTGCTAGACCTGACGAGAGTACTAACAGTAAAAGTAAGCCTGCTTTTATCGAAATACTCATGTGTTTTTGTCTCGGATTTTAAAACGGGGGGTGCAGAGATTTCGTGGTGACAAAAAATATATATATATATTGGCGCTGAAGTAAGTGGCGACCTTTGATATTTTTTTCTCTGAGTAGACGGCTGCGGGTCGCCGGTAACCGGCTTCTAAGGAAACCCCTGCCAATTGTTCTCGCAATTCCAATATGCAATGTTTTGACAAATTTCTCTGACATGGCGAGTGACCCGTATTTTGCGGGGTTTGAGCCATTTTTCTTTCTTTAAACCCGCGGATCCGTTTTAGTATCGTTAAAACCCGTATTGGATGGAAAGTACAAATAATTTCAAAAACGCAATGTTTAGCTTCCATTCCACTCGCATGGATCCACATACAGAGTGACACAGATCTGTAGCGATCTCCATCCGATATGCAAGGTACCACTCTAGTCTGAATCTGTTGGCTGGGTGACGTAATGAGTTTTACCCGTCCGACCAATCCCTTCAATCCTCATCTACACGCATCGTCACTCCCTCTCATCTACAATTTGTCATCACCCCAAATCAATCGGCAAGCCCATTCACTTTCCAATTCGCTCTTCGACTTCATGCTGTGAGATTTATCGGTATTTTTGAGTCTTTCGAGTCTGTTTCATTCCTCTCTTTTTTTTTCCCGCCTTTGGAATAAACTCCCACACTCTCTCCAGTCCCAATCTTCCCTCCAGGTCTTCAAAACAGCTGTTCACCACCATCTCTTATCTTCCCCCATCCAACACCACAATCTTTTCTACCCCCATTAATCCACCCCAAACCCACATCCTTCAAATTCCCTGCTTTCCTTCCTGAAAGTCCCTGTAGTGTCCATCTTGTTTACTCTGTGTACCCAGCCCCATCCCTCTCCCTTCTACAGATTTCCTCATGCCTCTGTTCCCCACTGTCCTTGTTAAACATCATGTGCATTAGCTCCCTATACGAGCCTTAACATTGTGTATATATATATATGTATATATATATATATATATATATATATATATATATATATATATATATATATATATATATATATGTATATATATATATATATATATATATATATACATACACACACACAGTGAGACGAATAACATGACTCTTCCTATCGCTCCTGTCGGGAGAGGGTGTACTCGTGTTTAAAATGAGGCAAAACATCTCATGGGTGGGTGTGTTACGAATAAAGTTATCCTGTGAATATTATACCTGCACAAATATAACAAAAATTGCATAAATCAGGTACAAATCACATCATCCAATGATTTCTTTATTTTCAACTTTATAATGATCACAGGAAGAGATAACGACACCATCACTGTTTTGCAGCAAGCATGGTTTCACAAAGAAAGAATCAACATATTGCTCAACCGCTTATGTTGCAGCATTGTTATAAGGAGCCAAAATTTTCTAAAGCCAACAATAATAATTCCTCGATCGAAAAGTAATAATATTTAACAAGAACAATCGACAAAGGGGGAAGTTGCATACAATGGGTTTTATGGGCCAATGAAAAAAAAATTGATGTGCAACAAATGAGAAGTTGTGTTTCACATGAACTGGAAAGAAGTGGAAGAAGCTTTATTTCCCCAAACTTCATTTCTTGCGAAATGCTTGAGAAAACTCTGCAAACAAAGACACCAAGTTTCAGTTTGCTTGTCGTTATATCGGAACCGAGTGGCGTGAACACAAGAAAATGCAAAGCCTAAAAGATTGCTGGCATGAAAATGCACCATTAAAATCAATCTGTCCATCCTTGGAGGTGTCCATGTGTTTCAACACACTGTCTAAGTCCTCGTCGTCAGTTCCACAGGATTCCTGCAGTGCCGCCTTCAGCTCCATCACGGAGACTTCTCCTGAGCCATCCTGAAAACAAAAACAGATGGATTGAGCAATCAGGAAAAACTTGAATGACTGATTAAAATAAATAAACAAGACCATGTAGGATGATAAACGACATTGGAGAAGGTCTCCATTACAGAGGTTACTCAATATTTACTTCCGCCACCAAAGGTAGACCGAGGTTATGTTTTCACCACTGTCTATTTGTTTGTTTGTCTGTGAACAGGACATCTCAAAAAAAAATTATGGATGGATTCAAATGAAATTTAGTGGAGAGGTTGGGTGTGTGACGAGGAGAAATTGATTCAATTTTGGTGAAGATTGGGATCCGATAATTTTTTTTAAGCGATTTCTTCACCATTGAAAGATGGGGCCTAAAACGAGATACAAGCACGGTATCTCAAAGGGTTGTGGATGAGTTGGTTCGGTGACAAGAACAAGCCGATTCGATTTTGGTTCAGATCCAGATCCAGATCCGCCCTATCATCGGATACAAAATGTAAACTGTACTGCTTGGCAGAGGTTTTGGCTCCACCGAGTGCCGTTCTTGTTGCCTAACGCGAAACGTAACACCATAATGACGTCCCAGACATAACGCTGTCTTACTACACCAGTCATGTTGAAGTCTAGTGTCTGAAATTCAGCCCATCACCGATGGAAGTCAGATAGAGTCCGGTGCATGGGTCCCGGTGTTACATTGCTGTCTGAAACGACAGGATGGATTGAGTGCTGGATGCCAGGATGACGTGGACGTCCATAAAGGCCTAGCCTAGTGCTAGACATAACGGCGTAATGACGTCCCAGCGAAAAGAGCGTGACGGACAGAGGGACGGATGGATGGAGAATACGACTACTTTAATACTGTATTATATATTGGAGAGGATCTGAATTTTTTTTCCGGTCGAGCTGGAAGTTTGATTTAGTGTGCATTGAGACTTATCTCGAAGGCAGAACTTTTTTTCCATATTTCTATCGAACATTAACAGCTGTAAGAAAACAAACTTGATATTAACAAAATTACCACCACCGTCCTTCATATTTCAATGCAAACAGCTGAGCAGCTCCACAGAGAGTAACTTACAGCAGCATTAATTGCCAAACTAACTACATTATGGAGATTATCTTTCTCCAACCTTCTTTCCCTTCCTTCCATTACATCCCTCGTGAGCCCACTCAATTGACACCATAAATGGAAAGGTTTTTTTATTCTGGGAAGCATTTTCACTGAGTTTACAAATGAGAGCATCATGGTTCATGAAAGAGTTATATTATACACATCAGTGAATATGATGTTGGCCTCATCGTGAAGACTTGCCCTCACAGAAGTGATGAGCTAAAATCCAGTTTAAAGCAAAAGTATATTGAGGATTTTGATTGAGCTCATGGAAACCTGAGCACATATTTAGAAAAGTACAGTCATTCTGTGATTTTTCCATAAAGTTCAACTTGGGTCATAAATGACCTACAGGGAGGAGGTAATTTACCTCATCTAATTCACAGGTGAAACCTGTCCATACTTTATGGTTGACATAGTACTCTGAGGGCTCCTTGTCAACAACAAATACCAATACTCTTGAGTTCGGCAAGTGGTAAATGCTTCAAGGCTGGAATCATTCCTGCACATGTCACCACTCACAGGGTGTGGAAATCTTGTATGAGCATTATGATCGAACACCCGATGATGGCAATGCAACAAACCTTTCCATATTGAACTACAAAACCACAACTAGGTAAACATGCTTCTGATGCTTACCACAAAGACACAAAGAATGGATGGTCGTTTTTGAGTGTAAAGCCTGCATCAGAAGAAGGAATTTAAGCCACCAGGATCAGGATCCGGATTCAGAGAAAAGATTGAAAGATCTTGAGAGAGTAAGTAAATTTTGTTATCTGGGTGACACCATCAACAGTAGTGGAGGCAGCGAGCTTGCAGTTACAAGAAGAACGAGATTGGGTTGGATGAAGTTCAACGAGCTCTGGGGCCTCACTGGGGTAAAATACAGACATAGTGTAAACATATTTCGAATCACCTCTTCAAGGCCTATCAGAATCTGTCATTAAATTTTTTCAACTCTCATTTGCATATTTGGCATATTTAATGAGGCGAATCGGCATCATTTAAAATCATATAAATTAAATAACGATTTTGACCAAATTAACAACTTAATATTACCATGGAATAGTGGACATGTGTGCAAAAGCTTGAGGCTGTTGGGTTAACCCGTCTGGAGAAGATGTTTTTAGGTTTTGGAGAAAATCCAATATGGCCGCCATACCACGTGACCTACGTCATCAAAATTTTCAAAGTATAAACTTCAGGTGGAGAGTTATTAAATGGATAAGTTTCATTGAATTTCATCCAAGCGTTGTTTTTATTTTATGGCATTTCAAAAATGGGTCATTTTCAACTTTGGGGGGCTCTGGGGGCTCACTGGGGTCAAATACAGACATAGTATAAATATATTGGGAGTCTCCTGTTTATGTGCTATCTAAATTTGTCATTAAATTTTTTCAACTCTCATTTGCATATTTGGCATATTTAATGAGGCGAATCGGCATCATTTAAAATCATATAAATTAAATAACGATTTCGACCAAATTAACAAATTAACATTACCATGGAACTTAGCAAATGTGTGCAAAAGATTGAGGCTGTCAGATTATCCCTTCTGGAGAAGATGTTTTTAGGTTTTGGAGAAAATCCAATATGGCCGCCATACCACGTGACCGACGTCATCAAAATTTTCAAAGTATAAACTTCAGGTGGAGAGTTATTAAATGGATAAGTTTCATTGAATTTCATTCAAGCGTTGTTTTTATTTTATGACATCTCAAAAATGGGTCATTTTCAACTTTGGGGGGCGCTGGGGGCTCACTGGGGTCAAATACAGACATAGTATAAATATATTGGGAGTCCCCTGTTTATGTGCTATCTAAATTTGTCTTTAAATTTTTTCAACTCTCATTTGCATATTTTGCATATTTAATGAGGCGAATCAGCATCATTTAAAATCATATAAATTAAATAAAGATTTCGACCAAATTAACATTACCATGGAACTTAGCAAATGTGTGCAAAAGATTGAGGCTGTCAGATTATCCCTTCTGGAGAAGAAGATGTTTTTAGGTTTTGGAGAAAATCCAATATGGCCGCCATACCACGTGACCGACGTCATCAAAATTTTCAAAGTATAAACTTCAGGTGGAGAATTATTAAATGGATAAGTTTCATTGAATTTCATCCAAGCGTTGTTTTTATTTTATGACATTTCAAAAATGGGTCATTTTCAACTTTGGGGGACTCTGGGGGCTCACTGGGGTCAAATACAGACATAGTATAAATATATTGGGAGTCCCCTGTTTATGTGCTATCTAAATTTGTCTTTACATTTTTTCAACTCTCATTTGCATATTTTGCATATTTAATGAGGCGAATCGGCATCATTTTAAATCATATAAATTATGTAACGATTTCGACCAAATTAACAAATTAACATTACCATGGAACAATGCAAATGTCTGCAAAAGCCTGAGGCTGTCGTGTTATCCGTTCTGGAGAAGAAGATGTTTTTAGGTTTTGGATAAAATCCAATATGGCCGCCATACCACGTGACCTACGTCATCAAATGTTTCATAGTATAAACTTCAGGTGGTGAGTAATTATTCTGTTAAGTTTCGTTCAATTTCATCGAACAGTTTTCCCTCCAGATCCGCCACAAAATCGGTCAGTAGAACATAAAAACGCCATTTAATAATAATAATAATTAAAACTGGTAAACCAGTAATCCCGGGCTTCAAGGTGTGCCTCCATTTTGACAAATTTCAACACCATCACCCTGTCACATGATATGGGTTTTTCGAGTTAGAAAGTTAGTTCAAGTCTGCAATGTGGCCCAGCTACGGGGTCCCTCATGTTATCTCAATGAAGGATTGAAAAGCCCATAGCAATACATGATAGAGAAAGAAACTTCACGTTGGACAAATCGAGGCTGGACAAATTTTCAAGTCCCCAAAAAAGTCCAATAACTCCACATTTGCATATTAATGTAAATGGCGAACTTAGAGAACGTTTAAATATCTTCCAGAATGTGTGGTCACTTTTTGTCTATCTTCTTTGGTTTTCATTTTACGACATGTCAAAAATGGGTGATTTTCAACTTTGGGGGGCTCTGGGGCCTCACTGGGGTAAAATACAGACATAGTGTAAACATATTTGGAGTCCCATCTTCAAGGCCTATCAGAATGTCATTAAATTTTTTTCAACTCTCATTTGCATATTTGGCATATTTAATGAGGCGAATCGGCATCATTTTAATCATATAAATAATTATGCAACGATTTTGACGAAATTAACAACTTAACATTCCAATGGAACCTCGCAAATGTGTGCAAAAGTTTGAGGCTGTCGTATTACCCCTTCTGGAGAAGAAGATGGTTTTAGGTTTTGGAGAAAATCCAATATGGCCGCTATACCATGTGACCTACGTCATCAAAATTTTCAAAGTATAAACATCAAGTGGAGAGTTATTAAGACGTTAAGTTCCATTGAATTTCATCAAAGCATTGTTTTCATTTTATGACATTTCAAAAATGGGTGATTTTAAACTTTGGGGGGCTCTGGGGCCTCACTGGGGTCAAGTCCAGACATGGTATAAACATATTTGGAGTCCCCTGTTTATGTCCTATCTAAATCTGTCATTAAATTTTTTCAACTCTCATTTGCATATTTTGCATATTTAATGAGGCGAATCGGCATCATTTAAAATCACATAAATTAAATAACGATTTTGACTAAATTAACAACTTAACATTCCCATGGAATATCGGACATGTGTGAAAAAGCTTGAGGCTGTTGGGTTATCCCTTCTGGAGAAGATGTTTTTAGGTTTTGGAGAAAATCGAATATGGCCGCCATACCACGTGACCTACGTCATCAAAATTTTCAAAGTATAAACTTCAGGTGGAGAGTTATTAAATGGATAAGTTTCATTGAATTTCATCCAAGCGTTGTTTTCATTTTATGACATTTCAAAAATGGGTCATTTTCAACTTTGGGGGGCGCTGGGGGCTCACTGGGGTCAAATACAGACATAGTATAAATATATTGGGAGTCCCCTGTTTATGTGCTATCTAAATTTGTGATTAAATTTTTTCAACTCTCATTTGCATATTTTGCATATTTAATGAGGCGAATTGGCATCATTTTAAATCATATGAATTATGTAACGATTTCGACCAAATTAACAAATTAACATTAGCATGGAACAATGCAAGTGTGTGCAAAAGTTTGAGACTGTCGTGTTATCCGTTCTGGAGAAGATGTTTTTCGGTTTTGGATAAAATCCAATATGGCCGCCATACCACGTGACCTACGTCATCAAATGTTTCATAGTATAAACTTCAGGTGGTGAGTAATTATCCTGTTAAGTTTCGTTCAATTTCATCCAACAGTTTTCCCTCCAGATCCGCCACAAAATCGGTCAGTAGAACATAAAAACGCCTTTAATAATAATAATAATAATAATACTAACGATTTCAATAGAGCTTCAGCCATGCTTGAAGCCCTAATAATACGAACGATTTCAATAGAGCTTCAGCCATGCTTGAAGCCCTAATAATACGAACGATTTCAATAGAGCTTCAGCCATGCTTGAAGCCCTAATTAGTTGATTGAAAGGATTGGTCTGAAAGATACAATAGTGGAGGTGGTAAGAAGGAGTGGCTTGATATGGTTGGGTCACGTGATAAGAAAGAGAGACGATTAGGGAGTTAAGAGAGTATGGAATTTGGAAGTGGAGGGGAAAAGGAAATCCAAAGTTGAGTTCAAAGGAGTTGGTTATGAAAGCAAGTCAGAAATTGGGATTGGGAGTGGAAGACGCAGAAGATAGAAGAAAGTGGAGAGCTGGAGTTATGTCATGGAAGGAGTGAAAGTCAGCAACCCCCCATAAGGGGGATAATACTGACTTAAATAAATGATGATGATGATGATGATGATGATGATGATGAATAGGCAACACCGACAACCAACCCCACCCAAAATTGATGTTTTTTTGGTTTTTATTGTTAATTTTTTTTGAGTTTGCTCGATCCTCATGGCACAGTAAGCACCGAATCTAATTTTCCATGTCAACATGTATTATATTTTCATCACCAACTGGTCATCAGAAGGAAATGTAAAAATTACCTTTTCCACCTATATGAGCAAATTCTTACTAAAGTAATGCATGCAAAATCATTCAAATATTTCAATTGGTTGACACAACCTCAGAATATTGCACAAAGTCCACAACTCTGAAACAACTTGTATTCTCTTCCTTGAAAGCAAATCCAACCGAAGGCAATGTCAGTGCATTCCAAAAAGTCCGCAACAAGTGTGTGTCCCCTCTCGGGAGAGCCAGAAAACAAACGAACTTATCTCCCTCCTCTAAAACCTAGTGGCATCTTGTTAAGTCTGTCTCTGGAGTATGCTTTTCCTCCATCCCTTCCCTCACTTCAAATGCTACCACAGCCGACTCCGCTCGTGAGAAGGCCAAATTCCTCAATTCTGTGTTGCTTCCAAATCTGATGTTCCCAAACCCACGCTTTCTGTACCCACCCGTCCCAGTCATACCCAACTGCTCCTGGACTCTGTCCTTTGCACTTGAGGAGGTGTAGAAGTTTTTGGCAACCCTCGACTGATTCTGCAAATGGACCGGACAGCGTTAGCTCACATATATCCCAAAAACCTGCTCTGCTATTATGGTTTAAGACTTGCACTTCCTCTCTCTGCCCTTTTCTCCCTAACATTTGCGTAAAGTCATCTTCCATTTGCTTGGAAATCGGCTAACATCACTGCATTACATAAATAAGGTGGAAAAACTGATCACCTTAACTACAGACCAATCAGCTTACTTCCAATCGTCGCAAGGTCATGGAATCCATCGTCGCAGTTGATATGAAATCCTTCCTTTTTCCCAATGACCTCATCTCAGATTATTATCAATTCGGATTCAGACTAGGTCACTCTACCTTGGACATGCTGCTTCTATTCACAATGTCAGACATGAGATCAGGGCTATCTCTCCAGGCATACAGTATCTCGAGCTCTCAATAGTGTGGCATCCTGCCTTGCTCTCCAAACTCTCTGTCTATGGCATCCAAGGCCAACTTCACTCTTGGGTCACTGACATCTTGTAGCTGTGTGCCCCTCAATGGAATCCTTTAATCTCCTCTGCCTGTCAAGGCTGGAGTGCCCCAAGGCAGTGTTCTCAGCCCCATCCTATTCCTGATGATCTCTCTGACTCTGGAAAATCATCGTTATCTCTTTGCTCGAGACTCCACCCTCTGCTGTGATATTCCTCATTCAGACACATAGGCAGCAGCTTCTTCTCTCTCTTCAGACCTTGACAAAATCACAAACTGGTAAAACACTTGTAATATGACTACCAATCCTGAGAAATCCCACACACTGACTCTTTGTCTCTCTGAAAGGACCGAACGGCAAACCCTTCAATCTACTTTCTCAACAACCCTCTCAAAGAAGTTCAATCACTATAACTCCTGGGTCTCACTCTCAATCATGATCTCTCTTGAGCAAACCACATTTAAAAGTTGGCCTCCAAAGCCATTCGCCGATTGGGCATGCTCCATCATGCAAAGTCCTTCCTTGGCACACCTGGACTCTTATCCATCTATAAAGGTTTCATCCACAGCTTGATGGAATCGTGCTCTCCCCTCGAGACTGGTGCCCTTACCTCATACGTTGCTCAGCTTGATGCCGTGGAAACCAAGGCCTTCAAGATCATTGGAATTTCCCACAATGAAGCTGCTGAGTTGAAGAGGCCATCACTTTGCCATCGCAGACAGTTCGGTGGTCTCTCTGTTTTTTCCACCTCCTTTCTGGTTTTTCCTCCCCACAATTACCCTCCCCACAACCTCCAATGTTTCTGCAGGACACGCACAGTCCACCACCAATCCCCTCCTTGTGAAACTTCCAAAATCCAAAATCACTGCTCACCTCTACTCATTTGTTCCTCTTTTTTTTCCCACCTGTAGACCAACTTCCACATCCTCTTCAATCTCATTCATCCCTCCACGTCTTCAACACAGCTGTTCAGCACCATCTGAGATCATCCCTCATCAAAAACCATGATCTTTTCTACATCCGTTAAACCATCCCCCCACACCCGCACCCCCTCCCAACTCCCCTCTCCAAATTTGCTTCTGTACCATCTTACCCACGCACCCCTTATTGTCTGCCTCCATTTACTTTGTCTATTGGCCCTGCTGTTGGCATTTCCCCCTTTCTCTTGCCACTGTTCCTTTTGTTATGTTGCATCCTTATCCATTATGTGTTATAGCTCTTCCACGAGCCTTGATTCTGGCCACAATTATTGTTTTTTTCAAACAATGATATTAATTATGAAATTGTGAAAGAAAATCCTCATTACCATTCAGCCTATAAAAGAGATTATAAACTTAATATTTTTCAAAATAGCTCACTCAAATATGTCATTTAAGATCACAAAGCAGTGAAATAATTTATTTAAAACTGTTCCCAGAAGCAATAGAGTGAGAAATTGAATTCCCGAACTTTCATTTGGCACGAGTGATAAATCTGCGTCTGTTTTGAGGAACAGAAGCGCTTTATATTCGGCTCGATGCTGGAAAGAGCTACATGAAGTTCCTGATCCAGGGTCTCCAGACATGAGCTATTGTTGCTCTTGATAAGTGTCAACGTTGAGAATCTCACGTCACAAAGGTATGTTGTTGAAAACGGTACATATCAATACATCAACGGCACAACGAGAGATGGTTGGATGCTCTTTTTTTCAACTTCAGCCAAAATGGATCCAGAGGCACTTCACTGAACTTGAGTTTGAGAGTGCGGTCCTTCCTGAGGTCTATCAATTCCTCTTGAGTCTTCATTGAAAGCTCCTTGACTGATGCCTCTGCAGATGAAGCGAAACGATCACAAACCCAGTCATACTGCTCAATGTCGGTCAACTTGCGAGTTGCTGAAAGTAGTTGTGAAGCATACACAGGTGAAATTTATAATACAACAGTGGCTTGGAATGAATAAAACACAGCAATGTTCTATTTATTACCTCTACCACCGAAGGTGAAGGAGGTTATGTTTTCACCCCTTTCTGTCTGTTTGTTTGTTACTTACGAAATCTAAAAAAATTGTAAGTATATTGATGACTTCCATCCTCTGTTTGTATGTGTGTTTGTGTGTTTGTGTGTTTGTGTGTTTGTTTGTAGGCACTACAACTCGAGAACGGAAGAAGCTACCAATGTCAAATTACACCACGTGATTCAGGAGGGTGATGGCTCGCGCTGATTAGATTTTGGTCAAAATCGGTCAAAGGTCAAGGTCACAGTGAGGTCAAACATTCGATTTTTGATGGTTTGGTGCAGAATCATCGTAGAAACTTCTGGTTTGCGTCGCTGCCTTCTCTCGAGACAGCTTTTATTAGACAAGGTCAGAGGTCAAGTTGACGATTTCGAATGGAGCAGTCTATGACTGCTTGTTTGTTTGTCTGTGTACAGGATATCTCAAAAAGGTGTGGACGGATCCAGATTAAATTTCGTGGACAGGTTCGGTGTGTGTGACAAGGACAAACTGATTACATTTTTGTGAAGATCCAGATCCAGATCCGATTACTAGAATTTTAAACTGATTCTTCACCATTGAGAGATAGGGCCAAAAACCATATCCAGCACGATATCGCAAAAATGTATTGGGCCCGGTATGTTCTCGTGGATTAGGTATTACATGGTGGAGGTATGCGCTCTGCCGAGTGCCCTTCTAGTTTTCCTCTGAATCAGCCATTATGGACATTTGCTACGGCACACCAGTTGCGAAACGCTGCCATAGCCTATCAACGGACAGATACTTCAGTGCAATTATCGCCATATACAACTTTCATTCGCCGATTAATGTCGATAGGATGCACATTCTCTGCTGTTGGAAACTCAATAACCACATGGTTATTGACAACGTAGTTGACAACGACAACATATTGACAATTACTTCCGCACTGACAACGTCGTGCTGTCTTCTTGTGCCATCTTGACTAATGGAGTGCTGAGACATCTAGTGCTAGAATCACGAAACTGCACATGCAGACCGTTTTGTTTCATTCGAATATCTGTACATGTTTTGGAGGAAATGAATAGTTTTTAACACTTTGTTGTATTTTTTGAATTCTTGGATTTTCCAAGCCTTTGAAAATCGAAACTTATCTGATTGGCCTACCTACAGGGTGGCCACAATGACTTGTCACCGTTTGTAAAAATTGACACCACGCTTGTGTTCAGTGGTAATTTGTTTCCTTTTTCCCTTTTTTCAGATTGAGTGAATATCACTGATGACCTTAAACAAGCAGTGAGACTTCCTTTTAATCGTATCACTCCACAAATGTTCTGGAAAATGTCCCACAGAACATGGCACAAAATTATTCTCTGTAATGACGATGGTGGAGCACAAACTGATCTACTGGACACTTAAGGCTTGTGTCATATGGTGTAAAATTTTATAATAAGGTAAAAGAGTACTGTAAATGAATGTGGAATAACTTGTGGATCCCTTCAGTGTTGTCAGCTAAAGGAAATGTCAGTTTTTACAAAGGGTGATAATATATTGTAGCCATCCTGGAGAAGGTTTTGAGGCCGATCCCAAAATCTGCATTCATTTACTCCGCGCCAAATTAAAACGAAGTTAAAACTCTTTAATGATTTGTGAAGTGTATAATATGGAAGTAGGAAAACAAACACGTCATAGTGTAACCTGTATTTGTAATGTATTACAGAAAGGTGACTGTTGGTGCATTTTCACCCTTACCTTGTCAAGAGACTGGAACAGGGATTTTATGTCTGCCTCTGCGAAGGTACCCTAGAGCAGTGATTACAAAGCCAGGGGGAGAGGGGAGTGGGGGGGGGTGGGTTGGGGGTTGAGGGTTGATGTAGGAACAAATTAATTAAATGAGCAAGGTAAGTCAATGCTTGAAATAATGAAAAAAAAATGACAACTATCCTGCACCGATGCTGGTTAAATATTTACTTGGGACGTGACCTCAGATATGCCTGGACAAGTAACTGTGTTTTTTGCCCAAATAGTGTGAACAAGTGTGGAACTAGGACGCACAAGCAAGGAGGTGTTGCTTTTGTGGAGCATAATGAAGAAGCATAAACAACAATGAAACATGAGATTCTCATTAGCATTAAGTAGGGCAATTACAATTAATTGCATTCATTGCACAAAATATATAGTCTTGAGAGAATGTTACCATAGCAAGTGAGAATTACTAGCAATTCCATTTCTTAACACACACACACACACACACACACACACACACACACACACACACACACACACACACACACACACACACACACACACACACACACACACACACACACACACACACACACGAAAACATTGACCTTTTATCACAATAGTTTGAGAAAGATCCAGATAGAGTGGAGTACATAATATGCATCCCTGAGGTTATGCTATGGATGGGCCTGTTTGTCATTGTGTACCCAGACATGTACTTCTTGTGTCTGGTGTGTTAGAGAATAGCCTAGTTTGCAAGACAAGAGGCTACAGGAACTTCTGAGTATCTATGGACAAGGAATTCCATCCATCCATTAGGACCATACTCTGTGCAGAGCGTTGGTGCCGCCGAAGCAGTCTCCTTGGCTATTGGGAACAATCCTGGACGGGTCGCCACTCCGACACAGTATACCAGCATGCTGGCACTCATTTTGCCGACCTCGGAAGGATGACAGGCAGAGTCAACCCCACCTGGTGTTAATTCAACAGCTGAGCGGGATTTGAACTCAGGACCCTAGGATCCCAAGCCCACTACCTTAACCATTAAGCCAACACCAGGCATACAAGGAATTGCACACCCCTGATTCAGTTTATAAGGATTTCTCCACCTGTAAGACATCCATCCACTTCACTGTGAGTACACCGAGCAGTTTCAATCCCGAATAACCATGACAGCTCAAACTCGAAATTCACCACTATGATAAACTAAAGGAATTGGTAGAAAATATCTCAGTTTGCCAAGAGATTGTATTTACAAGTTGAACAACACAAACCTGCCATGAAACGAATACCAATTGGTTTCGGCTGCTCAAAGGCAAACCCAAAGATCTCACGTGGAACAACATAGTTCAGTTATGCTCATGCATACTCTTAAAGTCTCTCTACTGACTCTTCATTGGGTGGTGTTGCCCGTGAAACGTCTTTGGCTTAAATCTTTCACGAACTGGTTAACCAGTCTGACGTTTTAAGGTGCAGGGAGTTGTTCAGAATGCAGGCGATAAATCGCCTATTTTTCATGAAAGACACTATGTGGGATCTTTATCATCCAAGAAGCTAGCAGACGGGACACCCATCCAGCTTAACGTCCCTTTGGACGATCATACTAGTGCCATCAGGCGCATTAGGCTGCCCGAGGCAGTTTGCTAGGGGGGCACAATCCTGTACGCATCACCACTCCAACCCAGGATAGTCGACTGGCTCACTTTTCGCAGCAAGCTGGTACTCATTTTGCAGATCAGCCTGCATCAACCCTCCTAATGTTCTTTTGGCATGATTGGGGCTTGAACTCAGGACCTTAAGATCCCAAACCAACCGCCTCCAACGTTAAGCCACTAAGTTATAAAACGTCCTTTACGATGTAACGATCTGCCTGTGAAACATCAATTCGATGGTTTATAGTCGAGGCTGGAATCAAATCCAGACAACAGACGGCTCAAAGGCAGGTGCACCACTTGTGCACCACCCTTTCAGACGATACAATACTCTTCAAGCATCTTTCATCAATCCAGTACATTTTTATGTGAGACCTCAAGGTCTCGAGATCTTATGCGAGATGACAGTTCATTTACTCAAGACTAATTTGACTCAAATAACTATTATTTAAGTCACAAGTAATTAAAGGTGGTAAAATGGAATTTGGGGGAAAAAGAAAAACCTATATAACATCTCATTGACTCTTGCTGGCACATATCCACGATAAATACAGATGCACAGCAGGAGTAAAAGCCTTTCCAACAATATCATAATGGTCAACATGTGCTGGAAAAAGAAATAAACAATGCACATCAAGACCATCAGGAAGGAACACAGGAACGACCAAAGAAGAATCAGAAGACAGGTCAGAAATTTCAACAGCAGCTGAGGTTCCCCAAATCCCCCTTTTCTCCAAAACACTTTGTTTGAATATCTCTTTTTTTTTTCCTCTCCCAACCCCAACCATAACCCTCACTCAACATTACCATAGTTCAGCGATTTCACTTTTTCTCTTCGTCCTTGTCTTCACGGGGTTTCTTCCTTTGGTTGTGTTGTTTCGTGTACTCCAACCTTTGTGTTTTTATACAACTCATTTCCCTCGGGCCTCGATCCCTCCTCTGGCTTTTCTATCTAATCACCCTTAATCGTGGAGAAACTCAATATATCCTGATTGTCGTTTAACAACTCCAAAGTTATATCTTTCTTTTTCCTGCTACTCTCTGAAAGCTCTTCTTGTTCCACCATCCGTTTTAATATTTGCAATATTGGTGATGGTCTCATGTGTTGGTGATCAGACAATTTTACTTTCCATTGACTCTTCCTAAAAGGTTGTGAAGGCTGGAGGTCTTGTCTTTTCAATTGTGTATAACATTTTTAGCCAGGGTGAGTTGGAGTCACTGACTTTGTACAAAAGCTTTGCAGATATGAGACGAGTATAAAACTTGAATATATATATATATATATATATATATATATATATATATATATATATATATATATATATATATATATATATATATATATATATATATATATATATATATATATATATATAACGTTGACTGGTCTTGGACAAGTGTGAGCATGTCAAATCGTATAACCTTTTTGATTGTTCCTTGAATGTTATTTTGCTATTATGCTATGTTGAGGCTGGTGAAAGAGTGATCAGCACAGAGCAAACCAGAACAACGAGAACATAGTGGTGGAAATGCATGGAAACACATGAACAGCAAAGTGAAGAAAGACAAATCCCAGTGCTATTGGTAAGGGAAAGAATGCAAGCAAGGAGAAGGGGGTGAACAGGCTGGATGCAAGCTCAAATACAGCAAGAATGGCAGAAGGGAAATGGAGACAGAAATAGCAATGGAACGAAGAACAGAAGGGTGGGTGCAGTGAGATGGGAGAAAACAATTAACCTGGAAAAAAGGGGTGGGTTTGAGGAGGGTTAACTTGGGTAGAAAATATCATGAGTATCGATGTAGGAGGGAGTGGAACCTGAAGAGTCGTGAAACCGCCACGTTGAAGTCCTGCAAGGGAGAATGGCATTGAACAAATTGAAGTTGATTCGACTCTTCCAATTGGTAAAAATAGTTTTATCATATGATTTCTTTGAGTTAAGTGCTGCTATGATGAGAGGGATCAGTTGCAGGAAGGTGGGGTGACCTATGAAGGTGGATTCGACATGTGAGAGAAAGGAGGAACAGACCAGGAGAGACAGCCATTCTTGTTCCCCCTTTGTCTGTCCTCCTTTGGCTGCCTCCCATCGACCTGGAAGTCAGCAAACATCCATTCCTTCCATTGGGACCATACTCTGTGCAGAGCCTTGGTGCTGCCGAAGCAGTCTCCTTGGCTTTTGGGCACAATCCTGGACGGGTCACCACTCCGAGACAGGATACCAGCAAGCTGGCACTCATTTTGCCGACCTCAGGACGACAGGCAGATTCAACCCCACCTGGTATTACTTCAACAGCCGAGTGGGATTTGAACTCAGGATCCTAGTATCCCAAGCCAACAACAGGCATAGCAAACATCACTCCATCTACAAGGGTGCAAAAACAGATCCGATCAACTACAGACCAGTGAGTTTACTTCTAATTATAAGCAAAGTCATGGAATAAATAACTGCTGCTGATGTCAATTCTTCACTGTTTTGAAACAGCCAGATCTTTGGCCATCAGTTTGAATTTGTCCTGCTCCCAACCCTGAACATGACTGCTTGTATCTCAGCAATGTTTGGAGGCCCTCAATCTCAAACATGAGGTTCAGACTGTCGTTGACTTGGACATATCATTGGATAGTCTGTCAACTGGTTTGCCACGCTCTTTGCCTGTAGCATCCAAGGCTGCCTTAGTTGCTGGATTTTTGACTTCCTCGGCTGATGCAGTCAATGTGTTGCTGTCAATGGAACCCTCTCTCCCCCTCTCCCAGTTTAGGCTGGAGTTTCCCCAAAGCAGTGTTGGGTCCAGTTTTGTTCCTCACCAAAATAAATGACCTCTCTCATTCTCTGGAAATACTTGCTTCCATTTTGCAGAAAGCACCACATTGCTTGGCAGACTGCAACTGCATCGCTCTCAGGCCTAAGTCACATTTGCCACGGCGGCCGTGGGGTCTCCAAAATCTACGGCCACTAGCAATTATACGGCGGCTGCAGTATTTCCACGGTCACACAATGTCGCAGTCACATATGTTTTTATATTTCGGGGAGCCGGACAGCGTATTTACAAATTGTGGAGATCGAAAACGTGGGGGTGCCGTACGGTCTTTGATTTCATGTCGCACGGTGACCTAAGGGCGTTCCTGCGGCGGCCATATAATTTTCAAGGCAGACGCAAGGTGCCCGCAAGGCGAACGCAAGGCGACCGCAGGGGGGCCCTAAGCCGAACGTGCGGCCAGACGGACGGTAACGAATGGGTTATTTTTTTTTTTACCAGTTCTTTTGTTTCGGCTTGTCAAATTGCTACGGCGAACGTAGAAATGAAAAAAGTTGTAACTCCGCGCTATAATTCCATGGCGACCTTACGACCTGTAAAATATAGCCAAACGGCGTAGGGCCACCCTGAGGCCACCGCAGAAACTCTGCGGCCGCCGCACGTTTCTGTCAATTCAGAGGGCGTACGGCCGCCGTATCCTCGCCGTAGAGCAAATGTGACTTAGGCCTCAGCTGATCTAGAATTTATTTGAATCTGGAATGATAAATGGAACATATCCTTCAATGCTGGAAAATCTCACTGCCTGCCACTCCAGAAGGATCATAAAACGAACCCACCTTGTCTATTTCCAGAGGTTCGGTCATGACCATCAATCAGGACCTCTGCTGGGTCAACCACATAGCAAAGTGGCCTCCAAAGGCAGCCACAGACTGAGCATCCTGTCGATCGAAGTATTTCCATGGAAAATGAGTTGCAGAAGTATTTTACATAATTTTCAAAAAATGTATGCAGTGCATAAGGCAGGACAAAGAGGTACCTGATCATGGTTTAAGTATGTAATATTATTATGGTTGTGGGGGTGGTTAGATATTACCTGAGAACAGATAAAAATGTATATAGAGTAGCAGGGTATGTGTACGAGTCGCTAGCCCATCTCAATGTGATTAAGTAGGGAAACGTTAGCTTCAGGGTTGTCTTGTTTGAATGTGCACCATACAGGGGATGGTGTGCGGTAATAAGTAATTGTGGATTAAGGTTAAAGGAAGTTATACGTATAACCCCTTGTAATGTCCCACTGTGTGGGACTGGGTGACATTGGGGCTCTGCCAGGCAACGGAAGGGCTGGGGGTGGCAGAGCTATGGACGCTTCGAGGGGTGGAGTGTTGTCCAGAGAGAGCGAGGGGAGGAGCCTAAATCATGCGGGGTGAGGGTGGGGTGCATTTTGGAGGATCGTGAAGTCTGAGTAGAGCTGGCCTGTGGAAGATTATGGACTCTGAGAGGGAGATCGACTCTGTGGAGACCTCGTGAAGGAGATAATGTGCCAGGGAGGAAACTGTTCCTCTGTTCGTCCTGCCTGCCTGCCTTCTCATGTGCCTGCCTTGCCCCGTTCGTAGTCCCTATGTCCTGCCATATGCTTTCGTCTCTCCTTCCGTCCCCTTCATCACCTGCTCGTCGTCTCATACACTAGAGATAAGCCACCAAGTTCTTGTTCCCTTTCCCCATCTGTGATTGAATCTGGTGTGTGGCACCAGAGGTTTTATTTGTCATTGTATATCATTATTTATTATATCGATTCCATGTCCCCCCCCCCCTTTTCTTTCCCACCTCTACCCACCATCTCCATCATCCCTTGGTTCTTTTTATTCCTTTAGTTCAGGAATAAACCGTTTGTTTTATGAAAGCTTAAGGTTCTCGCCTTTCTCCTCACAACCACGTGTGCACGTAAATCCGCCATAATTGACAGTCCAAGGGAGAGAAAAGCCAGTTCTGTCCTATCCGTTCAGTGTTGGTCTTAATCGGTGTGGACATGACAATATCCATCCATTGGGACCATACTCTGTACAGAGCGTCGGTGCTGCTGAAGCAGTCTCCTGGGCTATTGGGCACAATTCTGGAAGGGTCACCACTCCGATGCAGGATACTCAAATGGCTCAATCATCCCAGCAAGCTGGTACTCATTTTGCTGACCTCGGAAGGATGACAAAACAGAGTCAACTCCACCTGGTATTAAATCAACGACCGACAGGGGCTCAAACTCAGGACCCTAACATCCCAAGCCAACCACCCTAACCGCTAAACCAACACCAGGTTTCATACCAAACCAGTCCATCAAGATTCGTCCGAATCCGTCTCTAACTTTTTGAGATATCATGCTCACAAACAAACAAGCAAACGAGAAAGATGTCGTCCAGAGCACAATTCTTGCAAAATCCTAAGAAATAATAGTTGCCATGGAAACAGCAATTTGTTAATTTGGAAACATTTGATGCCACCTAATAGGTGTTTTACATGTTTTGGATGACATTGACCTTGACCTTTGACTAATTTTGACCAGATTTAATACACATGTCCAAATAAGCTGTGTGAGTTTCAATCTGATATATTGAAAAATTCCTGAGGTTTGGCACACGACAAAAATTGCACTCCAAGTGCTCTGCAATGAGTTGTAATCATTTCTTCCAGAAGGTTATTTTTTCTGGCTAATATCATTTGAAAAGAATCTTCAATGAAAATATCAATGTGAAATCTACTGCAAAATATTAAAATTACATTGATACGGGATGGATCCAGTCCCACATAAGAAGCATCCGTTTTTTGGTGAGGGAAGGTTCTATACTTCCATAGGATTTGTATTTTTATGCAGCAATGATGCAGCTTTGTGCATTGCAGCATGTACAAGCTGCGAAAGTTTTATCATGTAATTTATTTGAGATAAGTGGCTGTTATTATGAGAGGGATCAGTTGCGGAAAGGCGGGGAGACCTGTGAAGGTGGGGCATTGGCTGACGTTGACCTATTGGAATCGGTCAGACTTACTGCTGTGAGTCACAATCTCCCAAGTGCATCACCTCTATCTTATCTTTGTGCAGGACCTCCTCCTCCCCCCACTGGCCAAAACCTGAGAGAGTTTCACTTCGCAACGGTTGTACAAAGCTTCATTTGCTTGAAATATCTTTCATCCCCATTTCAATCTCCTTTGTATGTCCATGTTTATCTGAGAGCCTCACCCTCCAGGTTGTCAATTTATCGGTACATGAGTAGAATTACATGAGTAATTTTGCCATTAAGTTTTTGGGGCCTTAGATTTCTTTTGGAGTTTTTAGTATTCATGGTTTTTCTTGTAAACTGATGCATTGTGCCATACTTTATATATAAACTGATTTATTAGCCCGTCCCCAAATAGCGGGAGAGGGGGCTTTGCAATTGTGTGTGTGTGTGTGTGTGTGTTTGTCCGGGCAGTAATGCTTTTACCATTTGAGCTTTTGCCATAAATTATCAACAAAACTTTATCATGAGAATATGGAGAAGACAAATGAATAATTTGATCAAAAGGTCAAAGGTCAGCATCACATCAAATCATCAATTTTCATCCGATTGTCTTGAAATTTGAGCAGGGTTTGCATATTGGATCACTGAAACCTATTGCTTTTGAGGTCAAAAGGTCATGGTCGCCTAAAATCATCTTTTTTGCCGTTTGTCATGTTTGTTTAGCATATGGAAGAAGACGAAGTCTGATTACAAAGCGGATGTGGATGGGCTTTGCACTTTCAGAAGCTTTCGAGTTGTTAATAAATTTGGGTGAAACTTCCTTCCTGTGATCCTGTGTAGAGGCCTCTAACAAATTCATTGGCAATACGAGCTGGTCTTGCCAGCTTCCCCTGTCTGCAAATATAGGCTCAGGATGGACACACAATAATAATCTATCTGTAATTCCAGCAATCTCTGTGTGTGTCTGTCTGTTTATCTGTCTGCGACCACCGTTTCTCGACGACCGCCGGTCCGATCTGATTGAAACTTGCCAGGAATATTGCCGGGGACCCGCGGATGTGCCTTTTCGAGGTTTGATATCGATCGGACGAGCGGTTCCCAAGTTACGGCCATTTTATTGCTTTTTCAGTGTTGAAAAGGTGTATATATGGCAGCTGAAGATGTCGTTCCACCTTCTCATGCCATTTTCCCCAAATTATTAATAACCAGACGACCACCGGTCCGATCCGATTGAAACTTGCCAGGAATATTGCCGGGGACCCGCGGATGTGCCTTTTTGAGGTTTGATATCAATCGGACGAGCGGTTCCCAAGTTACGGCCATGTATCTGTGAACCAATGACAGGACACGGTGCTCTTCTTCCTCTTTCGGCTTGCTCCCGTTCGGGGTCGCCACAGCGGATCAACCGTCTCCATTTCACTCGATCCTCCACATCTTCCATTGACACTCCAACCACCAGCATGTCCGCCCTCACCGCATCCATGAACTTCTTCTTTGGCCTTCCTCCTCTCCTCCTGCCTGGCGGCTCCATCTTCAACATCCTTCTCCCGATATACTCCGTTTCCCTCCTGTGCACATGTCCAAACCATCTCAATCTCGCCTCTCTCACTTTGTGTCCAAACCGTCCTACCTGCGCTGTCCCTCTAATATACTCATTTCTTATCCTATCCATCCTCGTCACTCCCAACGAGAATCGCAGCATCTTTAACTCTGCCACCTCCAGCTCCGCTTCCTGTCTTATTGTTAGTGCCACCGCCTCCAAACCATACAACATAGCTGGTTTCACTACCGTCTTATATACTTTCCCCTTCACTCTTGCAGCTACCCTTCTGTCACAAATCACTCCTGCAACTCTTCTCCACCCACTCCATCCTGCCTGCACTCTCTTTTTCACTTCTCTCCCACACTCTCCGTTACTTTGGACAGTTGATCCCAAGTATTTAAACCAATCCACCTTCCCCACCTCAACTCCTTGCAACCGCACCATACCACCACCCTCCCTCTCATTTACGCACATGTACTCCGTCTTACTCCTACTGACTATCATTCCCCTTCTTTCCAGTGCATACCTCCACCTCTCAAGGCTCGCTTCAACCTGCTCCCTACTCTCCCTACAGATCATGATGTCATCCGCGAATGACAGGACACGGTGCTATGACGTCACAATTAATGTTTGTCTCATTAAAAAAATTTTTTTGAAGGATTGACGTCACAATTCTTTTGTTTGGTATGACGTCACAATGGACACTGGGGACCTGGGTATGTGCCTTTTCAAAGTTTGATATTATATCGTTCTTCCTCATCCATTTCAGCTCTTTCCCAAGTGTCTCCCAAGGTTTGAAAGCTGTTCTTTCCCAAGGTTTGAATTAATTAATTAATTCCAAGGTTTGATTATTATTTAATTAATCTAATTATTTACTCCCAAGGTTTGATTAATTATGATTCAAATTATTAATTTATCCCAAGGTTTGAATTTCCCCGAGGGAAACAGCTGTTTCCCAAGGTTGAAATTAATCGTTGTGCTTGGTAGACATTTACCGAGAGAGGAGGGGGGGGAGTGAGGGGGCGAGAGAGAAGGGCGAGAGAGGGGAGTGAGAGGAGAGGGGAGTGAGGGGGGCAAGAGAGGGGAGGGAGAGAGGAGGGGAGACAGAGGAGGGGGAGAGAGGGGGGGAGAGAGGGGGGCGAGAGAGGAGAGGGGGTGGCAAGAGAGAGGAGGGGGAGAGAGGAAGGGGTGGCAAGAGAGAGGAGGGGGGAGAGAGGAAGGGGTGGCAAGAGAGGGGAGGGAGAGAGGAGGGGGAGAGAGGGGGGAGAGAGGCGGGGGGCAAGAGGGGAGAGAGGAGGGGGGAGAGAGTGGGGGGGGCCGTCACAATTCTTCTTCGTTTGATATGACGTCACAATTGATGCTGGGGACCTGATACTGCAGGCACGAAGCTGCACCTACGGGCCCGCACTCGTCCTATTAATTTGCAATTGGTCACTGGCTTTGACACCAATACAATTTTTTTATTACAGACCCTAGGCATCAAAAAGCTACATATAATCGAAGAAGCAGTTTCAAATGTAGCACTTCACCACCATTGGAGGATTTGAATTGCATCAGATGTGGCAATAAATGCGAATTGTTGCTCTCAGCTTGCCAGCTGGATGACTGAAGACGCCATTTGCATTTTTGCTTTTTCCATCCCTCCCCCGTTTAGAATCAAGTGTGGGCACGGGCAACTTGCTGGTATATCTAATCACACATCTCTGGGCAGCAGTTTGCAGTGACCTTGAGACACAGAGCTCTTATAAATGCGAGCTTTGATAGTCCCATTCTATTTTCCTCCAAAATGGCTTCATTTCGAGCCAAATGGCACCACGGAAGCAAATAAGCAACACAACCTTTATTAGGAATAAAATAATCTATTATTCACAGTAAATAAACAAAAAACCAAATGACAGAATAATAAATAAATCAACAACAATCACTACTTGTAATGCTCACAGCCAGCAGGGGAAATAAAACAATGGGGATGGAAGGAGGAAAAGAAAAATACAATAAAATAAAGAAAGAAAACAAAAGGAATGAGAGACAGACAGACAGACATAAGATGAGTAAGAACTGGGAATAGGAAATAGAGGGAGAGAGGTGTCTGTTGGGACCCAATGCTTCATGCAGAACTGCTGCAGTAGCAATGCCCCACACACACTGGCAGAGAAGCCTTGAGGGTGCCAAAATCATGCAAAATGGCCCAAGCCTTTACAGGAGAGAGAAGCCGAAAGGTGTTCAAGGCACACAAATCACTGTCGTGGTGGTATTGAAGCCTGATGTTGGCTAAATGGTAAGGGTGGTTGGCTTAATATCTTAAGGTCTTCAGTTCTAGTTCTGATCCGTTGAATTAACACAGTTGAATTCAAACTGTCATCCTTCCGAGGTCAGTAAAATGAGTACCAGCTTACTACTACTACTGGTAACACAGGGCACTGCATCAGTGGCACAACCATGCCTCCAAAAAATGATGCAATCAGCAGCCAGAGTCTGCACACAAAATATTAAGTGGTGGTATGGTCTCATCAGCACAGGCAGGAGACCCTGAAGGGTATCGGCAGCATATAAAATGGTGGTTTATGCTGTGGTGAAGCTCCAATGGCATTGGTGAAATGTTAAACTGCACTGAAATTGCATATTTGAGAAGAAAATAAATGACACTGACATAGCATTTGGGTAATGTGCAGGATTGTGTGTATGTTCTTGTCCTCCACAACCACCAACTCCAAAAGATGGTTGTGACCCCTCCATTACCCTGTCTGTAACCCTAAATGCCAACTCTGAGTCTCATACCAGAATTCTGACGATTTGCCTTAATTCTCTCACTAAATTCTCTCCCAACTCCTCAACCGTCTTGGGCAAGTCCCTTTAATCATCTCGACCAAATATTACACCTCTAATCCCCATTTGAACTAAATCGCCAACCATAGCGGACACATGAAAAATGCATATTAAAACATCCAACCCGCCCCGGGTTGGTAGTCTGGAATAAATTAATAACGGACGACAAAATAAAATACTATTTGTTGGCCATCAACTACTTACCCTGTATGGCCAAATAACATCATATTTATATTCTTCATTGAATTATCATAAGACAAGTAGTACATATAATTTAACTAACTATACATACGAAAACCAATTTTCGTTATGATACATGTTCGTTGAAGCACATTTTAGTAATGTTTATACTAGAACCTTCACTTTGGAAAAAAAAAGCAACAGTCAATTAGGTCAAAGCATTACATTTGTGTGGTCAATAATTCAGGGAAGGCGGTGGTGGGTGGGAGGTTTAATATTTGTGATGTTAGTGTGTGTTTAATTCTCGCCAAGTGTTTAATGCGATATTCAAGAGTTCAAAATTTTACTAAATGTGCGTGAGGTTGGGAAACTATTTTAATCAATGAAAGGTTTTGTTGAATTGGTCATTTTATTTTCCGTTGAAACTTTGAAAAAAAACTTTTAATGTCCCAAGTACTCTTGGGGATAGGGGGTTTCGAGTACTTTATTTAGTGGAAGGATCTGTAATTTAATAACACTGTAATTGCAAAGGATCAGGAGTGGCAGTCACAGGGAAAAAAAAATTGCAAGGGATTTGTGGTACAAATAAATTGAGACAATATTATACTGAAAATAGTATCAAACTTCCACCATATTTGCGTATTTGAGAGATCGCCTGGATATCCTCTTTAGGGTAGTATACGCTTGTATGGTGCTCCCTCCTGTGTGCATTCCACACTCGTATCACATTTGTCAAATCCAAGAACTTACAGTTTGTTGATGAGAGAACCAATGACTAACTCACCAACAACGAATAACAATTTTGGAGTTGGGATGAGAAGACAAAATTCATTATTTATGTTATAGGACGAGATAGAAACACCTTTATATTATCATTTACTCTGCAATATTCCAATGTTGATCCAGAGCATCTTTACTTTAAATAATAAGATTGCTGTCATCGTGTTATATAAATTTGCTTGTCTTTATTGGATATGCATGCTCTTTCAGAAGCGATGGTGTATTAAAATAAAAAAAGCAAATTCCTATTGCTAGTCTTCAATAACAAGTGAAGGATTGCAGTTTAGGAATCCATCTTTTGTGGGTATAAAAAAAATCTAGAAATAAAAGTAAGGAGAAAGAAAAAAAAATAAATAAAGGTGATAAATCCACTGTTGCAATTTTGGTTTAAAACTGGTACAGAATTGAATAAATAAATAAAAAACAATGAGAATTTGGTGAACTTACTTTTAAGTAGAAAAAGAAATTTATTACATGAGGCTACGGTATATTTTACATCATTCCATGTAAACAGCCTGTACACTCTCTTATTAAAGCAATTAAAGAGCAGGAAGAGTAAAAATATAGGATCAACATCAGGCGTCTGGGAAGAAGAAATTTAAACTATACATAGTGGGCAGGTGTTCAAACTGTCACGGCCTCTTTCATGAAGAGTTGGCGAATTTAAATTGGCAACATGAAACAATTTTTTTTAAATCTTTCCCAAATCCGCTTCAATTGTATCTTTCTCGACTTGCCAAAGTCGTGATCTATGGCATATGCAAGGCTGCCATCATACCTGGATTTCTGCAACTCCACTCTTTACTCCTCTTTTTCCCGTTTGTAGAACTGCCTTCCAAAGATTGTTCAGTTGCACTCTTCCCCCCAAGACTTTAAGCAAGTGGTGTACCACCACAACATGTCACTCACTATCCCTCATCACATCTTTTCTACTGCATTATCTACCTCACTCAACTCTCATACTTATAAGTTTACTGTTTCATTCTCTTCTCTCTCCCCTTTTGTTACCTCATATCCTTGATTGTTGTATCCAACTGTGATCTGACTGCCCCAACTGTCACTATGTTCAGCCAGTTTGCAAAATAATTGGGCCAAAAACCTTTCCTGGTCATCTCCACAATGTGGAAATAATTGGGGCTGATCAAGTAGTAGTATCTTTAGTAACAGTAAAACATCAAGCCCAAAATTAAAACCTCTAGTTATTTGTTTTTACCACATTAAAAACTTTGCTCTTGACCTACAAGGAAGTGTTAATTTGTCCAAAACACCCCGTATGGCCAACACATGCTTCAAAGTCAACAATCCGTACTTGACTCTTAAATGACGTCTGGGAAACTTGGAATGGGAACAAAAATGCCACCCATCAACTAAGAACTAAATAAGAAACTGAGCAAGAAGTTTAAGATCAACAATTTAAATTAATTGGTTAATTAACAGGAAAACAACCCAGAAACAAAGCATATTAGCACAGAACAATCAACATTTCTGTAGCTTTTTGCAAGAAGTTATAAATTAAAATATGACTGAAACAACCGCTTTAATAACACTGAGAGTACATCTAATTATTACTGGGAAGAGTAAAATCTGCTGATTCACCAAGGAGGACACCAATCTTTAAAATTACAATATTAACACGACTCATTTTCTCTCCACTCCCACATTCTGTACATATGGGCCAAGGCTGCAGGAATCTTGGCTCTATATTGGGGTGAGTGGGGGAGATGGTGGTAAACTGTGCAGTGCAAGTGCAGGTGGTGGGCGTTGGAGAGGATGTGTGAGAGTGCGGCAAACAGCCCCACAGATGCACACAGAAGGTGTAACAGTTGTCAGGTCTTCAGCCTCCTGCACTACACAGTGGCACTGCCAGTCAGAGCGACCAACTTGCAAAGGGTCCTAAAATTAGGGAGAAAGATCTTAGCAAGAAGAGGGTAAACTATAATTTCAGGTATAATTACATAAAGCACAGAACGGATACAAAAACAAACATACCATTGAAGGTAGTCGAGTTTCACTGGTGAGATACACGAGGTCAAAGAAAAAGTAAGGAGATGATACCAACATCTGGAGAGAAGAAAAGTGATCTGGGTCAAACAAGTTTAAAACCAAGGATGCTAAAAAAATTCAATCTTTGTATCGGTCAATGTTTATCAGATGGCAAACTGATACACCAAGATATGTGAACCGCAGCGAGAAAGATTGAGGAAAAATGTTGCATAATGCTGTCAACAATGAGTCGGATGTGTGGAAAACAGCATGCAGTTTATTCAAATAAAGTATAACGTGAAGAACAGCTATTTCACAGATGATAAAGATAGGGTGCTAATCAGGTGGAATGGGAAGGTGGGGGAGTGGGAATTGGGAGAGGGTATGCCTCTATCAAATTGCCTGGGAAGAATCCTGTTTTCAGTCATTGGTAAAAAAAAAAACTATCAATATTTTCAGGTTTAGTAAATGCTGAAGTATCACCTGTGTAGCTGGAGAGAGGACGAGTGGGAGGACCGGTGGCTGACAGAGGATGCATACAGCTCGAACCACAAATGGTGGTGGTAGGTCAGTTACAGCCTCAATCTCTGGAAGTTCACATCGCTCTGATCTACAGCCACAATCAATCAAATTTGGGCACAACATTTTTAAAATTCCATGCAGATAATCTCATGACAATGTAATTTGGGTTTTGAAATGCATGTCAGCAATCCAAAGTGGAAAATCCCCAACACAACTAAATGGGCACTCAATGAGAAGACACAGAACAGAAAAGGAATGTAATGAAATACAGTGATGGAAACTATTCCACCTTGAGAAGGACTTACATCAGTTGAAGAAGAGCATCCAGAGCTAAGATTAGGTCAAGCAGAAACAATCCATCACACATTTTAGTACATTTAGATTGAGATCTCAAAACAAGCCAACAAAACAATGTGCATACCTTCAAAATGCTTTAAATAAGAACACGTGAATGAACAAACAAATAATATGGATACATGAAACAAATGAACCAGCAAAAAAATAAAAAAATACTGTGTTTAAAAAACAACGAATGATGAAACAAATGAATGATCAAAAAAACATCAAGAGTTAAATGAATAAATAAATAAATAATGGTGATAAATACCTAAATGGAGGACTTAACGAAAGCAAAAGGATACAAATCCGATTGTCACCTTCCCCACTCCCTCTTATGTCTTCGCCAGACAAGAAGCGATGCACTTCCAGGGGGTCAGAACTTGGGCCGCATACCTGAGCAACAACAGGGAAAGGCATTTCTGAAACATTTGTGTATCACCTTTAATCAGCAATACCATCATGTGAAAACTAAACGCAGCAATATTTAAAGAACTACATCGTTTGATCAAATAAGTGTGCCTCTCGCATATTACCAGCAATTTGACAGCTAACAACCTTAAGCACTTCCATTTGCAAACATGTTTTAAAAAGACACATTACAGTAATATGGGAAAAGCAATTGAAATATTTGATCAATACGATAGTTAGAATGATTAAGGCAGTAATATTGTACCCAGGTTGGAGTATCGGCGAGTAGAATGAGGGAGTATGTATGTTCAGAGTTTATCCGGTTTTTGGTTTTCAGGAACATCTCCACGGCTCTCTGGATGGCATGCCACCAGTCACACATTCTCCTGCAATACAAGTCAACAATGACAATTAACAGTATCCTGCTGGACTGAAGCAGCATTCTAAGCTTTATGATTTACCTTGTACGCATTTACCTTGCACGTTTAAAGGTTATCGTACAGTGAATCACGTCCACTTCAAAATCTTTTGCACCTCTCAAATGCTTTTGTTTGATGAACTTGCATCACCAAATTGTACAGCTTATCTCGTGTAGATTTCAGCTGATGTGTTTATCTTATTAAATATGCACACACCCATGCTATTTTCAGGAAACGATTGAGTGAAAAAACCTTAATGTTTGGGGATGGATAATTTTACAAACAACTTTTTGTTTGGCTAAGGAAAAATAGAATTTGGCTGCACATTTTCAGATCAAATTAGCCAAATTGTTAATACATTTTTTTGTGCAGCTTAAACCCTGTGTTGGAAATACCAAGAATACTTTGTGCAGCTGAGTTCACTTCAAGCAAATGTTACCAGATGCTGCCATCAACACTCCACAAACTTCCAGTGATGCATTTGTTTGATGATTACCTCGATAACAAAAAGTGCACATTAATCTATAACCACCCACCACCCCCATAGCTAGATATTTCACTGCAGTGACGTGTGGAGTTTACCCGACTATTAAATTATCTAAAAACTGGTCTGTATAATGTAATGTTCAGATAAGTTAACACAGATATCTAAAAGTACAAATTAAAATTATATGGTAAAAGACAGAAGGAAAGAAAAATAATAATAAAAAGAAACTTCCGGTTCGGGGTTTAGCGCACAAGAACGACTGATTGGCTCACGCTCCGACCAGTTCATCTCAGCTAAGTTCCCCGGACCAGATACGTTGTGTTTTACTGTTTCATTTTTATTGCTGGTTTGCTGTTCGTGTTTGTCATCAAATTTTCTGTCCCAAACAATTTTGTTGAATCGTTTAATTTATGTCTCGAGTTAAATCAGGCCAACCTGATGAGAGTCAAGTGTGCTTCCATCCATTTTTTTTCCTCATTTTCACTCCTTTTATCCCATGTGTTGTTACTTCTGAAACCTCAGCTCAATCTATTTCCCCCTCCTCTCTCAAAAATAACATCATCATATCTCTCCTTCTTCACTTGGAACCCTCTCCTCCCCCCCTCCCCCCCAAAAAAACCAACAACCAACAACATCGGAAAAAAATCCAAACTCTTATTTCAATGCTCAGTTACTCATTTCCCCGTCCCTTCTTTTCAATATCCCCAAACTGAATCTTCATTGAATGAAACATTTCTCTTCTGTAAAAGCTCTTCATAATGTTAAAATATACCTATCAGAGATGGGGAATCCCCCGCCATTGAACCAGTCAGCCATCTTGGATCCGGCCATGCCCAAAATCAATAGGGTTCTTCCTTTTCAGGTGGTACATGTGACCCAAATTTCAAATCGATATGGCGAACAGTTTATGAGTTATCGCACTCACAGCTATAAATGTTGACGCCCAGCCAGCCGGACGGACAGACAGACAGACAGACGGACGACCCGGGTGACAACAATATCCCCCTTCCGCCACGCGGCGGGGGATAAAAAACAACAACAAAAAAAAACACTTCCAAAATGTATTTAAAAATTCCAAATACAAAAAGAAAGGCATCACAGCTTTTCATGAAACCTTTACAAGGTTTCCACAAACCACAAAGCACAAAACTTTGCCACAACACCATTTCCTCTCAAAAAGTTTAGCATTCTCACGACTTGAGAAATGATCATATTATAGCCAAAGTCTTGCTGCAACAAACCCTTTGAAAATTGTTAAGCAAACTTGTTAAGCATCAATTAACAAGTGGACACCAAAGCCCTTCCAAGTATCCAGCAAGCTTTGGTAAAAAAACTTGGAAGTGAGCCAAAATGAATCTGTTCTAGGTCAATCAAAAAAAAGATGCCTGGTAATATTATAATCCTGTTTAACAAAAAATGCGCAAAGGAGCGCCATGGCAGCTGTTCAGTGAACAGCAGTTTTTGCACAGTTTGCAGACGAAAAGCCATGACTCGGCCGGTGATATCCACAACACCGTAACCACCCTCTTTCCGGGGCTGTGTAGTACAGCAGGCCGAAGCCAGTGGTAGCCACTCCAAAATAATTTTACCAATGCTCACTGGGTGGCAAGGATTAGTCCTTTGGGTGGCTGCAAGGCAATAACTTTGTGCCATAACCTCACTGTTATTAAGTTATTGATAACAAGGGTGTGTTCTCTATAAGACAGAGACCTAAGTAGTCCTTCCATTGTTTTTAAACAGCATGTAATCTGTTCTAACACATCTTCATAATTATTCAATTTGATCCAGATTACCAAGATAGACTGAGAAATTTAACCCCATCAAAATTTCCAGACTACTTTTGTGGAAGTGAAGGTGGCGTTATTAAGGAGAGATTATTATTATGACCACCTGGAGGGGCTGTACTTTTACTCCAATTTACCTCACTCGAGGAGGCTGCGGATAAATTTTCCAAGCAACGTTGCAAGACAGACACTGTTTGGACCTCTAATTGAAATGCAAACATCGGCAGTGTAGGCTGTCAGCACAAATTTTGGGCCTTCTCCAACTCTCTTATCTTGGAACATTGGCTGCCTGATAGAGGACAAGAGTGGTTCAAGGTCAATTACATATAACAACCCTGAAAGAGGACAGCCTTCACAAGTACCTCGTTGAAAAGCAAATGGGGGGAAATAACCTGTTATTAACATTCATCATGCAATAGCTTATCTGGGCCCTGGACAAATGTTGAAACCCAAATTTGGTAGTGCATTCTGAATGGTAGGTCTGGAGAAGCAGATTTTTGAAGGGTTTCATGCATTTTTACGGATAATTGACTAAGTCGGCCATTTTGATACTTCCGGTGACGTGATCGGCATGACTTCTGCAATTTAACATTACTACCCTGGCCTAATCCATCCATCCATTGAGACCATACTCTGTGCAGAGCATTGGTGCTGCCTAAGCAGTCTCTTTGGCTATTGGGCACAATCCTGGATGGGTCGTCACTCTGACACAGGATACCAGCTAGCTGGCACTCATTTTGCCGACCTCGGAAGGATGACAGGCAGAGTCAACTCCACCTGGTATTAATTCAACAGGCGAGTGGGATTTGAACTCAGGATCCTCAGATCCCAAGCCCACCACCCTAACTATTAAGCCAACACCAGGCATCTGGCCTAATGTTGTAACCCAAATTTGGTAGCATTATGACTGGTGGGTCTGGAGAAGAAGATTTTGGAGAAAATTTGCACGGCCGCCATTTTGACACACTTCTTGTCAAGTGATCGGCACGGCCTCCACAATTTAGCATGAGGACCTTGTTCTAAAGTTGGAACCAAAATTTGGTAGAATTCTGACTGGTGGGTCTAGAGAAGAAGATTTTGGAAGTAATTCATGCGATTTTCACAAAAATTGATCAAGTCGACCATTTTGACACACTTCTGGTCATGTGATCAGCATGACCTTTGCAATTTAACATCCCTACCCTGGTGCAATGTTGTAATAAACCCAAATTTGGTAGTATTCTGACTGTTGAGTCTGGAGAAGATTTTGAAGGAATTTAATGTCTGTCATTTTGACCTACTTAAAGTCACATGACTGGAAAGAGCTTTGCAATTGCCATTGCCAGACAGGAGCGGAACCTTGCTGCCAAATGTCAGTGATATCGGCCAAGCGATTTGGCCGTAGAAGTCAAAAGAGGACATGGACGGACAGACAGACAGATGGACAGTCGGACGGTGCACGATTACAATACCTCATCTGAAATTCCAATTCCAGATAGGCTAAAAATCAGCCACCTCATGCTTGACTTTGGATATCGGCGAAACATCGAGAGTCTGGTACTTCTTTATCGGGCACACTAAGGCCAAAAAAAGACAAAAGACAAGAAGGCAATGCCAGGCCAATGGGGCTTGGTCCTCAAGGACGTCACAGAGAAGTTTGCTGAGGACATCGGCAACAGGTATATGAGTACCCTCAGGTACTTTTTGGACGGTACTTACTCAAGATATCTCACCAAGTAAGGGGAAATGTCCATTGGGCGAGGGAGGGGTGGGGGAGGGGGTGATCGGTATAATCCCACAACAATCAGGGCATGACCAGTTGGTCAAAAACACCATTGCCTGACACCCTGATAATTTAACACAAGAGTAGTGGTAGTGAGAGTTGCATGACTGACATTGGATGGAACGCATCCTCATGTTGACAAGCTTGCATTTGGAGCATTGGGGTGTATTGACCAAAGTAACCATGCTGGGAACTAGTTCAATTCTGGAGCTTAAATCTTGTCACTTGGCTTAGTCTAAGAGATTATCACGCTTATGGCATGTACGGAAATGAAATAAAGCCACGAATGCCAGTGTCCCTGGGAATTTATAAGCATTGCCATGTATTCAGCGTTTCGTAGGTATCGATAATATGAGTGAGGAGAGTGAAAAAAACCAAAAACTATTGTTAAGAAATAATTGCACCATGTTTCAAGTCAAGGCATGGTTGAGCAAGCCAAAAAAACATGACAGCTTCAGACCCCAGCAAGGGAACCCAGGATATGCTTCAAGACCTCAGAGAGTAAGGTGGCTGAGTTTGCACCTGTTAAAGGATATAATTAAATAAGGCCGTTAATTGTCTTCAAAAGGGATGTTTTAATTAACTGAAACACCAAATTTTCATTCATGCACTTCCTTGGAGATCCCTTGGTATGCAAGGAAAGTTTTAGGATGAAAGGTTTCATGGTTTTGGATTATGGAGGACACACACACACACACACACACACACACACACACACACACACACCCGTGATTTTTTTTAACCTTTAAAAGTGAAATATAATTAAAGCTCTTACTGACCGTGAGCGAGGCGTAATGGACTGGTTGTTGTGAAACATCCGTGTGATACACATTGGTGTATGTCTGAAGCCAGTGAGTGGATTAGGGAGGTTGAGTCATCTATCTATAATTCCAGCAATCTGTGTGTGTGTGTGTGTGTGTGTGTGTGTGTGTGTGTGTGTGTGTGTGTGTGTGTGTGTGTGTGTGTGTGTGTGTGTGTGTGTGTGTGTGTGTGACCACTGTTTCTCGACAACCTCTGGTCCGATCTAATTGAAACTTGCCAGGTATGTTGCTGGGGACCTGAGGATGTGCCTTTTCAAGGTTTGATATTAATCGGACAAGTGCTTCCCAAGTTATGGCCATTTATTTACCAAACCAATGGGAAGACACGTTGTTGCGTGGGCGTGGCCGATGGGGAAGGGAAGCACAGCCGCGTTCCCCATTACGGGTTACAACGTACGGGCTTCCGGAGAGTGATGACTTCGTGTATTCTAATAATTTCTCGATTTCTTATGCGCATTTATAGATAAACAGAATGGCCCAAGTTATGATCGTTTTCATATTAGACGGTGTATAAATTTCGGGAACATCAGAGTGCTGGTATGCTCCGAACCAGGAAGTACATTTTTTCTCTCTCTTCTCTTCTCTTTTTGTTTTTCCTTGCCACGACATTGCGAAAAGGTAAAATACGTTGGCGCTAATTGAATAATTGGGTATTAAAAATAAACTGCGAATAACCGTAACTGCGAATAATATCGAACTTCCGGGTCACGCACGTACGGGCACGTGAGAGCGAAGAAACGGCCTGTGTGGTTTATTTATTTATTATTATTATTTTTTTACGGGCACGTACTAGTAATGTATAAGGAGCATAAAACGGAAAGAAGCATGTTGAGAAAGCGTATAGCAAGGTATTACTGTACTGCATTGGAGTCATCAGAAAGAACCCAAACAAGAATAAAGCAAAGATCAAGTCGTCAGGAGGAACCTGGATAGGATTTGGGTTTCAGCTGCTACTCCTCTACCCTCAAACCCATCCATCCAGGCACAGCCAAGTGAGCCTTATTCTTCTGTTCAACCATTTCAGAAGATTTTTGAAGGTTAAAAAAAAAAGTTAATAAAATGGCTGAAGAACCTCATCAGCTAAAGACTGATGACCTCATCCATTTTTTTCTCTCGTCTAATTTATCCCAAGATGACCCTCAAATTTTCATTCTCATTGGATGTAGTGTTCTACGTATGCAATTATGATGTCATAACGAAGGCATCCATGACATCATGCAAAAATCATACTTATTCCCCATGTGGAGTACTAGTCACGTGCAAAGTTTCAATTTTTTCCCATGGTGCGGTTTTGGAGCTACAGAGGTCCAAAGTTTTTCCTTTTAACAAAATGGCTGTCACACCACATGACCTATGATGTCATAATTATCACTAAAACATTGTACATGAGTAGTTGCTCTTTTGGTGAAAATTTCATGTCAATCCGCCAAACGGTTGCAGAAAAAAACCGTATTCACGTTCTGTGCGGACAGACAGACAGACCCAAATACAAAACCCTCTCTTCTGGTGAGGATAATAAAATAACGATTTTAAAGGTTGTAGAAAAAAAACAACTTTCCTTAAGAAGTTTACAGCCATTGATGTAGTCTTTTACACCACCTTGTTTAACACGTTATGCTAGGTTCCCACTGTCGTGCGATCCGTTACGAACGCCACGATTGGCCATTCGTAGCTGATCATGGAATTTCTCTGAAGGTCTGTTCCCACTTTCACGATGTGCGGCACTATTGAAATCATGGTCTCACAGAGCGTGGTGTTTGTCTTGTCGAAGATCGATCCTGATCACCACAATTAGGAAGCACGATTAGATGCGATCTGTCGCGCTTTGTTACGATGCAATACAATCTGATACGATGATCCCGATTGACAATTGATCGTAGAAAAATTTTGAACCGTTCAGAAATTTTCTACGATTAACACGATTGCCACGACTGACCTCAAGATCTGAAAGGATCACCACGATTAGTCCACGATTAAGACCACGATTTCAATTGAGCCGCACATCGTGATAGTGGGAACCTAGTTTTACACAGTTATTGGGACCTGTAGTTTGTGTCCTTTATGATGTGCTTAAAACAGTAAGTTTGGAATGATTTTCAATTTGATCGATTGCCTGCCAGGCAGGGTAATAGAACATTCACACTGCTTCAATGTTTCTGTGTCACCATGTAAAACCTGTACCTTTAGAAACATTTTCTTGTTCATAAAACATGGTCACAGAAGTAGAATACATATCCAAAACGATGCTGGAAATACTCAACTTCCTGATTTCAAGGTAATGTTTTACACTGTGTCTTGTGACTCATAAAAGTGCCACATAATTCATCACAGAGTGGTTTAAATGAGAGCATCGCTTTAGATTAATTGACACGTACATCACACAGGCACTCACCCTTTAGGTAGGTCATATTCCACAAGTGCATTTTCTTGAAACAGCTCCACACACAGTACCTGTGCAGAGACAGCAAGTGGGGAAAAAGGCTTTACTCCATTTTTCTTTCTTCACTTTTCATTACCCACATTTGTGACATGATGGAAATAAATTGATAAGGAAGAGTGAAATTGGGAACAAGCAGTATGAAAAAAATACTTCTATTTAGGCATTTAGAAGAAGCACTTCAAGTGTGTTCCAATTTGACATGGAAAACTACTGTCAAATAGCAGGGATGGGCTGGCAGGAAGGCCTCGAGGTATGCACACTCACCTCTGAGTCAAGCTTAGGTTTGAAACCTAACCCAGCTATAAACTGTCATCCTGCTATCTCACAGGCAGGTTGATTCATCAATGTGTGTGCTGTCCTTCGGATGGAAGTTGAATTAGGTGTCTTGTCTGCCAGCTTTAGCTGGTGGACATTAAAGAGCGCACGGTGTCCTTTGTGAAGAGTAGAGGCGAGTCATCGCCGGCACCCTGAACAAATTATGAGCAAATTTCTGCCACAACTTACAGGGGGAACTGCATCAGCAGCAAAGTGGCACTCCCAGCAATGATGCAACAAGCTGCCACAGGCTGCATATGAAATGAATGTGGTAAATAATGGGTGACCACAAAAAGGGTACCCATACAATTCGATTAACCTTTTTATTTTCTATTTAAAATGACACATCCTTTGGTACACATTTGCTTCACATCATGCATGATCACTGTGGAAAGTCTTGGTTGGATATATTTAATGTTGTTGATTTGATTGAAGTTAGAGCACAGTGCTCCAAGTGTAGGCTTCGGCACTGCAGGCACACTTGGATTTGAGGGGCAAAATTGTTTATTACTCTTACACATTCGGCTCTAGCGATTGAACGGATTGTGTCAGTTATTGCTGCTTTGAAATAACCTATGGATTGTGGCTTTCCGCAGTAGAGATTGCTTTAAGCATATAACCCTAAACTTGGTTCAAGTCCTCTTCAGGATTTCGTTGGCAGGTACATTTTGGCTAGAAATTATTTGTCTTTTGTTGTTCATAGCCCCATTTTGTTCAACATGCCATCTTGACTAAATCAAAATCTGACTAAACACAAACTCCAATTTCTGCACCTGCAAAAAGTAAGATGATATAATTAGTATGGTGGAAGTTATTATGGGTAAGGTCGGTAAGTTTTTTGTGGTCACCCTGTACAAGAGGTAACATAGTCACCTTTGAGTGTCTAATGGGTCTTAAAACAAATCATCCCCGAAAACTTCCCCTCGCCTCCGAGTGTCCCTCTGTCGTGTCACTCTACCATGCTGTTGGTGCGTTTCCCCACTTTACACTGTGTTCCTCCTGTTCTGATCTGTATTCTTGCTCTTCCACAAGCCTCGACTTACACAAAAAAGAATGGTCGTGTACGATTTAGATATCATGTGAATGCAGGATACATGCTTTCCCTTTTGGGAGATATTTTCTGTGTCCCTGATATACTGGGAGACCGTTCTTAATCACAAAAGATGTCTGCAAGTCCCAGGAGTCCACTGTAATTCCCAGAAATTGCTCTTAATCCCATGAGACATCCAGAACTCCCTGAAGCCACTTTTAATTCCATGAAACTTCTGCAACTTTCAGAAGAACACTTAACCCAGGAAACTCCCAAAAGTTAAAAGAGCCTCACATAAGTCACAGGAACTGCCCTAAAGGCCCGGTCACACCTTGACGTTTTAGCCAGCGATGGCAACGTATTAAAATGTATGTAAAACGCTGGCTTATGTTGAACTTTTGATGTTTTTTTTTTAAAGATTCGGACGTATTCATAACGAGTTGGTCGTATGCATAACATATTAGTAATGGACACAGAACGTTTCGTTGTGTTATAGATAACTTATACCAACGAATGCTGAACCTGTTGTTGGCCTACACAACCGATGCCCAACGATAGTCTAACTTCGGCATAGCGCGTTGCACGCATCGCCGACGATGTCGTGACGTAGCCTATTAAAAGGCTGACGCACAACGATTCGAATCATAACTGCCGTAGAAATGGAAGTGACAACATCGCTTCCCACCTTGGCGATCTTGCCAGTGTATGCCGACCTAAGAAAAATGTGTCTAAAACGTTGGGGGCACGTCAAATACGGTATGAGTAAGTTTGGTATACGTGAGTAGAACGCTAAAGTACGCTATCATACGTCATAGTAAGTAGAGTACGTCAAGAAATTTTAAACATGTTCAAAATTTTACGACGTACTCGGCGTATGACACACGTTCCGCATGCGATGGGGATAAGTTTTATACACGATATGCGGACGCTTACACACGTCCACAAAGGCTACTTATAAGCTACTCATAAGTCGAAACACGTCGCAGTAATGTCTTTTTTACGCGAAACTTATTTCTAACTTATGTTTGACGTGCTTTGAACCAATTCTTTACGTAGTCCCAACACACATCGACGTATGTAGACGTATTCCAATGACGTCTTCCGGTCGACAAAAAAAAAAAATGAATGTGTTTCTAGCTTACAACTGCCATATCAAGACGTGTTCCCAGCGGTTTTGGGAATTGGTATATAAAAATGCTGCTCATAAAAGGGGAACCCAACAGTGTTTTCGAGTTCCTTTTTGAGTCGATGTCCATGTCAGCAGTAACAGTATCAGTATCAGTATTAGTATTAGTATTAGTAGTAGTTTGTTCATGTTGGCAGTAGTAGGTGAGTGTGAGGGGGAGGGTGTGGGTTATGATGGATCGTCCTTGCGTCCGCGTGTCCACGGGTAGGTTCAGAGGCTGCCACTCAACGATTTAAATGGCTGCATCTCCACTATTGAAAGTAGATGCTTGCGCTCAACAATTGGATTTTTTTTACACTCAACGACTTTTAAACGGTACCACTCAGCTATTTTCATTGTTTACAATGAACGATTTAAATTGCTGTCACTCGCCTTTGTTTTTTGACGCTGGCGCTCGGAAATTTTAATCGTTTCTTCTGAACGTGTTAAAACGCTCAAACTCGACTATTTTAAATAGACGCTGCCGATGGACAATTGGAATCATAGCCAAGCTAGACATCGAAGTGTGAACATCCTCGTCATGCCGAAGAAAAGTTTGAAGAATGCTGCAAATAAGTGTCCTGGCCGTGGCCGTGGACGCTGACGCAAGGACGATCCATTATACCGACGTCTTTCAGCCTATGAGTAACTTAAAAGTAACGTCTGTCGATGTGTGGCAACGATCGCATAACGTGCCAACAACACATTAATCGTAGGTTAGAAATAAGTTTCGGGTACGCTAAACATTACCTCGGCGTGTCTCAACTTATGATTAACTTACAAGTAGCATGTGTTGACGTCTGTCAACGATCGCAGACCGTGCATACAACTTGTGGCCAGTGTAGCGGAACGTGTGAGTCATACGCCGGCATACGTCGTGAAATTTCAAGCATGAAAAAATTTGAGGACAACCGAAAAGTACAACGTTTAAAGCCAACGTACAACGACGTATGGCAACGTACTACGACGTATGCCAGCGTGCTCTCAATGTTATCAAAACTTACCCATAACGTATTCAACGTGTGCCAGCGTTTTAGAAAAAAAAAATCAAAAATCGGCATACGTTGGCTAAAACGTCAAGGTGTGACCGGGCCTTAAATCCCAGCAGATAGATAGCCTGTCAATGTAATATTCGTCAGTTGTACCAATGGTGACTTCACTTTGAATTTGCTTAGGAAATAATTTTACCTGTAAAACTGAAGGTAAATGTTATGGATAGATAAAAAAACTGCCTTTTTTTTCCAATGCAGTGCTCTGGTGCATAATGAAGTGCATTTGCTAAAACAATTTTCATAATGGGAGTTTCATGTCTGTCCTGATACATGACATCTGTTGTACAAGTCCTGCCACTTGTCGGACGCACGACATCAGTGTGCTATTCAGCAATTTAGGGAGGTATCATGCCGGAAAAAAAATTCAAGAGGGCTTCGGCTGCGCCATCATTAACTGATTCAAACATTTAGTGGAAGATGCATTGGATCCGCTCTATCATCAAGGCTAAGAAGGGATCCAGAGTATAACAAGGCCAGAATATAACTTTGCATCTAAGTACTGTATCCGATTGAACCGTAACCCTAACCCTAACTTGTATTGTTTCTGCTCTGTTATTTCATGAATTACAGATAGCTATGGCTGAGTGTGTTTTCTGCGAGAAGAGTTTAGAAGATGGTCAGGATACTGCAATCCTACGAGAAAAGGGGAGCGAGAGAATGAACAGGGCCAGTGAGCAGCAAGGAAGTAGTAAAAGAACTCATGAAGGTCAGTGAGTACACACAGAATGCCGACGGGTTTTCACTCATCCACAAATGATTGCAAAGGCACAGGAAAAAGTAACTGAACAAGATCAGCCCTCACCGTGTATTCTTCGTTCAGAAACACCAACGTTCAGTTTGGACAAGCACTCTTTGATTTGCGGTGAACCAGCTACTTACAATGAGAAAAAGCGTGATGGCATGAATGTCTATCCTGTAAGAACCACATCATTCCAAAATATTGTCTTGCATTCATGTGCACAAAGGACAGATGAATGGTCTACGTTGGTTTCAGGCAGAATTGCATATGCTCATGACCTAATCGCAGCCGATGCAGTTTATCATCAAAGCTGTAATGTCAACTTCAGGACTGGGAAGCAAGTTCCACAGCAACATTCCTCTGGACTAGGTAGTGCTGCAAAGAAACAAAGGCTTGGCAGACCCAAAGAAGCAGAAAGATATGAAGCATTCCTGTTGGTTGCAAAGTACCTGGAGGAAAATGATGATGAACAGATTACAATAACAGACTTGATTGAGAAAATGGAGATAGGTCGTTTGGGTTCAGAGATTGCAGCTTATGGCTTTACACATATGAAGAGTAAACTCATGGAACATTTTGGTGACAATATCATAATAACCGAGCTGAATGGGAAGCCAAATATTGTAACTTTTAGATGAACAGCAACAAATATTCTCCATGACTTTTACAAGGAACAGAAGAAAGAGGACCCCAATATTGAGAAAATACGAATGATAAACACAGTTGCCAAGCTTATCAAGAGTGACATAAAGGCAGTTGACCCTTCTAGTGATGTATATCCAACCAGAGAACAGATGTCATTAACAGAAGCAGCCGTGCAGTTCATTCCACAGTCACTACTGATGTTGTTGCAAGGTTTGTTCATTGGCAAAAACACTGATCTGAAGGTAGCATCAATTGGACAAGCTATAATGCAAGTAACAAGGCCAAGAGTCATTCTCGCCCCATTGCAATTTGGACTAGCAACTGAAATGCATCATCAGTTTTCATCACGGTTCATCGTAGATACTCTTCATAAACACGGCTTCAGTTGTTCCTATTCTGAAGTGCAGAAGTTCGAGAAAAGTGTCGCTCTTACACAAGGGGCAGAGTTGCCCGAGCCTGGATCTGGAGAGTTCATTCAGCATGTTGGTGACAATGTTGATCACAATATAAGAACTCTTGATGGCTTTGGAACATTCCATGGAATGGGGATTATTTCCACTTTCACACCAGGAAAGCTGCTAAGTAAACCTGTACCTAGAGTATCAGTGACAACGGATGACATTATAAAAGTGGGAAGGATCAACATCAAAACTTTCAAATCTCAGCACACAGGACTTAATCCATTGACATACAAAGAACTGCAGGCAATGGAAGTGCACGCTCCAACGTATCACATTGATCTTCTGTGGGAAGTGGCATTTGTCCTTCGTCCTAAGAGGCCAGCATGGTCAGGTATGATGCAGACACATCTCCCCGCTGCACCAGAGAAGTTGACCAAGATATTGAGGTGTAACTGCAAGACCAGGTGTAGCACCAGCAGATGCACCTGCAAGCATATTCCCATTGACTGTACATGGATGTATGTGTGGGGTGTGTAAAGGTGTAAGTTGCGCTAATTCATCTTGGGTGGAGATAGATGATTGCAGTGATACTGATTGATATATTACCTGAAAATTCATGAAGAACACTAACCACATTACTGATTAGCAGTGAAAACCTGTGTTAAATGTATCTTATCATCTTGATTGGGTGTCACCACTTTAAGTATTTCAGATATTGATTGTTGCTGCTTTAGTTAATTTTTCATACTTGCTTTTATATGACTTTATTGTTTGTATCAGGCACATGGATGCAAAGTTATCTGACATTTTTGATTTTCTCTAATTGCTAAAAGCTAATATGCATATTTTATGCAAGTTATATTCATAATATGGGTTTGAATACTTGTTCCTTATATGGAAAATAATAGTGAAAATTAGAAATTTCTCTAATTCCTGAAACTAATTTGCATAATATGCAAATTATATTCAAAATATTAATTTGCAAATGTGCCTATCATGTTCATTGACCTTGAAAACATGGGTTTGGACACTTGATTTGCTTCAATTGGGTACTTAGATGCAAAGTTATAGCAAAAATATGAATTTTCTCTTATGGTGGAAGCTAATTTTCAAATTATGCAAATTACACTACTTTCCCTTTCTAGGATGTTTTTAGGACTTTTAGTATGGTGATTAGGGGGGTCTTACTGAAATGCACTGCAGTGGAAATGATTCTTTTGCAATTAGTGGTGGGTGAAGATACTAATTTGACTGGACTATAATGTTTCAGATAGGGCGATGTAGTAGACACTGTGGAAAATGGCTTTAAAACCGGAATTTTTTTTTTACTTTGACAAATCATTATTTTATTCAAATTGAATTTAATACAGCACTTGAAGACTGGAGAACATAAATCGCCTGTCATAATACTTCCAAGAACCTCCAGTTTTGCAGTACAGGAAGACTCCAACATTCTCGAGGGATACATTCCTGGAAAATGCCGTGAATGTCGAATCCGCGAATGTCAGGGCATAGTTTCTATGAGGGGAAAAAAGGGGGATAGTTTTCTTTTTTTCACATGGTCTAGGCTCATGGAAGAGCTATGACAGAAGAAATCAAGACACAACATAACAATGGGAACAGCAGGAGAAAGGGGAAACACCAACAGCAGGGCAGAAGGAGAAAATAGACAGACAAACAAGGGATGCAGGTAATGAGGGATAAGGGACAACACAAAGGGTGGACAATATGGAATGGAACGGTCTTTAGAGAGAGAGAGAGGGAATTAGAGAAAGAGAGGGAAAGAGAGAGAAAGAGAGAGAAAGATTTATCAGGATTGAAAGATGTATTCTAAGTTTTTGACCAGTTTGTGATTTTGACAAGGTCTGAGGAGAGCAAACAAGCTGCTGACTGTCTGTCAGAAGGATGAGAGATATCACAGCAGAGTGGAGTCATCAGCGAAAAGATAGAGGATTTTCCAGTCAGTGAGATTATTGATGAAGATTAGAAATAAGATGGGGAAAAGAACACCACCTTGGTTACTCCAGCCTTGACAGGGAGAGGAGAAGAAAGGGTTCCAATGAGAGCCACACATTGGCTATGAGAGTGGAGGAAGTCAGTAATCCAAGAATTGAGTTGGCCTTGGATTCCACAGGCAGACAGTTTGGAAAGCAAGGTTGGATGCCAGACTGTATCAAAAGCTCAATATATGCCCAGAGAGATGGCCTTGATTTCATATCTGATATTGAGGGCCTCCAGCCATTGTTGGGAGAGTAGAAACAGCATATAGAGTAACCAGATCTGAACCCAAATTGATGATCTGAGATGAGGCTGTTGGAGTAAAGGAATGATTTTATGTCAACTTTGATGATGGATTCCATGACCGAGCTGATGATTGGAAGTAAGCTAATTGGTCTGTAGTTAAGGGGACCTGTTTTTGCACATTTTTAATGTAATGATGTCATATTGGCTGATTTCAAAGCAGATGGAAGATGACCGATGGTAAATGATGGTGAAAAGGGCAGAAAGAGGAAGTGCAAGAACAAGTTTTTAGGACACGTGAGCTGATGCCATCTGATCAGTTACAGAGTCAAGGGTTGCCGAAAACTTTTCCACCTTTTCAGGTGCAAAATACAGAATTCAGGAGCAGTTGCATACAACTGGGAAAGGTAGGTTCAGAGAGTGAGGGGTTACGGACCTAAGATTTTGAAGCAAACACAGAATTGAGGCAAATGGCCTTTTCACGAGCGAAATCAACTGTGGTGCCATTTGAAGTGAGGGAAGGGATGGAAGGGGAGCATACACCAGGGACGGACTTGTCAAGGTGCCACCCAATTTTAGAGGAGGGAGACATGCGTGAAAGCTCATTCTTGGGATGGGACAGATACTGTTTTCTGGCTCTCCTGAGAGTAGACGCACACTTGTTGTGGGCTTTGTGGAATAACCTGAGGTTGCTTTCAGTTGGATTTGACTTTAAAAAGAGAAGGCAAATTGTTTTAAAGCAACTGCCTCACCACAGCAATCAGAGTACCAAGAGCGGGAGGATGGGTAAGATAACTGAAGACGAGATGGGATTAATCTGTGCATAAGAGAGAGCAGGTTTCTGTGGAACAATTCCCAGGCTGAATTAATATGAGTGGTGATGGATATAGGAGACCATTCCTGAAGTGTGCAAAAAAAAAAACAATAAAAAAAATTGCGAATACATGAAGCATAGGGTCACAAATGTAGAAGCAGGTCACATGTGATGTTATGATCAGTTTTGGTGGCACCACACGAAGACCGAGAATCCTTCAGGGTCCGTGAATGTCGGGGTTTCACAGTACTCCAATTTCAATGAAGGTTCAATGGTGTGGTGTGGTGTATAAAGGTGGTGTTTGGGACTGACTTCTTAACTACCTCAATAGCACGAAACTTCTGGACTTTTTTTAACGATCGTTAAAATCATTATTTTATTAAAATTGAACAACTGCATGGGGTGTCATGTTCAAGGAACTCTCTGAGTTAGTCAAGAGAATAAATGCTGAAACATTTTACAAAACTCAGGCTGCTTTCATTCTTTGCCAGTTGCATGAGTACTGGTGCAGCAACGCAGAGTTCTATATACCAATTAGAGACCAAGCACAAAATACAGTATTCTTTTGTTTGGCAGGTTTTTGACATCCCTCCTCGCCCCTTTGTGCCGCTTCGGCTGACCTGACTACTGTCAAAAAAAACCAAAAAAATGTGACTGGAAATGACAGTAATGTCGTCATTTTTTACCTGCAATGTCACAGGTCTACGACGGCTCTGTGTTGCTGTTGTTGAGGTTCGATTTTTGAAATGTGCACCCATAAGTCAGACTGCTGCCAAACCACATCCACATTGGTCGCTTGACTTCACCCACCATGGCACCCGGACAAATGGTATTGCCACCATCTTGGTTTTCTGGTGAGCCTTGCACATTAGGCCTGTAGGCCTCTGCTGATTATACACTGCCCGGGATTATTGCATCAGATTTCCATTGGCTTTGTTCGGGTTAAGTTAATCACAATGAGGGACCCTGAAAAATCCAATCATATGTCAAATAAAAATTATGAGTAAGGTGTAATCAAGCCCGTATGGGCCTCCCTAAAAAAATTAGTTACATAATTTTTGAACGGCCCGATATTGGGGTTAAACAATCTGTGACCATGTGACAAATCAGCTCGTTCTGGTATAACCGTGTTGGAGGCTGACATGGATGAGAGGTGTCGAGTTAATCTCTTAATCATGCATTACATGTGTCTCCCAAATGGCACGTTGCCGGATTTTTAAAGCAAATCCACTCACGCATCATGGCGAAGTCCCAGACCCCGAATGACCACGTCCAGGTTTTTTATGAACAAAAGGTTTATTATAATGGAGAGCGCGGAAGAGAGGGACATGGACATGCATGCACGCACGCGACAAAACTGAGATAACAGTTATAAAGTAAATACCCTGTTCAGAATCACTATGAATCTTATCTATTTTATCTCACATTGGAACATGGGGCAGGCACGGATCTATCTAATCTTATTTATTCAAAAGGGAACACGGGACAGACACCGTTCTATCTAATCTTATTTATTCACATGGGAACAGGGGGCAGACACCGTTCTATCTAATCTTATTTATTCGCATGGGAACACGGGGAAGACACTGTTCTATCTAATCTTATTACCTCCACCACCGAAGGTGAAGGAGGTTATGTTTTCACCCTGTTCTGTCTGTTTGTTTGTGTTCAGGATATGTCAAAAAGTTGTGAACGGATCCGGATGAAATTTTGTGGACAGGTTCGGTGTGCGACAAGGACAAACTGATTTGATTTTGGTGAAGATCCGGATCTGGATCCGACTACTATAATTTTTTAAGTGATTCTTCACCATTGAGAGATAGGGCCAAAAACGATAGCTAGCACAATATCTCTAAAAGTTGTAGACGGATTTGGATGAAACTTGGTGGACACGTCGGGTGTGTCACAAGGACAAATTGATTCGATTTTGGTGAAGATGCGAATGCGGGTCTGGATACGAGAATTATTTAATTTTTAAGTGATTCTTCAGAATTGAGAGATAGGGCCAAAAACGAAATAGTACTGTGTAGCACGATATTTCAAAAATGTATTGGGCCTGACATGTTGTCGTGGATCAGGCATTACGTGGTGGAGGTATGCACTCTACCGAGTACTCTTCAAATTCATTCACATGGGAACACGGGACAGACACGGCTCTATATAATCTTATTTATTCAAATGGGAACACAGGACAGACATGGCTCTATCTCATGGTATTTATTCACTTGGGAACAAATATATTTTGTGCTGCAGATTGTGACCACAGTGCGGTCATTCTTGTTAGGGTACCCAGTCTAATGGACTGGGTAACCGATTGTGTTTTTTCTGTTTATTTCTTATTTTTCTTTTTCCGCCGGCAATTTTCGGGTTCTTTCGATTTAAAAATCATTTTCTCAGGAACGCTAAGTCCGATCGACACAATTTTCACCATCGTATGGATCTTTTTTGATAGCATACTTAATTGATAATTGTGATGTCATAGGTCACGTGGTACGGGCGCCATCTTGAAAAAAACGATAAAATTTGGACCTCTGTATCTCTGAAACCATGCAATGGAAATTTTTTTCGCTTCATACATTTTAATGAACTCCCCATCGGGAACACGGGTGATTTTTCATGACGTCATCGGTGAAGCGGTATCCTGGTGAAAATTCGTCAAGTAGAACGCTGCATGGGAAAAATCTGAAATTTGAGCGTCATCTACACAATTCACTGTAGAAAAAAAAATCATAGTGACGTCATCGGTGACTTGGTTCGGCAGCCATCTTGTTTTGAATTTTTTTTTTTAATCTTCTTCTCCAGAACGGCTGGATAGATTGAGGCGAAACTTTACACACATTCCCAATGACGTCCTTTCCTCAAGTTTGTTAATTTCTTATTGATAGGTCACATGGTTTGGTGGCCATATTGAATTGACCTTAATCTCAAACATCTCCAGAACGGCTGGTCAGATCAAGGGGAAACTTCACAAGTCTATTCTGCACAGGTCGGGATATAAGTTTGTGAATGAATAATAATTGATAGGTCACATGCTTTGGCAGCCATGTTGTATTTAAGGAAAATATTAAATAATGTTTTCTCTGGAACAGCTTAATCTATCGAAATGAAAATTTGCAACTGTCATCTTCCATCATGTCTGCATACATGGTAAAAATGACATCACATATCACATGGTTTGGTGGCCATCTTGGATAGAAAAACGCACCTCATCCGATTAACACGAAACTTCACACACGTACGTGTTCCACGACAGGATTGGAGGCAGAATGTAAATTTATGTCATCGGTCACATGGTTCGTCAGCCATCTTGGATTGAAAATTAATAAATTTTAAAAATGTTCTTCTCCAGAACGGCTGGACAAACTGAGGCAAAACTTCACACACACTTTCCACATGACATCCTTTCACAAGTTTGCTAATTTCTAATTGATAGGTCACATGGTTTGGTGGCCATATTGAAGTTACCCTCAAACCTTCAAACATCTTCTTCTCCAGAATGGCTTGATAGATCAAGGGGAAACTTCACAAAAGTATTGTTCAAGGGTAGAGAATATAAGTTTGTTAATGAATAATTGATGTCGCATGGTTTGGCAGCCATGTTGGATTCAAGAAAAATATTAAATCATGTTTTCTCTGGAACCACATATCCTATCGAAGTGAAACTTGGCAACTATCATACACAACCATGTCTGCGTATATGGTAAAATTATGATGTTACAAGTCACATGGTTTGGCCTCCATCTTGGATAGAAAAACACACCTTGTCTGATCAACACAAAACTTAACAAGCATGATCCACTACTCCTTAGAGGGAGAATTTAAATTTATGTTGTAATAGGTCACATGGTATGGCAGCCATATTGGATTGAAAATTAATAACTTTAAAAGTCTTCTTCTCTGAAACGGCTGACCAGATCGAGGCGAAACTCCACAGGTATGACCGCCTCTCCATGATGAACAAAAAGTTCTCCCCCCTTTTGATGTACGACACATCGTTTGGCAGCCAGATTGGATTGAAGGGAAAATATTAATTAATGTTTACTCTGGAACTGCCGCATCAATAAATGTGAAAATTCAGAGTTATCATTGAACATTCATGTAGAATGAAGGTTTTAAATTTCAATTCGATTGGCACCGTGGTTTGGCAGCCATGTTGGATTGAAGGAAAAATATTAAGTAATATTTACTCTGGAACCGCTGCATCAATATATGCGAAACTTGAAAATTATAATCTAACCGACATGCGAAATATAGGTTTAAAATTTCAACCCAATCGGCCACACGGTTTGGCAGCCAGAATTATTTAATTATTTGAATCTGAGAACTTTGAGAATTTTTTATTTCCACAAGGCTCATTTGGCTGCACCTGAATGAATTTGAAGGTACAGGAATAGCAATTCAATTGATACCGACAATGCCCCCAGGAAAAAGGGCTAACTCTATTCAGAATAAATAGATTGAACACTTTGTGCTTCCCGGTTCGTAACTCGTCAGTCCCACGTTGTGTCGAATCAGGGCTGTATTTGTATCACTATTAAAGAATGTTTTCTCTGCAACCACTTATCCTATTGAAGAGAAACTTTGCAACTATCATACAAGTCTCATGTTGTATCAAAGGCGGACGTCTGGGTACCCGGTCATCACTGCCAGCAGTTATAAAGTGGCAGTTCTCGTTTATTTTAAGTTTGATCAACTTCCATTCAGCATTTTTAATTTGTGGCCTCCAACAGCAGTGTCAATAATTTGGTGTTGCCCTTTAATTGCCGCCAAAATTTACAAACTTCTCGTTGAACTTCCTGCTTTCTTGTAGACTTGAACCAATGATTTAAACATCACCTCTGCTTTTTATTTTTCAAGCAAAAGCAAGGTCATTCTAAATCACGGGTTCTTAACCTTTTGATGATTCCAGACCCCAAATGGATTGCCCAACATGGTCCCATACCACCTTCACTTGACTGTCAAAATCATCATCACCAGTCCTATTAGTTGACAGTACGAATTCCAAAGATGTCAATAGCTTGAATTCATTTTAGATATGGATAACTAGGAATAGAACATGAAAGGCAATCATAAGCATTTATCATATATATTTACAAAAAAAAAAAAAAATGAACAACAGTGGATATTGAATAACAGTGCTAGTTAGGCCTTAGTTATTTTATAACTTGGTTTTACGCAGTTCTTCAGCTAAAATGTAGGGTCGGTAGGTCGAAATATAAATATAATTTCAATTTTTAGAAATTATATGTTTTTATGATTTTTAGCTCGCCTGTTCGAAGAACAGAGAGCTACAGCGATACCCCTGGCGTGAGCGTCAGCGTGAAAATGTTAAAGTTTTTGATGCGTTATTTTTTCCTTTCTAATGTTTTTATCTACCACACTATTTTTTATACGCCCAATATATATATATATATATATATATATATATATATATATATATATGTATATATATATATATATATATATATATATATATATATATATATATATATATATATATATATATATATATATATATATATATATATATATATATATATATATATATTGTTGTGGTTACCAAATTCGCAAACCACCATTCAGGTCCCTTAGGTGAGGTATCTCGGTAAGTGCATGTGTAGTTAGGCCCAAACCCGTTGTCTAGTGGGAATACATGTCATTTATGCGAGCTGCGACTCTTCAGGATAGCCGTTTTTCTTTTACTATCTTTATTTTGGACCAACCGCCATGATTACCACCACAACCACAACATCAACCACCAACCACAACGCCGCTTCACCACAACCGCCACGACCTTCACGTCACACCTCGCAACCGTAGCATCGCCACCGTTCTTGCCCCGCTGTGGGTACCGGTGTTGGACTCGTGCAGGGCGCGCGTCGAACTGCGTGTACAAAATCACGGATTTTGTGCTTCAAAAACGGATAAAAAACGACACGCCCACTTTTTGCCGTCCAATCGGTGAGCGAGGGGCGATTTGGCCCCGCCTCCAGGACGATCGATATATGCAAATTTGTGGATCAAAAAGCCTTCACGCCCACTTTTTCTCGGGCCAATGGGGAGCGAGGTGAAAGGTCAAAGGGAGGGGGTCAAAGGCGAAGCTACGGGGGGATAAAAGGACCGTGTTCGTCAGTCAGGAGAGTCGAGAGTCGGAGAGTCCAGAGGCGGAGAGTAGGAGAGTCAGAAGCGGAGAGTCAGAAGAGTCCAGAGTAGGAGAGTCGGAGAGTCCAGAGTGGAGAGTCGGAGAGTCCAGAGGCGGAGAGTAGGAGAGTCGGAAGCAGAGGGTCAAGACTTCGCGGGCGGTGGAGCTGCTCGTCGTGTGCGTTGGAGTCGGAACGGAGGGGACGAGCTGTGGAAAGGCGGCGACACCAGACGAGGGGGTGCTCGCGTCGTGCAGGGAGCTGCACCCGAGGGAGGCCGACAGCGCGACCTGGCCGAGGTGGAGACGCACACCAGGGATAATAAAGATCCTCTATACCCCGAGCATCAGCAACCCCCTCCTGTTTCCCCCCGCGCTGAGATAGTGCGACCAAGGGGGCCCCTTTCCCACCCCCTACCAGACACTGCCCGCGAGGCCCGCGGGGTTGGGGCGCCATCGCCGCTCCGCGTCTCATCACCAGACGGGTAGGCGCGACCCGGTCTCGGCCTCAGGCCCGCCTCATCCTTGAGGGTATTTCTTTTCCTTGGTTTTGGGTATGTGTTGTCGGCGCCGTCTGTGAAGTAGAATTGTATAAGTGTTGCCGTGTGCTCGGTAGTCGGTATTAGCTCTGCATTGTGTTTTCGCTTTTGCATTTGCTTTTTGTGTAAATTGCATTGTCTTTTCTGTGTGCATTTGGTGGAATTGTATATGTGTGCTCCCGTGTGCCGCGAATAAATGTGCTTTGTGTTGAACTGTTTCCCGCTTCGCTTCGTCATTTCCTTCATTGAATCCTCATCTTGCTTCACGTAAAGGGTTGGTAGTGGGCTGAATACGCCCGATAATTAATCGAACCGTCGAGGTCGACGATAACACCGCTCGGTTATTCTGATAGTACGGAACGGGTCGCTTAAGTGGCCCGTGTCCGAAGTCGACCTGCGGCGAGGTGCGATCGCCCGGTCTACCCTCCGCGTGGGTACTTAGGTAGATCGAATTTGGCGAGCAACCCTATCCCACGCGGGGGCTGATTGGCTCGATCGCGGTGAGACCGAAAGGTCCACCCGTGACTGGTTCCCGGCGTTAGTCCGAGAGGGTCACGACTGGATTGTCCGTCCGGTGGGCGACGTGCCGCGATTCGAGTTACGTGGCCGTCAGCACGCCGGCGGGCGCGAATCCGCAACACTGGTGTCAGGTCGTGCGATACAAATCCATCGCCCTCCTCGCGGCACTGGTATCGGAGAACAGGAAAACGGGCTCTCCTGTCTCCGGCTAAATTCACGGGAATCGGTCCAGGGGTGAGAGAAGCGACCCCCGATTCCCTCCAAATTACGAGCGAGCAAATTAACCCTTCACGAGAAGCAAGATGGCGTCTCAAGGCGAGCGGGAGCCGGGGGTATTAGAAATGGATGTAGAATGTGTAGGATCCATGGTCCAGGATGGAATCCCCGAGCAGGAAATGTTGATTGTGCAGGAACACGGACTCGCCCAACTGAACCCAGGGCCCGAGGTGGGTGCGGCAGCTGCCGCGGTGTATGACACCTCCCCCCCCCTCTCCACCAAGACCCTTCCCCAACCCCTGCCGAAACGGCTCACTCAAGCGCACCCGACGTGGCCCAGCTATGCGCCATGCTGGCGGCAATGACAAATGAAATAAAAAACGAAATGAAAGACATGAACAAGCAAATGAAAGAACTGTGGGGTGCGACGCAGAACATGGGCCGATGCCTGCAGGCGGGCATGAAGGCCGTTAGCAGGGAACTCAAAATGGCGACTCCACGTGTAGAAGCAAACGAGCTGGAAGGGGGTGCAACGGCTGACAGGCCCGCGGTGGAGGCGGGTAAAAAAATAATTCGGGGGGCGTGTTGGGCGAGGGTCGTGACAGAGGAATCGACGGTGACCAAAAGGGAAAAATTAAATGGGGAGACCAAAACGTGTGAGACGAGACACGAAATGACGACAACGGAAATAATAGTTGAGACAAGGGAGGTAAAGGGTGAAGAGTTGGCAGTGACGGTAGCCGGGAAGGGAACGATAGAGGAGAGACTGCACGGTGAGGACGGGGTAAGTGACGCACACACACACACGGAGGTAGTGGAGGACAACGGGGGTGAGCTCGCGGAGCGTGTAGAGACCCAGTGCGAGCACCTGGATGGCCTCCTCCAGGAACGAGGGGAGGGAGTATGCCCCCTTGAGGCGAGTCACGACCAGGTGAGTTCGGTCGTGCTTTGCGAGGTTGAGAGGAGGAGTGCTGTGGACAGGTGCACGGAGAGCTTGGGGGGTGTAGAGGCCCTGGAGACCCTTGTGGGGACACAAATCCCCAGTGTGGTTGTCCCTGTGTGTGTGGTGCAAGGTGTGAGTGCGTCCCCGTGTGTGGAAGCGACCCCGTGTGTGAGTGGTGTGGTGGCGATGGTGCCAGGTTACGTGCTTCCCAGCACGCCGTGTGTGGATGAGGCACGGAGTGTGGATGAGGCACCGCGGTTGAGTGCCCCCGCGTGTGTGGATGAGGCACGGAGTGCGAGTGCGGAACCGCGGTTGAGTGCCCCCGCGTGTGTGAGTGAGGCACGGTGTGTGGATGAGGCACCGCGGTTGAGTTCCCCCGCGTGTGTGAGTGAGGCACGGAGTGCGAGTGAGGCACCGCGGGTGAGTGCCCCCGCACGCGTGAGTGAACGGCCGTGTGCAAGGTCGCTGTGTGCAAGGGAGACCGTGTGTGTGAGAGAGCGGTATGAGAGGGAGATGTCGGTTGGCATGCGGGAGCACGCAGCCGCGTCTCCCGGTGTGAATGTGATGGAGTGGACTGTGTGCGTCGTGACACGCAGGTATGCGTGTGTGGAATGGAGACGGAGACGGCGACAGAGGAGAGAAAGCCGAGTAGCGGCTGTAGTTGTTTCGGGGACCGTGCCGGGTTCACCCAGCAGTGAGCACGAGGTTCGTGCTGTGCAACGCACGAGGCCACCACGTGCTCGCTTGCGAGAGTGAAGTCCCGGTCCGGAAACGCACGCGGTGGATTTGCCGATCCCGCGGACGGACAAAGTTTAGGCAGGATTTCGGATTTGGACCGGACGGGTTCTCCACGCGATCGTGTGTGTTAAGCTCCAACGGGCAAAGCACATGTGTTCGCGTGGGGAACCCCTCGAGACGTGGGGCTTGTGTTTTTTTTATGCGCACGGTGACGTCATGGCTGCACGTGGGGTTGGAATCCGGCAGGAGGGGTATCTCTGCCGGATGGTACCGTCCAAGGAGGGACGAGGAACACGTGCAGCTGCATGACGTCACGGCCAGGTGCAAAGTGCGCGAGCTCTGAGTTGCCGCGCAGGTGCTGCGCATGAAAAAAAAAAAGACAGCAAGCCTCACTTTCGGGTGCAAAGGATTCCTGGGCAAGGGGTGGAAGACCCCCTTACCCTGGGCACAGGATGGAAACTAGTTAGGGGGAAGGGTTAGCTTAGTTAGACCGACTTCATGGGGCAGGGGTAAGTCCTCATGGAGTCCGTGGAATGGATTAGTTAGAGGGATTGTAGCCAGATTTAGGTTGGGAAATAAAATGATTGATTTGGAGACAGTGACAGACAGTGAATGTGTAGTGGGGACGTAGCTTAGCTACGTAGGTTAAATGGAACGTGCTACTAGTGTAAGGGACGACGTGGGAGCACGAGTTAGTTAGGGGGTGCAGTTAAAAGGATGGCAGAGTTCAGTGGTGTGTGTGTTGAAGAGTTGTTGGTGAGTGAATTGGAAGCATGTGCTTGGTGAGTGAGTGAGGCCAGCGGGTCTGTGTGAATGGAGCGAATGGGGAATGCATGGTGCGATGAGTGATTGGGGGGAGGAGTGACTCCCGCCCAAGGGACCCCGGGGTCAGAGTAAAGTGAGTTAGCTGGGTTAGTTAAATTAACAAATATGGAAGTCGTTTTGTTGTTGGTGGGGATGTAGGCTCGAAACCCATTTGGAGGGGTGCAGGAGCCCTGTTGACGGGCTTGGGAGCGTGGCTGTGAAAGGTGAGTATCGCTGAGTGGGTACCCCGGGCACCAGGCTAGTCGGCCGCGGTAGGCCATGGGCCCATGGGGGGCCGGGATAGAGTAGTGGGCACGGGTGCGCCTGCTTGGTGCGGGGGCCCGGGGCGCCATTAGCCACGTGGGCAGTGTTGTGGGCACGGGTGACCCTCGGAAAGGGGCCCGGGAGGCCGGCCTGCCACGTGTGCGGTTCAGGGGAGGTGCCATGGGGGGCACTCCCCGGTGTTAGGGAGCTGGTAGGCTCGGAGGCAGTGTAGTGCCCGGGGGTGCCATAGCGGGAGATTCGGCAGAGGGTCGTGCCTGCCGGAGGGAGCCACGTGTCCCAGCCAGGAGACCGTGTGAGGGCACGGAGAGAAAATTGGGGGGCGAGGCCCGAAATTGTGAGGACACCAACACAGGCGACGGGAATCTGGGTTGTTAGAACCAATAGTTTAAGCGAGAGGCGCTTGTTGAAAGCCCCGGGGTAGTTTAACAGTTAAATGGTCAGGGTAGATTAGGAGATGTACCCCTCCGCACCATCCATCCCCTCGCTCTCGTTGTGGGCCGCTGGACCCACTTTGGGTTAAGATTGCTGAACTCTGGGGAGGCCATTCTGAGGCTTCGTTGGGCCTCGACACAGGACGTTAGCTCTCCCTTATTCCCCTCCGGGAAGGGAACGTAGGGGTTGGGAGTAGGCTAGGTGACAGGATAGGTTAGCCGAACAAGGACGATAAAGGGGGTCAGGGGACGATTTATAGTGGGGGAGTAAAAATAAAAACAAAAAAATAAGTTGGGGCTAAATTGGGGTTTGACAAATTAAGGGAGTGGGTATGTACAGTGACAGGCAAAGGCGATAGGTTGGGAGGGAGACAGGTAGGTAGGTCCGAGCCCGCCTTCCAAGTGGCCAGCACCACCGCACTCCCTCCACCAACCTCCACTGAACGGCAAGAGCTGGCCAACTTCATCGGCTGGCCGTGTTTTGCTTCAAGGCGGAGGCCGGCCAACTTCATCGGCAGCTGTTGTTTTGCTGCAAGGCCTGTGCCATCAGCTGGCCGTGTGTTGCTTCAAGGCCTGTGCCGGCCAGTTCATCTGCTGGCTGTTTTTCTTCAAGGCCTGTGCCGGCCAGTTCATCTGCCGGCTGTGTTTGCCTGCAGCGGCCTTCTTCTGCGGGCTGTGTTTGCCTGCTGCCTTTGCCATGTCATGCCCACTGCCCATGTTCACCAGCCCCGTCCAATTTTTGCTTTGCCCCCCCCCTGTTCATTTCCATGTGCGCCAGGATCCGCAAGGCAACAGTTTGCAAGCTGCGAGAACTGCCCCGTTGGCAGCTCCAACACGGAGACTGCGTTTGTGCAGCCCATGCACCGTTGTGGTTCACCGCATTCAGTTCAAACCGTTCATGCATCCATTCGTTGTGCTCATTGCGTGTGCCACTTGAGCTGGCACGGAGACTGCGTTTGTGCAGCCCATGCACCGTTGTGGTTCACTGCGTTCAGTTCAAAAAGGGAAGGCCTTGGACTGCGTGTGAGCAGCCAGCCACGTTCCCTGTCACCTGCATTGTTTTGAGCCAGAGACTGCATGCGAGCAGCCTGGCTCCCTGCTAACTGCTTTTCTTTTGCAGAGTTCAGTGATCCTGGGCCATGGTTTAGTGTAAAATTTGTAAGTTAAGGTTAAGATGTACTGTAAATATGAGTGCGCCCCCCGGCATGTCTGTCTTGCGCCGGCAATTTTATTTAAGTCGTCCGTGTGAGTGAGTTTGTTTAGATAGTTACGCAGCCCTCAGGTTATTTATTTTGGGGACACTAATACCACGAATACCATGAATGTCGCACTCAGGGATCCGTAGGTAAAATGTACTAGGGGAAAACTACACATGATGGCACACGAAAATTTGACGACTCGGGACGAGTCTGTAAAAAGGGGAGGGGGTAGTGTTGTGGTTACCAAATTCGCAAACCACCATTCAGGTCCCTTCGGTGAGGTATCTCGGTAAGTGCATGTGTAGTTAGGCCCAAACCCGTTGTCTAGTGGGAATACATGTCATTTATGCGAGCTGCGACTCTTCAGGATAGCCGTTTTTCTTTTACTATCTTTATTTTGGACCAACTGCCATGATTACCACCACAACCACAACATCAACCACCAACCACAACGCCGCTTCACCACAACTGCCACGACCTTCACGTCACACCTCGCAACCGTAGCATCGCCACCGTTCTTGCCCCGCTGTGGGTACCGGTGTTGGACTCGTGCAGGGCGCGCGTCGAACTGCGTGTACAAAATCACGGATTTTGTGCTTCAAAAACGGATCAAAAATGACACACGCCCACTTTTTGCCGTCCAATCGGTGAGCGAGGGGCGATTTGGCCCCGCCTCCAGGACGATGGATATATGCAAATTTGTGGATCAAAAAGCCTTCACGCCCACTTTTTCTCGGGCCAATGGGGAGCGAGGTGAAAGGTCAAAGGGAGGGGGTCAAAGGCGAAGCTACGGGGGGATAAAAGGACCGTGTTCGTCAGTCAGGAGAGTTGAGAGTCGGAGAGTCCAGAGGCGGAGAGTTGGAGAGTCAGAAGCGGAGAGTCAGAAGAGTCCAGAGTAGGAGAGTCGGAGAGTCCAGAGAGTGGAGAGTCGGAGAGTCCAGAGTGGAGAGTCGGAGAGTCCAGAGGCGGAGAGTAGGAGAGTCGGAAGCAGAGGGTCAAGACTTCGCGGGCGGTGGAGCTGCTCGTCGTGTGCGTTGGAGTCGGAACGGAGGGGACGAGCTGTGGAAAGGCGGCGACACCAGACGAGGGGGTGCTCGCGTCGTGCAGGGAGCTGCACCCGAGGGAGGCCGACAGCGCGACCTGGCCGAGGTGGAGACGCACACCAGGGATAATAAAGATCCTCTATACCCCGAGCATCAGCAACCCCCTCCTGTTTCCCCCCGCGCTGAGATAGTGCGACCAAGGGGGCCCCTTTCCCACCCCCTACCAGACACTGCCCGCGAGGCCCACGGGGTTGGGGCGCCATCGCCGCTCCGCGTCTCATCACCAGATGGGTAGGCGCGACCCGGTCTCGGCCTCAGGCCCGCCTCATCCTTGAGGGTATTTCTTTTCCTTGGTTTTGGGTATGTGTTGTCGGCGCCGTCTGTGAAGTAGAATTGTATAAGTGTTGCCGTGTGCTCGGTAGTCGGTATTAGCTCTGCATTGTGTTTTCGCTTTTGCATTTGCTTTTTGTGTAAATTGCATTGTCTTTTCTGTGTGCATTTGGTGGAATTGTATATGTGTGCTCCCGTGTGCCGCGAATAAATGTGCTTTGTGTTGAACTGTTTCCCGCTTCGCTTCGTCATTTCCTTCATTGAATCCTCATCTTGCTTCACGTAAAGGGTTGGTAGTGGGCTGAATACGCCCGATAATTAATCGAACCGTCGAGGTCGACGATAACACCGCTCGGTTATTCTGATAGTACGGAACGGGTCGCTTAAGTGGCCCGTGTCCGAAGTCGACCTGCGGCGAGGTGCGATCGCCCGGTCTACCCTCCGCGTGGGTACTTAGGTAGATCGAATTTGGCGAGCAACCCTATCCCACGTGAGGGCTGATTGGCTCGATCGCGGTGAGACCGAAAGGTCCACCCGTGACTGGTTCCCGGCGTTAGTCCGAGAGGGTCACGACTGGATTGTCCGTCCGGTGGGCGACGTGCCGCGATTCGAGTTACGTGGCCGTCAGCACGCCGGCGGGCGCGAATCCGCAACAAAATATATATATATATATATATATGTATATATATATATATATATATATAAATATATATATATATATATATATATATATATATATATATATATATATATATATATATATATATATATATATATATATATATATATATATGTATATATATATCGGGGCGTATTATGTGATACCGGTCGTCCGCCCGTTCGTTCCTGTGCGCACTCTAACTCCCAAAGTTTTCAACTTTCACGTTTCATATTTGGTACATAGGTACAGACTGTGGAGACGGTGTGTCGCTACATACGTTCGCCATCTAAAGTGGTTGCTATGGCAACCAGGATGCTGTTTTCCATCCGTTCCTGTCCACACTCTAACTCCCAACACTACATATTACTTTTTCTTTTAGATTCATTTCTCATGGCAAGGCAAGTACCATAAAATTCAGACCATTGAGCGCATCGTTATATAAGCCGCACCCCCTAAATTAAAAAAAAATGTGGAATTTAAACACACACAAGCTGCACTGGTTTATCAGCCACAAATGTTTCACAAAAAAACCAAGCGCAAAAACGTCCGAAAATTAGCCACAAAATGTGATCGATTTTGCTTTGAGTCTAATCTGAACAGTGGAAACACCCCAACCATCCACTGTCTGTGTGTTAACCCAGTCTTCAAGTTCGTCTTCCAGTTCGGGCCATCGGCATTTCCTACCTCAGAAAGCCTTTGTTGACTTTTTGCAGCGAGAAAGTTCGCCCCTCTGTGAGAGTTTTGAATTCCTCGTGTGGACCTCTTGTTTACTGATTACAATATACAAATACATATATTGCTTTAAAATTATTTGGATCAGACTTCACTGCAATGCTTTATAAAAAAATATTAGACTAGTCTTTTAAAAACGATAAATGTATAAACAGGCGAGCATTGGGTGGCTTTGACACCACTCTGGTTTTTTGGATGTTCCATGGAAAAGACAAGAGTAGGTGGGGGGGGGGGGGAATCAATATAAATCCCCGACCAGGAGGATCTAAGAAAACATTGAAGATGGAAGACCATTCAAATGCAGGATGTCCATGTTCACTGTATCATCTGATGTGAAAAACAATAAAGAAAGATTAAAACTTGTTTTTTAAAATAAAGTCTGGCATGTTTTTCTTATAGAAACCTGTTGGATCATCAAACAAATGGAAACAATGCTGAGAAAATTACTGTCCAAGTCGTAGATGTGTGCATGCACACCACAGTGCATAGTGCTGGATATGATTAAAAAAAGGTGTCTACTAGGAGTCAACACGCTCAAAATGGTCAATCAGAGCCATAACCAGCTCTTACTTTTCAGTGGGCATCTGATCGTACCGTCTCCCCACCCCCATGAGCACATCAAAGGCTGATTTCTGATCCGTTGAAGGCTGAATATCAGCATCTCGCAGGGAAACTTTGACGTACTTGGCACCGAAATCTTTCAATATGAACAGCGGTGTGCAACTTTCGATGGAAACAAAATCGGCATGATCGAGAGTAGCCTGCGAATCATCCCTGCTGTTGCACTGAATTGATGCAATAGTTCAGCCAGAATATTCGTCGTCAAGATGTTGCGTGATTAAATCACCAATACAGTCACTCAAATTTATATCGCTGACATACTTCTTAACAATCACTTTCGTCCCAGAAACCACAGTCAATCTGAACCATGCTGGCCACTGCTCAGACGCTATGACCGAAGACGACTGCGCAGTTTGGTTAAAGGTGACTCGGCATTTTGGCGCGCGCGCACCAAATTATATTTTGAAAATAAATGCCGACGTTTACATTTCGGGTTTTGAAACGTTTGCACCTTCGGCAGAAAATGTATAAATATAAAAGGCTAAAAATGTGTTTTATATTTATATTTAATTTCAGCAAATATACCGTCGGCGGATCCGTAAACCATGTTATAAAATAACTAAGGCCTTATAATGTAACATTCTAACAAACTATAAATTAATAAATCAAATATATACAAATATTCAGAGATCGAGTCCCATACCCCCACAATTTAATTCCCATACCCCCGGTTAAGAACCCCTGTTCTAAATTGACATGTTTTGTAGTTTTGTACCATCGAGGTGAAGGGAAATCCAAGACGGCTGCCCTGATGAAGATGAAGTCAAGAAACAAACTGAAGCTGAGCACAAAAATATTTTTAAAAGCTTGTTCAAATGACTCAAACAGTATCTGATCAGCAAGACATCGTGGTAAACTTGATTAAAAAAATATATATAACGGAGTTTGGTTTCACTGGATCCAGATCATGCTGTTAGGGTAGATAAAGTGGATCGGATGGGATTCCACTTATCCGTTATCTCACAAACTGCATGTAATGAAGCACAGCAAATTAACCAATGAAAATCGACTGTCATCATTATGTTGCTGTATTTTTGCTGACATGTTGCTATTGTTGCTGACATTAAAAAAAAACAACAAATATATACATCTATCTATACACACACACACACACACACACACACACACACACACACACACACACACACACACACACACACACACACACACACACACACACACACACACACACACACACACACACACACACACACACACACACACACACACACACACACACACACACACACACACTCAAAAGTTTGGACACACCTACTCATTCAAGGGTTTTTCTTTATTTTTATTATTTTCTACATTGTAGAATAATAGTGAAGACATCAAAACTATGAAATAACTCATGGAATTATGTAATAACCAAAAAAGTGTTAAACAAATCAAAGTATTTTTTTTATTTTAGATTCTTCAAAGTCGCCACCCTTTGCCTTGATGGCAGCATTGCACACTCTTGGCATTCTTTCAACCAGCTTCATGAGGTTGTCACCTGGAATGCTTCTCCAACAGTCTTGAAGGAGTTCCCACATTTGCTGAGCATTTGGTGGTTGCCTTTCCTTCATGCTGCGGTCCAACTCATCCCAAACCATCTCAATTGGGTTTATGTCGGGTGATTGTGGGGCCAGGTCATCTGATGCAGCACTCCATCAACCTCCTTGGTCAAATAGCCCTTACACAGCCTGGAGGTGTGGTTTGAATCATTGTCCTGTTGAAAAACAAATGATGGTCCGACGAAGTGCAAACCAGATGGGATGGCGTATTGCTGCAGAATGCTGTAGTAACCATGCTGGTTAAGTATGTCTTGAATTCCAAATAAAATCACCAACAGTGTCACCAGCAAAGCACCCCCACACAATCACACCTCCTCCTCCTCCTCCTCCTCCTCCTCCTCCTCCTCCTCCTCCATGCTTCATGGTGGGAACCACACATGCAGAGATCATTCGTTCACTTTCTCGGCGTCTCAAAAAGACACGGCGGCTGGAACCAAAAATCTCAAATTTGGAATCATCAGACCAAAGGAGAGATTTCCACCGGTCTAATGTCCATTGCTCTCGTTTCTTGGCCCAAGCAATTTTCTTATTATTATTGGTCTCCTTCAGTAGTGGTATCTTTGCAGCAATTCGACCATGAAGGCCTGATTCACCCACCCAGTCTCCTCTGAACAGTTGATGTTGAGATGTCTGTTACTAGAACTCTGTGAAGCATTTACTTGGGCTGCAATCTGAGGTGCAGTTAATTGGCAATTTCTGAGACTGGTAACTCAAATAAACTTATCCTCTGCACGAGAGGTAACTCTGGGTCTTCCTTTCCTGTGGCAGTTCTCATGAGAGCCAGTTTCATTATAGCGCTTGATGGTTTTTGCGACTGTACTTGAAGAAACTTTCAAAGTTCTTGAAATTTTCCGGATTGACTGACTTTCATGTCTTACAGTAATGATGGACTGACATTTCTCTTTGCTTCATTGAGTTGTTCTTGCCATGATATGGACTACGACAGTACAGACAAAATAATGGTCTTTTACCAAATAGGGATATTTACTGTATACCAACCATACCTTGTCACAACACAACTGATTGGCTCAAATGCATTAAGAAGGAAAGAAATTCCACAAATTAACTTTTAACAAGGCAGACCTGTTAATGGAAAAGCATTCCAGGTGACTACCTCATGAAGCTGGTTGAGAGAATGCCAAGAGTGTGCAAAGCTGTCATCCAGGCAAAGGGTGGCTACTTTGAAGAATCAAAAATATATTTACCTTCGCATTCTGCGAAAGGTTATGTTTTGGTCGCTGTGTATTTATTTATTTGTGAATATGTGTGTTTGTTTGTTATTCGCATAACTCAGAAGGTATTAAACCGAATTGCATGAAATTTGGTGGGATGATTCGTGAGTATCCAAGGACGATTTGATTAGATTTTGGGAGCGATCGGGTCAAAGGTCAAGGTCATGAGAAGGTCAAAAACACTTTTGAGCATAACTTCCTTCATAATACAACTATCGACATGCAACCACCACCATATTGTTCCATGACGAGATACCTTTCGGATATGTAGTGTCGGATTTGACGTAACGTCATCGGAAGTGCGTCTAAATGACGTCACAAGATGAGGTAAATTTTCAATTTTCGATCTCATCAGTTTTGATCATACAGTTTTGTAGGACTTACCTTAAGGACGTCACACACCAAATTTGACTTCGATCGGACTGACGGTTATGACGTCATTGACGTTTGAACATTACGTTTTTCAATTGTGGCTAAAATGTCGTGATATTTTACATTCAAATATCTATATAATTTATAAAGCAAAGTCTCCCAAATCCAGGCATAAGGATCAGCACCAAAATATCTGTTTATTGATGGACAGGTTTTGCCAATTAACTCTGGAGTCAAGGTCAAGGTCACACTCAAGGTCAAAACATACTTGTAGGCATAGCTTCAGATCTAATAGAGCTATTGACATGAAACCAACGTTAAAACGTTCAGTGAACTACGAGCTTTCAGAATGGTAGTCCCCGATTGGACGTGACGTCCCCGGAAGTGCTTCAAAATGACGTCAAAAGATGACGTCATTTTTCAACTTTTTAATTTTTCAGTGTTTATCATTCCATTTTGTTGGACTGCCTTCAAGGAGGTTACACACCAAATTTGACGTCAATCGGACTGACAGTTGTGACGTCATGGACGTTTTAAAATGACGTTTTTCAAATGTGCCCGGAAAAAAGTTGCGGCGGCGAAGGTATGCGCTCTACCGAGTACCCGCTCTAGTTTTATTTGTTTTACACTTTTTTTGGTTACTACATAATTCCATGGGTTATTTCGTCATTATGTCTTCACGATTATTACCTTCACAAACTTTGTTGTGAAGGTTATGTTTTGATTGCTGTGTATTTATTTATTTATTTGTGAATATGTGTGTTTGTTTGTTTGTTTGTTATTCGCACAACTCCAAAAGTATTGAACTGAATCGCAGCAAATTTGGTGGGATGATTGGTTATTATCCGAGGACCATTTGATTAGATTTTGGGAGCGATCGGGTCAAAGGTCAAGGTCATGAAAAGGTCAAAATCGTCTTTTTACCAGAGCGCGGTCAATTTGTATCCAATTTGCATGCAACTAATGCCAAAATGTTCAGAATTCAATGCCCCATCTTGTGATATGTGACATGGCACAATGACGTAATAACCCTTATTAGCGGTTGGGAGTCAAAGGTCAGGGGGGGTCACGACATTGCAAAATGTGCGGTTTTAGTCATATCATAACACGGTCAATTCTTATCCGATTTGCATGAAACCAACACCAAAATGTTGACTGTTCTGTTCCCCACACTCTAATACCAATTACAAAATTAAGAGTACAAAGGTCAAGGTCGAGGTCATGAAAAGCTCAAAATCGTCATTTTTGTACAATGAATGTTTGTTTGTTCACAATAAATAACTTATTTAGAAAAACAGAAACTCGTGTGTGCTAAATGCCCCTAAAATGCCAGAAAATAATTTCTTATAATGTGACCAGTTGTCATCAGATTGACTTGACACCGACACCCAAAAAGGTCAGGGAGTTCATACAGAAATTGTACAATGTACGTGAATCAGTGTCAAACAGCAGGAAATTTAATGTTTTTAAGCCATCATAACACATATGAGATGGCAGATGTGGTATGGGATTAAATACCCTCACAACCAACGGTTTCTGGGGGGGGGGGGGAGGGGCAAAATGTAGCGTTGGCGAAGGTATGTGCTCCACTGAGTGCCCGTTCTCGTTCTACAATGTAGAAAATAGTAAAAATAAAGAAAAACCCTTGAATGAGTCGGTGTTGATTTAAGGAGTATGAATGAATGAGATAATGATTTGTCCATCATTATCCTGTCAAACTTTGATTTAAAGGTCCCATGACACTCAAAAGTACTGAAAAAAAAAAAAATAATGTATGTGTGTATATATATATATATATATATATATATATATATATATATATATATATATATATATATATATATATTGGGCCAAAATCCCTGCTGCAGTCTGCAAACCTGGTTAAGAACGACAGGAAACGTCTAATCTCTGTAATTGCAAACAAAGGTTTCTGTACCAAATATTAAGTTCTGTTTTTCTGATGTATCAAATACTTATTTCATGCAATAAAATGCAAATTAGTTATTTAAAAATCATACAATGTGATTTTCAGGATTTTTGTTTTAGATTCCGTCTTTCACAGTTGAAGTGTACTAATGATAAAAATTACAGACCTCTACGTGCTTTGTAAGTGGGAAAACCTGCAAAATCGGCAGTCTATCAAATACTTGTTCTCCCCACTGTGTGTGTGTGTATATATATATATATATATATATATATATATATATATATATATATATATATATATATATATATATATATATATATATATGTCCTATAGGAGTTTTTCATCGTGATTTCTGATCTGACAATGTTTTTTCACAATACTCGTTCTGTAAAATGTAAAATTAAAAAACAAAGCTCTTAGGCAACGCCCCTAAAAATTCTGCCGAAATCTACTGAACGGGGCGTAGCCCACATGAAGTCATCTCCAGAACAACAAAGGCTGCACGTAAATTACTCGGGTTGGTGTTCTACGTGATTGTATTGGCTTTGTGTGTTTCCACATTCAATTGGTTGACTCAAACGCTTCGTTCATTTCTGCTTTAAAAAAATCAAACATTTGGTTTGGAATAATGGATGACATGGACTTTGATTTGTTTGGTAGCGACAATGAGTGTGAGAGAAATGAAGGATTTTAGTCTGAATCAGATGGAGAATTGTCGTATAACGTAGTCGCGGGAGGTGAAGTTCAGGCAGCTGGAAATGGAATACGGCCTTACCAGTTCGAGCCCGAAGCAAGAAAAGCAGAGGAAATTGGCGATGAAATTCCCAGCATTCATGATGATCGGGAGGACATCGAAGGAAGACTTGGTAATAAGAACTGGTTAGACTAAATCCTATTCGTAATTCAATAATTTAAATTCTACTTGCATACTGCTCGATATCAGAAATATTTTAGTGAGGTGACGTGACCAGCGCAGTGGACATGTTGCTCCGCGGCAAATGAATCCTAAGCAAGGCCAGCCCATATCATCGGCCGTATCACTCCACGCATAAAACGAAGCAATCTCGCTGTCCGGATACGATGAAAACTTGTGTGCAGAACACACCTTGTGACAAAATTGTCTGGAATATCCGATAAATCTGACGTTCTGTTGCATTTTTATTTATTTTATTCCTACTGTCGTCATGTAGTGCCAGTAGAAAACAATGAAGAGAAGAGAATAATAAAAGAAAGCTACAGCACTAACTTGTATTAGCATGCACACAATGTACAAGTCAATGCGTAAGAGTCCCGAGGCTATGAGGCCGTGTAATAGGACAGATACATTTGTCTTTCATAGTTGTGCCAACATATTTTTCCCTGTTCATTTATTACAGCATTTTGGCTCAATGCTAATGAATAGCAAGCCAATGGAAGCAGTACCTTCACTTTCGAATAAACCCATGTATGTCGAGTGCAGCCATACCTGGCTTGCATGTGTGGAATCGTACCAATCCCAGCAGGCTGGTTTCAACGAACAATTCAATAAGCTGCAAAATGTGGGTGCAGGTTTTTCACATTGATTTTAAAATTATCTCCTTGTCTCCTTGTGCCTTGAAATTATGCAATATTAATCTTTAGTATTTTACTTGTATGTCCCTGTAAGTTTCTTTTTTAATGGAAAGGTTCAACAGTCACATTTTATATTTTGTGGCCATGGTATAGCCCTTTATTGTGCATACATGTATTGGATTTGTACACGACTACGACAAGGTAGTGAAGGGATAAATAATTGCCACGTGATTGTTGTGCATACATGGCTCAGAAGCAGAATTTCTCTTCTGCGAAACAATCACAGGAATTAAGACGATCAGTGAGATAGCAAATAAATGTGCACAATGCATTTGCACGTACAATATACGGCACGCGACATCTAATAAATCCACTCTGAGCGAGTCGAGTTCTGGAGATGATGTCAACGGTCACGTGACCTGCGGTTCGCTGAAGTCAACTTTTTGGAGGGCGGGGCATAGCAAGTTGTGGAAAGCACTACAAATGTTCGAAATATTGGTCTAATTATCCCATTGTTGATTTTAAAAAAGAAAAATGGGTGATTTCTTCACTGGGAAGGTCAAGTTAATATATAAATAACCAGAAACTTTTGAGTGTCATGGGACCTTTAAGTAGTACTAAGTTTTGAATACTTACATGTAAAGCTCAAATAGTTCCAAGATTATTTTTCCGAACTTTTTTTTTTCAGTGCGATTAATGTATTAGCGATATTGCCCTGAAATATGCTCACAGAGTGGGTCCCAGTGTCCGGATGTACAGTGCCTTCAAAAAGTATTCACATGAATTTGTAAAAATATCTAAAAACATGTTTTGCTTTTTCATTATGGGGTATTTTGTGTAGATTGGTGACAAAAAATTTAAATTTAATCCATTTTAAATTCAGGCTGTAACAACAAAATGTGAAAAAAGTCGAGGAGTGAATACTTTCTGAAGGCACTGTACGTACGTTCATTAACATTGGACTAAAATGTCTTCTTCTCACAAACTACCCAACTGATATGGACCAAACATGGTACGATGCATCAGGGCAGCAAGGTCTCATTGGGGTGTGCTCCCCATCTGGATGCACCTCCTATAATGGAGGTGAAAAGGGGGTTTTGCCCCAAATATTGGTATCTCATTCAAAAATCTTCTTCTCAACAACTGACACCCAGATCCAGACCAAACTGGCCAACTGGCATCGTGACCATATCCTAACCTTAAGTTGTGCTCCCGATGGCTGAATCTCCCCTGGAAAGGGGACCATGGCTTCCCTTCCCTCTTCTTCTTCTTCTTCTTCTTTCGGCTGCTCCCTTTCGGGGTCGCCACAGCGGATCATCCGTATGATCCGCATAGTGATTTGGCACATGTTTTACGCCGGATGCCCTTCCTGACGCAACCCTGGTCGCCTCTTACGACACAGGGATATGGTACACCTATTCTAACCAGGGTATACACCGGCCCAGTATACTGGTACTCATTTCGCCGACCTCGGAAGGATGACAGGCTGAGTCAACCCCCTGGTGTATTAATTCAGTGGTCCAACGGGGCTTGAACTCGGGACCTTTTGGATCCCAAGCCACTGCCCAAACCACTGCACCAACACCAGGCTTATATGGCTTCCCTTCCCTAATCCCTCATATTCACTCAAACATATTTTTCTCACAAACTACATGACAGATATGGAGCAAATTTGGGACAATACATCAGTACAGAAAGGTCTCAAGAAGTTGTGCTCTCCACCCAGATCTACCCCTATAGTGGGGCAGATAACAGCAATTTTTGAGAGGAAGCGTGCAAATGATACAAGCATCAAATTTGGCACATTTGTTCTCCTGGGGATTCTAATTAAATCTGCCTGATTGGCCATTTGAAAATCCAAGATGGCCACCAAGTTAGCCTCCCGAAGTTGACTTTTTGCTTAGAAGTATTTGTAGTTGTCCGATTTGCATGATCGAGGTGTGAATTCATGTTTTCAAGCCTGCTGGAGTGGATTTTCCTGTTTTTAAAGCCCCCTAACACACTTTTTCTGATTTTGCACCACTTTAATGATTGTCACATGAAGCTAAGGCCTTTCTGCAACCGGGACCTGGCTAATAAATGTTCAAAGTTATGCATACCATGTGTATGTTCCTCCAGCTGCTACTGTCCACATATGCAGCTGCAGAGTGGTGTGCAGGGGAGCCCTGACTGAAAGCACTTGCATCTCCGGTTGCAACCTTTCTTACAGGAACACTTCGCCAGTTCCTGACAGATGGCTGCAATAGGGGGTAGTGTTGTCCAACATATCTGCCACGTCTCTCCTTTCTGTGTCCATCCCCATTCAGTGGGACTGCTCGTGTCTGGACTGAAGATGGTTGCCTGGCCCCAGATGATCCCAGCCTGATAGGCCGCACGCTTTGCATGTTCTCTGAGGGCTGCCTGTGTTGGTGGAATTGAGTTGTACGGCCTCTGCTTGCGGGCAAAGAGATCCAGTCTTGCTCTGTCCACACCAGTGGCTGCGCTTGATCTGTCATACATGAGGACAACAAATCTCTCCAGCCTCTGCAGGTCAAGATCACGAATCAATGTTGGATGCTGGCTGAAATTGGTGAATGTTTCAGAAACATCATCAAAGACGTTCCAAGTCTGCCATGCAGTTTTCTTCCCTTTACCGCGGAAGGCAGACATGATGTCACATCCAGTGAACACATGGAAGTATGGGATCCCTCTAGCTTTCTCAGGCCCTATTGCAGAAACTACCTCATGGACTGGAATCCATCGCACATTGGCTCCTTGGCCAAAGGCAATCCACATGTTCTCAAGACCTAGTTCCTGTAAGGATGGCAGTGCAGATATTGCTATGACTAGTACGTCCGTCACATTAGCCTTAATGATAATGGACTTGATACCATCCGTCGTTGCATCCCTGGCGTGTACAAATATTCGAGTGTCAGCTTCTTCATGACAACATGGAGACACAGCATCCAGTGACTTCCTAGTGTTGCTAATGGCATCTTCTTTTGTGACAATGACTGTGCTTGTCGTCTGTGCTTCACACATCTTTTCCGCAAGGAAGTGAAACAGCTCAGTCTTGTTGCTGTCATATCGAAGAAAGTTTCTCCAGTTACTTGGGGTCTTACTGGTTCCTGTCACTCTTCTTCTGATTCCTTGCCCTCTTTTCGACCTTGCCTCGGACTTCAGACTTGACTTCTTGTACACATCAAACACTACGTCCACCCTCCCGTACCTGGCACCATAGGATTCCACCTTTGGGATGATGTCTTCTTTAGCATAGTCATCAAATATCTTTGAAGTGCGTGGAGGTAGGGCATTGATAAGTGTTGAGCCATCAATGATGACTGCATCTCCCCTTGGTTCTCTGTCTGGGATGTTCACTTGCGCTTCAAGAATTTCAGCCAGCTGTGACTTCTGACATGTATGAAGCTTGCCGTTGTCACCGAGAGATGCAGGGTGTGACTGATTCTCATGCTTGAAGAATTCTTGCAAGTCACACTGCCTGTTCTGGCATGAGATGAACAGTCGTGAGAACAGCTGATAGTCGTCTTTCAGGACTTTCTCCTTAGAACTTCCCCCAGCTTGCTCTTGTTTGAAGAAAGAAACAATGTTTTTCTTGATTGGATGATAGAAAGGACATTCACCTTCATTCTGTAGCCCCTCCATGAATGAATGGAACTGCTCTTTGCCCCGCTGGTGATGTGCAGCTACGATTTCGGCTAGAGTTGGGTCTGCAATGTTCTTCATGTCTCGTACCAGTCGGTCGGCTGATTCTTCTTGGAATGGGTTGCCCATCTCCTGCATTACTGCAGAGAGTGCTTTCACCTTTTCAAAGAAATTTGGAGCTAGATGTACTCCATCACACACAGAGACCTTCTGTGTGCTACCCTCATCTAGTTTAGTCCACGAGCCAATGCGGTTTACCAGAGTGTGGCCGATGCCGTGCACAAGCAACTTCTTGGAGCCATAGATGAGAGTTGGGCCAGTGATGAGGACCAGTGCCAGTAGTCCATCCAAGGGATGTGGCTGACTGCTGAAACAAAGGTACTACCTCCAACACTACACCCCATGCATAATTAGCTCTGACTACATACATGTTAAGTCATGCAAACATATGAAAATCATAAACAAATGTGCAAAATCAGAAAAATTGTGTCGGGGGCTTTTAAAACAGGAAAATCCACTCCAGCAGGCTTGAAAACATATGAATCCACACTTAGATCATGCAAATCAGACAACTACAAATACTTCTAAGCAAAAAGTCAACTTCGGGAGGCTAAGTTGGCGGCCGTCTTGGAAAAATGGCCGCCATCTTGGATTTTCAAATGGCCAATCGGGCAGATTTGATCAGAAAGCCCTGCAGAAGAGAAATGCCAAATTTGATGCTTGTATCATAATTTGAACGATTTTTCTACTATAAGAGACTGAAAAGGGGCTTTTCGCCTCAAATTCAGGTAATTAACTAGAGGGGGAGCACTCGGTAGAGTGCAAAACCTCCGCCGCCAATACTGCTGCGTCACTTAAGTGAACCTGATATCCTTATTCATTGAAGGTCAAAACGAATCAGACTCTACTGAACCATGATTGAATAAACTAAACTAGATCGACGCACATGTAGAAATGCCCAAAAAAAAAAATCAATTTTTTTGAAAAAAAAGGTGCAAAATTTGTTTTTTTTTTCTCTAACAAATTTATTTTTTTTTGGTTGGAAATCACTTAAAACATGTAGAAATGCAAAAAAAAAATTCAAATCTTTTTTTCAAAATGGCCGCCATAGCAGCCATATTGAACTTTGAACCAAGTCAAAAATCTAATGGCATGATCCTTGGACCATACCGAATCCCCCCACCAAGTTTCGTCGAAATCCGTCCAGGAGTTTTTCTGTAATACTGTTCACAAACAAACAGACAGGGGTGAAAACAGTAACCTCCGTCCATCTTCGAAGGCGGAGGTTAAAAATCTTCTCACAAACTGGCGGCTAGTCATCACGGTCGAGGAACGTCACGGCAGTGATTGTGAATCACCCTTCAGCATTAGCCCGACCCTTTTTCCAAAGAATCGGCTTCTTCTTCCTCTTACCATTAAAAATCAGAGATTTTTTCCACATCGAGTTTTTCTATCCTGAAAAGCGAGGCGGATTCCGAGCATTAGATGATAGCCCAGACCCACCTTTTATCATCGAGCCGAGTCCTGTGTAAAACATAATTGTTTTCGCGACCTTTACGAACCACGGTTCAGCCAAAAGTTGCAAGCTCGTGGATCGGTCGCTGGGAATGCTGGGGAAAAATGGCATAAAAATTGACACTTCCGCATTGATTGCATGGCTCACCGTGCCACACCCCGACGTCAGAGCGGGTCAAGACCAGAATGTACGGCGAGAGGGGTTATCAGTCTACTAGCTCAGCCATTCTGGGGTACCTCAGTGCTTCCACGGCGGCTCTAGAACCTGTCAAAGGAGGCATCCGGTTTGAATCTCACTTTAAAATCACATAAAAATCACATTTAAAACTCATGGCACTCTGTGCCGTTTGCAACCATGTAGCGCTGCTCATATGGAATGATCAACATGGCTGTGTGGATATGGTCGCACGGACTGATGACCTATCTATGACATCATTTGGGGCTATACCGGACTCTCCGTGGGGGTGCTAGAGGGTATTACAGCATATCCCAGGATCATATTTTGCACTCGTGAATTACGGAGTGAGGATGAGGGCATACAAGCATTCCTCGTCTCCAAGCGATGACTAATGTTCAGTTCTTTGCCGCACACGAGACAACAACCTCAATCACATGACACGTCTTGTTGAACGGAGCACCCTCCCATATTCACGGCACGTAGCACATTTCACATCTCTTATCCCACCTTTGCCTCCCCCGGGGTTACCGGGGAGACAAAGGCAGGCTGTAAATGTGGCATTGTCACACACGTAACAGGCATGAGCACATTGTGTGACAATTTCTCGTCCACGCAAAGTACACTAACCTCATGACGCACTTGTGACCACCCGTCACTCATCCTTACAATCACGCCCCTTTTCCATATCCATGCCCATGCTTCCATCCGTCACTCATCCCTAATAAATCACACTGTCACCGTAACACTCACATCGGCAACTAACCCCTCACGTTCTCCATGCATACGTCCATTATTCTCGCAAGTTTGTTCCATTTTGTCCCCGAAGCCACCGGTGTTACCATGGTCACTCGTCCCTGTAACCATGTCCCTCCGCTATTAGCCACGCCCCAACGCAATAACCACGCCCCCATGTGTTTTGTTGCGAATTTGGAAGCTTACTACACACAACAGCCAGGTCCTATTGATCAGCTATATCAGTAAGTACGTGTTTCTAGTTAGGGTCCCGTCCTGTGTTTAATGGGTGATGAATTGTACGTGCGCTGTGAATTATTTTGATAGTTAGGATTTAAATTCCCAACAACAATGACAACGACACCTGCCTTCGCTTCCTTCCACCATCATCATCCACCGGCACCATTGCACGCGTGCATGTCAGCACGTACGTGGGCGGAGTCCAGTGTGATAGGCGGGGTTTTTCTGGAAGTTGGTGTCCTGGCTTCGCCCCAAATATGGGCACAAACGTTGTGCTCTGGTTTCGCCCCAAATATGGGCACAAGCGTTTTCGTTCTGGCTTGGCTCCAAATATGGGCATAGAGTGCTCTCTCTGCCCAATGAGGGAGTGTGAGCGGGGGATAAGAGAAGCGCGCATGGGCCAAACGAGAGTTGTTGTTGAGAGTTGTCTTCGGGTCTTGAGAGAGTTGAGAATTGTCTGCTGGTCTTCGGTCTTCGGAAGTCTGGTGGTCTCCTGAAGCCAGTCGTCACCTTCCTAGGGTCCCACCAACAGAGCGTCTTCTCTTGTGGCCTGTGTGCCTGGAGCTTGTCCTGCGAGGATCACCTGCCTGGGCTTGGAGCGGCATTGTGTGGCGGGTTCGAGTCCTGCCACACCGGATCGTCGAACACCGCATGAGGCGGAGAGGTCCGAGAATAGGCTCTGACCTCCAGCTCGCCTTTCCTCGAGCTGGAGGCCCCCAATAAAGACCTGACGGCCCGTTTCTTTTTGGGTGTACGTGTGTGTGTGTGTGTGTGTGTGTGTGTGTGTGTGTGTGTGTGTGTGTGTGTGTGTGTGTGTGTGTGTGTGTGTGTGTGTGTGTGTGTGTGTGTGGCGCCAGTCTATTAAGTAAAACTGCACAAGTGCTTGTACATAAATTGCTATTCCTTCAGTATTCGGTTAACTCTGCCTTCTTACGTGCTCCCCTGCCCCATTATAAATAAATATCCCTTGTTAGGTCATCTCTTCGAGCATGACCGAATAATATGGGTGTCGATGTCCTTCGATCCGTCCGTTCACAATGAAGTTGAAGCAGGAGATCTGGTCATTGGTGATCCTGATAGAGGTCGATGAGACTACACGATGGTATGACTTTCAAGGTCACCGAAGGTCAAGGTCAAGGTCACAAGGCCTTTGAAGTTGCGAAAATGACGATTTTCAAATTCTATCTCCTCCGCCATTTCTCAAGCGATCTTGAATTTGATTGTAGCATATGAATCTATGGGTCAATATCTAAATTTGGTCAGGCCGGATTTTCGATATTCGCTTTCGTGTCAAGTGACCTCAAAGTTGGCAAAAAAAATGCGAAAATGACGATTTTCAAAATCTATCTCCAACATTTCTCAAGCGATCTTGAATTTGATTGTGGCATATGAATGTATGGGACAATATCTAAATTTGGTTGGGACGGATTTTCGAATTTTGCTTTCGTTTTCGCGTCATGTGACTTCAAAGTTTGCAAAAACTGCCCTACCTTCAGGAGGCTATATATTCTCTACTGGGCATGGTAAAAGTTAGTGAATTATGTCATTGCATAGCAGCTGACCTTGTCTTTCATGTCCATTCGAAAGAATACCGATATCTTCGAATACGTACAAGTCATGTGACTTTGAATTTTGCGAAAACTGCTTCATGTAGTTACAAAATGACGATTTTCAAAATCTATCTCCTCCTACATTTGTTAAGTTATCTTGAATTTGATTGTGGCATATGAATCTCTGGGACAATATCTAGATTTGGTCAGGCCGGATTTTCGATATTCGCTTTCGTTTTCGCGTCACGTGACTTAAAAGTTGGCCAAAAATCCCTCCTGACCCGAGAACACTATACCCTAGTAACAGGAACTCATGCTTGTTTCTCGCAGAGATGACCGTCACTCCCGCACGGGTGTATTTTGTTAAATGTTCCAGCTCGTTTCATTGGCCTGGCCTGGTGTGTATTGAGAGATAGTGAGGGTAAATTGTTCATTTAGTCCGACGGGCCTTGGTAATTTCCGCTCGGGTTACACACGGTTCGGGCTCGGTAACGGCTCGTTCCGCTCGAGGTCCGTCGAGGGTGTGAATTCCCCGGTAGCCTTGTCAGCGTTGGTAATTAGGTATATTGAAGTTTGGCAATTGACCTTACCCCACGCGGTCGAATTATTATTGGCGATTCATGGTCCTGTAAGGGACCCGTGCCTTTCGGATTTATCCAAATGGCACGACCTCAATTCCGGTGTGTTCGGTAGGGCCCGACTCTACTGCTTCTTCTAGCGGTCGTGCTCACCACCGATACCCGGCCCCGTAACATTTTGACGCGTCTCTGTCATGTGTCCGTCTTTTCTGGATGCAGACCAAACTCTTTATGAAACATAAGGACCATGCCCTTAACTCAAGTGGTGCTCCCCACCCCATGACCTTACCACTTCAGGAAGGGGGGGGGGCATGGCCCCTTCTCCCTCATTTAATTCCGCCTGTTGGGAAAATAACCGTCAGTCCCCCATGGGCCAATTTTTTAATTGTAATGTGACTTTTCAGCTTTATGTCGCTGTTGTTATGTAAAACTTGTATGTTGTAAAAAGTCAGAAATAACAATTTTTAAAAACCCATCATGTCTGTCAATTTTACAAATCGCAACCTGATGTCACCACCTGTGCGAAGAGGTCACTTATTGGCGGGAAAGAAAGCCGTCGAGAGGCTTTAAATACCACATAAACAAATGAGATGAGACCACCGATCGTTGACGTTTTGAAATCTCCAAACGCAATTTTGGTGCCTCGTTTTCAACGTTAAGCCAACGCTTGTATTACACGGTGGGCGTTAAAAGATCCCAAATGTGGCATATATAGATCCGCGTAGATCACAATGCGAAGACGCGTTTCTGCAGGCATGACAAGTAATTCACGTGCTGCGTACTGTACATCAGACTAACCAGCTTCTCCGGACAGTTGACTCGAGGTGTTCTTATGCGTTCACATTCCACCGGCACATCCTCATCGTCTTCGACCATCTCCTCACTCTCGGAGGTTTCCTTCCGGCTGTTTTCTTCATCGATTTCTGCCACTGCCAGCCGAACCCAGGGCGGTGACTCACCCGATTGCGCGCTTGGAATCTGGGAACCATTCACTTCCATGTTGCTTTCTCGACGTTCATAAATGAATTTTCACCTCAGCAGTTTACGTCACTCGAACTTAAAATACACTTTTTTTTTCTTCTTTTATTGCACCGTACTGAGGAAAATACTGAACATGAGGAATAGAACAACATATAAAAGACGTGATTATTTTTCGTCCAGCGTTGTAACTATACCGCCATGGTGCTAAACAGCGGACGGTTGATTGCGGTGCTGCGGTCTTGCGTTGAACGATATATTACTGATTTGATTGGATTTCCTGAATATCGACACGTGAGGCATTGCTGATTTATCTCTCATTACCGTGTTACAACCTCATTGGTGAGGAATGTACTTCACTGACGTACGGCCCAATGTTTCTTCTGTGAAGGAAAGAAGGTTAAATGACGTCGTATTGGGTCACAGCAGGAAGACGTTGATTGATTGTCAAGGTACAGGAGAAGGATCAGCCGAGTATAACCGGCAAAGTTTACTCGGATCCGAGGATTTTAAAAATCTATGTGCAGGATATTGGGAAAGCGATTGAAAAACAAAGGGTTGTGAGGTAATGTTTTTCTGGTGTTCTCCAAAGATGAGGAAACTGAACAGAATTTATGAGCAAAGCGATAAGACGTCAACCTCTTGGCTGGTTTGTATGGAGGTGGGGGTATCATTTCTGGGGTGAAGGAGGCTGGAGTTTACTGTGTAAATTAGAAAGGAGTTGATTACGAAGGGATATGATTGAGATGTTTGGGATAATGAAGGGTGGAGACAAAATAAGTGCAGAATTATTCAGGACGAGAGACGGTTATACAGGGTGAGCCATAAGTCCCAGGACACCGTTTTCGCTGCTTCAACAAGATTTGTTGCGGATCTGGAAACCATGCGCACTCAACATTCAGGTCCCAAAAGTCAGTTATTCCGTTAGTACGTGTGAGACGGGTCCCTTCCTTTTGTTTAGTGGGAGAATTAAATGTGTGCGCTGCGACGGCTTTGTTAGGTTAATAAATCGCTTTCTTTTATTTTTACATCCCCCATTGCGGTCCGCAGTACCATCGTGCTTGCGCCTTCGGTTCGCGGGCCACGGCGCACCTTTGCCTGAGACGGATTCCTGAGGATGTTCGAGGTGGCTTCACCACCATCCACCTTCCTCAAATACGCGTGGAGGGGAGGGCGGCTTTCTCCGAGCATGGCCGAAACCCCGCCCAGGAAGGCTGTGCCCGTAGGATCCTGGCCAATTAGAGGCGAACAGCGAGGTGTGCTGACCAAGGCCCCTCCCCACTGAGGGAGGTCCATCAATTCCAGAGACTCTGAGGCGTTGTTGGTGGGTTGCACGAGAGTTCAGGAGGTCTACGTTGCTGTATGAAGGGGTTTTTGCTGTCACGAGGGTTGAGTCGAGGGCTGTTGAGGCGGCAAACGTGTCTCTGCTGGCCCTCTACAAGGAAGGACTGAGCGACCCTGACCCCCCCCCTTCCGTGGACCCCGATTATTCGCCACCCGAACTCCGCCACGAGCCTCGAGTCCCCCATTTGCGACCTTTGTCAGGTGCCGCATCGCAGAGCATGCCCTCCCTCCGGACGGACAGGTACCCACCGAACTCTGACTCCCAGCTTGTCTCTCTCTCTCCACGGCTGCGAGGGTCCAATAAAGGACTCGGGTTTCTTTTCTATGTGTGTGTGTGTGTGTCTGTGTGTTAGCCCATCTTGTAAGTAGAGCTGCATAAGTGTTTTTGTCATTGTAAATTCGCTTCAAGTCTTGCTTCTCTTGTCTTTTATTTGCTGTAAATAAATTATTAGAAATGTTCCCAGCTCGTTTCCGTCCTTTCTTTATTTGGTCCAGCACGGTCCGGGTCTGAGTTGAGACGGGGGTTCATCCCCGTTAATCGGTACATCATAGCCGGAACGTCCTGGGCAGGCCCGCTCGACTGCATCCGAGCCGGAGTTGGTTGGTGGAAGTTGATACTCTTCCGTAGCTGGTAGAGTGATCCGGTTCGGCCAGACGTTCCGAGGGCGTGAATCCCCAGTAGCCAAGCCTGCATGATTACTTTGGTATGTTGGATCTGGACAGTTAACCCTTCGCCACGCGGTTGAGATATTGGCGTTTCACGGTCGATTATTTGACCCGCCGGCTTTAGAGGTATCCGGAGCGATGGCCTATAAATTCCGGGGAGTCTGGCAGGAGACGGCGTAAACTTCCCCACCTAGCGGTCGTTCTCGCCACCGACCCCGGCCCACAGCGATATCATCAATTATTTATATTCTGTGTGTGGTGTCCGTCTAAGCTAAGGTTGCAGAACATCGCAAGGCATCTGTTGTTGAACTGAAATGACGCATTCAGGAAATATTTGGCACCATAACAGCGCGTGATATTTTGCAGCGGTTTTCGCACCACGTGGGGAAAAACGATCTTGTTCCTTCACAATGAGAGACGTCATGTGGATGCACTTGATGTCCAAGGAGGTATTGTAATTGTTGTATTACTGTTGGTTCGCGGGCGCCAGCAGTGACCACTATTTTCGTTGTGTCTGTCTGTCTGTGACTCTCTCCAGAGCATCGCTCCGTGACGTTTGATGCGATCTTGATGAAGCTTGCACACAAGCTAGATATCATGGTCTAGTTGTGTCTTTTTGTATGAGGGGCGTCCGTCCCACGCCCCTTATGGGCGGAGCCACGCCCACTTGAACCTTTTATTTTTTTTTTTCTCGATTTATTTATTTATTTATTTATTTTAATCACAATTTCATTTCCTAAAAGTTGTGCGTAATGTCCATAAGTACAACATATAAAAAATTCGATTTGATTTGGTCAATTTTGACGGAAGAGATGTGTTTTTATGGTAGGGATTCCTCAAAAGCTTCCACTAACTCAATTGTACCTATCGTGGCATTGTTCAACTAGAACGGGCACTCGGTAGAGTGCATACCTTCGCCGCCGCTACTTTTTTCCGGGCACATTTGAAAAACGTCATTTAAAAACGTCCATGACGTCACAACCATCAGTCCAATGGACGTCAAATTTGGTGTTAGACGTCATTGAGGGCAATCCAACAAAATGGAATGATAAACACTGAAAAAAAATCGAAAGTTTAAAAATGACGTCATATTGTGACGTCATTTTGACGCACTTACAATGACGTCACTACCAATCGCGGACTACCATCCTGAAAGCTCTTATTTCACAGAACATTTTAACGTTGGTTTCATGTCAATAGCTCTATTAGATCTGAAGTTATGCCTACAAGTATATTTTGACCTTGAGTGTGACCTTGACCTTGACCATAGAGTTAATTTGCAAAACCTGTTCATAAATAAGCAGATATTTTGGTACTGATCATAATGCCTGGATTTGGGACAATTTCCTTTCCAAATTACATAGATATTTGAATATAAAATATCAGGACATTTTAGCCACAATTGAAAAACGTTATGTTCAAACGTCAATGACGTCATAACGATCAGTCCGAACGACGTCAAATTTGGTGTGTGACGTCCTTAAGGTAAGTCCTACAAAACGGTATGATCAAAACTGATGAGGTCGAAAATTGAAAATTTACGTCATTTTGCGACGTCATTTTGACGCACTTCTGTGACGTCACGTCAAATCCGACAACGTACCCGAAAGGTATTTCGTCATGGAACAATATGGCGTTGGTTGCATGTCGATAGCTGTCTTATGAAGGAAGTTATGCTCAAAAGTTTGTTTTTGACCTTTTCATGACCTTGACCTTGACCTTTGACCCGATCGGTCCCAAAATCTAATCAAATCGTCCTTGGATAATTACGAATCATCCCACCAATTTTCATGCAATTCAGTTTTATACTTTCTGAGTTATGCGAATAACAAACAAACACACATATTCACAAATAATGCCCGCAAACCATCGTTGCCTCCCGGCTTGTAATATTTTATTATTACTCCTGTTGTGATGTACCACTTTTCTTACTGCCTAAATATGCTTTGACTTTTGGGGCTTATGGCTCACCCTTGTAGATGGTACAAATAAATTTTGTTTAAGTAGCTAAAACCATGTGCTGGGACTTATGACTCACCCTGTATAACCAGGGGCCGGTCATAGCCTGAGAGTAAAGAAGCGGCCAGTTAAGACTTTCACGATTCACCAGGAGGGAATCGGGACGGGACGAGACGTAACGTGCAAGTTTTAACCAATCAGAGCCGCCCCTCTCCCAGCTTGATGCCCCAAGAGGTAGCGTGGTTTGCCTGCCCATAAATCTGGTCCTTCGAAATATTTGGATGAAATTTTACAAAAACCTTCACAGTGAAAGGTTCTCATCTATCTATAATTCCAGCTGTGTGTGTGTGTGTGTGTGTGTGTGTGTGTGTGTGTGTGTGTGTGTGTGTGTGTGTGTGTGTGTGTGTGTGTGTGTGTGTGTGTGTGTGTGTGTGTGTGTGTGTGTGTGTGTGTGTGTGTGTGTGTGTGTGTGTGTGTGTGTGTGTGTGTGTGTGTGTGTGTGTGTATGCGACCGCAGTTTCTCGACGACCGCCGGTCCGATCGGATTGAAACTTGCCAGGAATATTGCCGGGGCCCCACGGATGTGCCTTTTCGAGGTTAGATATTAATCGGACGAGCGGTTCCCAAGTTGCGGCCATTTATCTGTCGACCAATGACAAGACACGGTGCTATGACGTCACGAATAACGTCACAATTAATGCTTATTTATTATTTTTAATTTTTTTGCACGATTGACGGTCTGATCTGATTGAAACTTGCCAAGAATATTGCCGGGCCCCCCGCGGATGTGCCTTTTCAAGGTTTGATATCAATCGGACGAGCGGTTCCCAAGTTACGGCCATTTCATTGCTTTTTCAGTGTTGAAAAGTTGTATATATGTCAGCTGAAGTTGTCCTTCCACCTTGTCACCTTATCATGCCATATTTTCCCAAATTATTAATAACCAGATGACCACCGGTCCGATCGGTTTGAAACTTGCCAGGAATATTGCCGGGGCCCCACGGATGTGCCTTATCAAGGTTTGATATCGATCGGCCAAGCCGTTCCCAAGTTACGGCCATTTATCTGTCAACCAATGACAGGACACGGTGCTATAACGTCACAATTTGGGTCACACGAATGACGTCACAATAACTTGGGAACTGTAACTTGGGAAAATCTTCGATTTTGCTTGGGAAACAAATCGTAACACAATAACTTGGGAAAATCTTCGATTTTCAAGTAACAAACAAGCAGACAGAAAGGGGTGAAAACATAACCTGTTGAACATGGAATACAACAATATCTGTCTATAATTCCAGCAATCTCTGAATGTGTCTGTCTGTCTGTCTGCGACCGTCGTTTCTCGACGACCGCCGGTCCGATCTGATTGAAACTTGCCAGGAATATTGCCGGGGACCCGCGGATGTGCCTTTTCAAGGTTTGATATCAATCGGACGAGCGGATCCCAAGTTACGGCCAGTTTGTTGCTTTTTTCAGTGTTGGAAAGGTGTATATATCGCAGCTGAAGTGTCGTTCCACCTTATCATGCCATTTTTCCCCCCAAATTAATAATAATAATAATAACAATAATTGGCAGTAATAAAATGAATAACGTGATACAATGACCAATGTCTGTCAACTAATAACGACCTATATATTGTCTGTCAATCAATAATGATGAATAACATCTGTCATCCAATGATAGGACATGGTACTATGACGTCACAAATGACGTCACAATTAATGTTTATTTATTTATTTATTCTTTGTTTCCCAAGTGTTTCCCAAGGTTTGAAAGCTGTTCTTCCCCAAGGTTTGAATTAATTGTTCAAATTATTCATTAATCAACCAATAATGATGAATAACGTCTGTCAACCAATGACAGGACACGGTGCTATGACGTCATGAATGACGTCACAATTAATGTTTATTTATTTATTTATTCTTTGTTTCCCAAGTGTTTCCCAAGGTTTGAAAGCTGTTCTTCCCCAAGGTTTGAATTAATTGTTCAAATTATTCATTAATCAACCAATAATGATGAATAACGTCTGTCAACCAATGACAGGACACGGTGCTATGACGTCATGAATGACGTCACAATTAATGTTTATTTATTTATTCTTTGTTTCCAAAGTGCTTCCCAAGGTTTGAAAGCTGTTCTTCCCCAAGGTTTGAATTCATTGTTCAAATTATTAATTAATCCCAAGGTTTGAATTTTCCCAAGGGAAACAGCTGTGAGGGGGAGGGGGAGAGAGGAGGTGTGAGAGAGGGGGGCGAGAGGGGGGAGAGTTATATAGATTATCTATCTATAATTATAGACAGGCGAGAGAGAGGGGGCGTCACAACTGGAGAGAGGAGGGGCGAGAGAGGGGGGCGTCACAATTCAAGAGAGGGGGAGAGAGGAGTGGCGAGAGAGAGGGGCGTCACAATTCAAGAGAGGGGGAGAGAGGAGAACCTAGAGAGGGGGGCGAGAGTTGGGGCGAGAGAGAGGAGGCGTCACAATTCTTCTTCTTCGTTTCATATGACGTCACAATTTACACTGTACTTTGACACTAATGACACTGGACTTTCAGGTCTCCGACAAATCCTACCCTGTCGCCTCAACGTGGCGTAGGAGTGGCAATGGTCAATGGCAGCGAATGTCATGGCAAGCAAAGACAGGGAGGTAAACTTGATTTTAATTTGCATTTTACTTAACTCTGTGTGTGTAAGTATCACAGCAGTTGTTACTTCAATACAAGCGATAATTCGTGGAATGTATGAGAACCTTCCGTATGGGCACGCACCACTTCCGGATAGTGATGACTTACTGTATTCTAATAATTTCTCGATTTTTTATGCGCATCTATAGATAAACACAATGCCCCAATCCAGTCTACGTTTACGAGAGCGAAGGAACGGCCTGTGTAGTTGTTTGAAATTTTTTTTTTTTTTGCACCTACAGGCCTGCTCCTACGGGCCCGTACTAGTCTAATACAAAGCCACGAATGAAAATGATTCCGTAAACTTCCGGTTCGGGGATCGGCGCACGTGGACGGCTGGTCGGCGCGTTCTCCTGCCAGCTCTTCTCGCTGAGTTCCCTGGACCATTTACGTTGTGTTTTGTTGTTGTACTTGTACACCGCTCTTTCCCAATTATATATCCAGGCGATGCATGATGTCATCGCCGGGCACCAAAGGAACAGAGTACTCAGTTTGTTTGTCGGGGCAATATCTCTGGGCCATCCTTTGATCTCAGAAGCTGAAATTTGGGGACAAAAGTGAAGATGTGCTTTGGCAAAAACGGTATTTTTTATTGTTTGAATAATGAATCGATTGATTAATTACTTGATTATTGTCGATTTATTAATTAGTTCTTTTTTTTCTCATCCTGGCAATATCTCGGGCACCATTTGAGCGCGGAAACTGAAATTTGGACACGACCAGTGACCAAGTGATTTGGCTATAAAGAGTATTTTTGATTTATTGATCAATCAATTAATCGATTAATTATTCATTTTTCGATGAATTACCTAGTTTTCAGAGTTACAGATTTCGATGAAACAGTGGTAGTTTAGGTATGCTATTAGGCAATTGAGTGAGAACTCGATTTTTTATGACTTATTTATTTTAATTACACAATCACTGAATTAATTATTGCACACCGCTTACTCCAAGTCCTTCTCCATATGCTGCATGGTGAGTATCATTTGTACATATTTACCTCAGAAGTATATTTGTACACATAAACTAAGAATCATATGTACATATTTACCTCAGAAGTACATTTGTACACATAAACTAAGAATCATTTGAACATATTTACCTCAGAAGTACATTTGTACAGATATACTAAGAATCATATGTACATATTTACCTCAGAAGTACATTTGTACACATAAATTAAGAATCATTTGTACATATTTACCTCAGAAGTACATTTGTACACATAAACTAAGTATCATTTGTACATATTTACCTCAGAAGTATTATTTGTACACATAAACTAAGTATCATTTGTACATATTTACCTCAGAAGTATATTTGTACACATAAACTAAGAATCATTTGTCCATATTTACCTCAGAAGTACATTTGTATACATAAACTAAGTATCATTTGTACATATTTACCTCGAAGTACATTTGTACACATAAACGAAGAATCATATGTACATATTTACCTCAGAAGTATATTTGTACACATAAACTAAGAATCATATGTACATATTTACCTCAGAAGTATATTTGTACACATAAACTAAGAATCATTTGTACATATTTACCTCAGAAGTACATTTGTACACATAAACTAAGAATCATTTGTACATATTTACCTCAGAAGTATATTTGTACACATAAACTAAGAATCATATGTACATATTTACCTCAGAAGTATATTTGTACACATAAACTAAGAATCATTTGTACATATTTATTGAAGTATATTTGTACACATAAACTAAGAATTATATGTACATATTTATTGAAGTATATTTGTACACATAAACGAAGTATCATATGTACATATTTACCTCAGAAGTATATTTGTACACATAAACTAAGAATCATTTGTCCATATTTACCTCAGAAGTACATTTGTATACATAAACTAAGTATCATTTGTACATATTTACCTCGAAGTTAATTTGTACACATAAACGAAGAATCATTTGTTCATATTTACCTCAGAAGTATATTTGTACACATAAACTAAGTATCATTTGTACATATTTACCTCAGAAGTACATTTGTACACAAACGAAGAATCATTTGTACATATTTACCTCAGAAGTACATTTGTACACATAAACTAAGTATCATTTGTACATATTTACCTCAGAAGTGCATTTGTGCACATAAACCAAGTATCATTTGTCCATATTTACCTCAGAAGTACATTTGTACACATAAACGAAGAATCATTTGTACATATTTACCTCAGAAGTATATTTGTACACATAAACTAAGAATCATTTGTACATATTTACCTCAGAAGTACATTTGTACACATAAACTAAGAATCATTTGTACATATTTACCTCAGAAGTACATTTGTATACATAAACTAAGTATCATTTGTACATATTTACCTCGAAGTACATTTGTACACATAAACTAAGAATCATATGTACATATTTACCTCAGAAGTATATTTGTACACATAAACTAAGTATCATTTATACATATTTACCTCAGAAGTACATTTGTACACATAAACGAAGAATCATTTGTACATATTTACCTCAGAAGTACATTTGTACACATAAACTAAGTATCATTTGTACATATTTACCTCAGAAGTACATTTGTGCACATAAACCAAGCATCATTTGTCCATATTTACCTCAGAAGTACATTTGTACACATAAACTAAGAATCATATGTACATATTTATTGAAGTATATTTGTACACATAAACTAAGAATCATTTGTACATATTTATTGAAGTATATTTGTACACATAAACTAAGAATCATATGTACATATTTATTGAAGTATATTTGTACACATAAACTAAGAATCATTTGTACATATTTATTGAAGTACATTTGTACACATAAACTAAGAATCATTTGTACATATTTATTGAAGTATATTTGTACACATAAACTAAGAATCATTTGTACATATTTACCTCAGAAGTATATTTGTATACATAAACTAAGTATCATTTGTACATATTTACCTCAGAAGTATATTTGTACACATAAACTAAGAATCATTTGTACATATTTACCTCAGAAGTACATTTGTACACATAAACTAAGAATCATTTGTACATATTTACCTCAGAAGTATATTTGTACACATAAACTAAGAATCATTTGTACATATTTACCTCAGAAGTACATTTGTACACATAAACTAAGAATCATTTGTACATATTTACCTCAGAAGTACATTTGTACACATAAACGAAGAATAATATGTACATATTTACCTCAGTATCATTTGTACATATTCATCTCAGAAGTACACTGCTCCCTCTGAATTCCATCTCCACATGCTGCACCCCGCAATGTGGCGTACTGGAGGATTTATTTATTTATTTGGCATGGGTTGTGTACTTTGAATCGACCGCTACTTGTGTTTGTTTGTCCGGGCGATATCTCAACCATCCTTTGATTTCGGAAGCTGAAATTTGGGACAAAAGTGAATATGTGCTTCAGCAAAAGTGTTTTTTTTTGATGAATCAATTAATTGAATCGTTAATTTTTATCGATTTATTAATTACTTATTTTATTTCTCATCCTGGCAATATCTCGGGCACCTTTTGAGTTA
>NC_140963.1:71804119-71821619 GCF_056783735.1 Eptatretus burgeri | reverse complement strand
CGCAAAATATATATATATATATATATATATATATATATATATATATATATATATATATATATATATATATATATATATATATATATATATATATATATAATAGTAATCCCCCCTTTCTCGCGGGGGTTACGTTCCAAACTCTCCCGCGGTAAGTGAAAATCCGCGATGAATGGACGCCTCCACAAAACACATTTTAAACACATTTTAATCTCAATTAAACACATAAAGAAAACATTTGAAGCATAAAAATGCTTACTGTAAACTCAGTAACGTTGCAAAAACATTGTGATGGGCAGTTGCTGGCATTGTTTCTTCATGGTGGTGAGGAGAGTTTTTCGCCATTGTTGCTAAGCGTTCAAGTGAGAGGCCTTCGTCGTCGTGCTCGTGCGATGGATCATATTGTTCCTCCTCCTCCTCACATGCAGACTTCGTAAGCTCAGCCAAATCCTCGTCCGTTAATGGGTCAGAGTTGGTTTCGATGAGGTCATTCACTTCGTCGTGCATCATGTCGTTGAATCCTCCTCCTAGAATCTTTGCCAGCTTGTCCGCCTTATCGATTGCCGAATGGTGAATTTCGTCTGGAGGAAAGGTCTTGTATTCGTGGACGCATTCTGGCCACAGATTCTTCCAACAGGCGTTTAAGGTTTCTTTTTTCATTTCTTGTAGAGCCTTCTGAATTATTTGGAGATGCGTTGCTATCGTGAAATCACGCCAATACGCCATCAGGGAAAAATTGTCGTCGGAATCCATGGCCTCCACGAGGTGCTGCACGGCGTTGCGAATGTAAAGCGCTGATGTTGGCTTCATCCTTCCTGATGTAGCGTATGGTCGATTCATTCAAACCGTAATGGCGCCCAACTGCGGCAAACGTTTTTCCTTTGGGCGGCATCGTCGGGCTTGGAGAAAAAAAACGTAGAAAATATCTTTGTCGTTTACAAGCGAAACACTCAAGACAGCGAGAGTGCGCCTCGTGGGCAGCAGCCAATCGGCGCCCAGGAGAAATGAATAGCGCGCTCTCTGTCTTTGTCTCGTGCGTTGTGTCGACAAACATACAAATTTTTTTGTTTGTTTTATTATGAAGATACTTTCGAGCGCCACGCCTTATAATTTATTGCTTAAATAATTTATATTTTATACATTATTACCGCGATGTACCGGGGGAATCCGCAGAAAAAAATTAGTTACGTTCCAAGGGAAAACCCGCGATGAACCGGGGGAGCGATAGGTGAACCGCGATGAAGCGGGGGTTGACTGTATATGTATGTATATATGTATATATGTGTATATATATGTATATATGTATATATATATATATATATATATATATATATATATATATATATATATATATATATATAATAGCTGTAGCAAGTCACAGATCAAATCTGGCCTGACCTGACAATTGTGTGCCAGCTCCCTGATTAATTCCCCTGCTGGTGGAGATGAAATGGGACGTGGAATTTAATTGTGTAGGTATTTGATGGGTGTTAATTTAAATAATCTTCATGGGAAAATAATCGGGTTTGCACAGATTCGGGAATTGAAAAAATTAAGCTAATGAAGTGTGGGAATAGTGCAGTCATAATGGGCCAAATGGCCTCCTCCCTGTATCTAAGAATACTCGCGTGTCCTTATTTATATAATTGCTGTTTTACTGCATATGTATATGAAGTTGACCCGTAAATTTGTTCCATTGTTGAAGTCATATTCCACATGCAAGGCCTTACTCTTTGTCAGCCACACTTCTGTACTTGGCCATGATTCATGGATCGAGTTTTGGCCGGAGGACGCAGAATGCAATGGAGAAGCAAGAGAATTTGCAAGAAGAAGAGATATTTTGAGGATGAGGTCTTGATGGGTTGTCGGACATAAAACGTGGTTTTGGACTCTTGTGAGTTTAATATAGTCATCATTTGGCAATCTTTTATGTGAACATCACAAAAGTCACCCATAATTTGACTACTTCTATGAACAGTTTTTCTCTAATGTGTCTGGCAGTCTTAGAACTGCACATACACAAATTTCTCCATATTGAATAAGTAATGTTCTACATGATGACATAAAAGTAATAAACTGAACATATAGTTTTAACATGAAAACCAAACTAAGAAAGCTGTCCAAGCCATGTGGTTGTATGTAACATTTCAATGAATTGCAGTAGTTCAGAAAATCAATTTTTTAATCTCTTTTTTTGAATATCCATCTATTTTTAACATACTCATTCTGTTACCTTTAACTTTCTTAAGGTTTATATGAACCTCAAGCCCAAATACTTATTTTCCCACAAGAGCATCAAGCAGTTTCATGTAGTTTGATAAAGTGCATATTTTCATTGTTTAATCCTCTCAACAATTTTTATATCTCTTTTACTGTTAATAATTTGGACATAATACATTCTACAGTAAGACAAGCAATTTATTCTGTATTTTAATGTCATTCTTGTTTGTTCATGTAGTCCATACACTGGCAAATACAATTTTATCACGGTTTGACATGTTTTGTCAAACCATCATCTCCCAAATGCTTGTTGGAGCAGAAATAATTTACAAATCGTTAAATGACTGCATCATTACAGAGGCACAACTGTGCAACTGATGCCCCTGAGCATGAGGGCAAGAGTTTGTAACTTGGGTAGAGTTCCACATGACACACACAGTGACCAATTATTTTTGGAAGACTGTGGCATCGAACATGTCTACCAGTCAAAGTGAGCAGATAAGATACCCGGCTAAAACTCCAATCACAGGAACATTGATGTGAAACCATAAATGTGCTCGCCATTCCTCAAACCACCAAGTTGACAGTTTACAGTTGGATTGAGAATCAAACCGAGGCAAGACAGCTCAAAAGGAAGCACACTAACTCTGAACTATACTTTCAGTCCTTTGAGCAATAAAAAGTTATTTATTACCTCCACCACGAAAGGTGGGTGGAGGTTGTGTTTTCACCCCTGTCTGTTTGTCTGTTTGTTTGTCTGTGAGCAGGATTCTCAAAAAGTTGTGGACGGATTCGGATGAAACTTGGTGGACATGTTGGGTGTGTGACAAGGACTAACTGATTAGATATTGGTGATGATCCGGATCTGGATAAGAGAATTTTTAAAGTGATTCTTCACCATTGAGAGATAGGGCCAAAAACAATATCGAGCACGATATCTCAAAAAGTTGTGGACGGATTTGGAAGAAACCTTGTGGACAGGTTGGGTGTGTGACAAGGACAAATTGATTCTTGGTTGATGACAAAACTTGGTGGATGTGTTGGTTGGATGACAAGAATAAGCTAATTAGATTTTGGTTCAGGTCCCAATGCAGATCCGGTCTTTCAGTGGGACACAAAACGTAAAATGTTCAGCCAGGCGGAGATATGTACTCCACATAGTGCCGTTTGAGTTGGAACTGGTTTTATCAGCAGTCTTGGGAATTATATATTTTCTGCAAAATGCAATTTCATGCACTTTTGGTTCAGGTACTCACTAAACCAACTTCCACTCCTATTATCATATTGGCAGAAATTTTGACCTGTCAATGGATCATGGACTATGCTTTATCTGACAAAATGTAAACTCACTTGTTAATAGGATCTGAGTTGGCTCATATGGAAGAGTTTCTGTATTGTAATCTGAGGATTTTAGTTTCAAGTTATGGCCTCATTGGGAAGTATATTTAATTGTCGAGGAAGATGTGTTCATGGCACAATTATCCTTGGGATGGTACTTGTATCTGCAGTGGGGCAGGTAACTCAGAATGATGAACATGCATATTTAATAATGATTTTATCAGCACAACAATGTTGTTCATACTTATACATAATTGAGCAGCACCATCATACACACAATATCAATTTATTTGCAACATTTTAGAAGGTTATTTGGAAGAGGAAAGTTCATACAAAAAATATTTATGATGCAGCGAGTTTTCAACATGTGGAACAGTCCACAACAATGGTAGGAGAATCAGAACAGGTCTATTAGCTGGTGTTGCACACTTCCTGTGCTCCCATCCTCAAACTCAGCAATACATGATCAAGCCTCCAAGTTTGTGATGTAATTGATCTAATACAGTTTAACTGCAAATGGAGATGAATTTGAACAACTCCACCCAGAATATCCAGTTTCTAAGACAAGTTATGTGTATCAATGACACACACACACACACACACACACACACACACACACACACACACACACACACACACACACACACACACACACACACACACACACACACACACACACACACACACACACACACACACACACACACACACACACACACACACACACGTCTGACATGTTTTTATTAATTGTGCAGTATCACCTAGTCCTCAAATATAATATAAGGATATCTGTAAATTATGTTAATTTCACAACATCCAGTATTTAACTTTATTTAAATTGTAAACCTCACAACATACAGTGGTTCCCTGACCTAAAATAAGAACCTTAACATATCAGCAATTGACTGGTTTCCTGAACACACAGATTATTGACTACTTCTACCAATTATCATGTTGGCAGTTGATTTGGATGTTTTGATATAAAGTCGACTCAAAGGTCAATGAAAACGGCTTCCCTAATTGCTGACCTCGAAAGGGTCATGTATCACATGTATCAAAAATGTGTGTGTGTGTGTGTGTGTGTGTGTGTGTGTGTGTGTGTGTGTGTGTGTGTGTGTGTGTGTGTGTGTGTGTGTGTCCTTCATAACTCCAAAACCATGAAACCTAGCAGCTCAAAACTTTGCATTCATACTTGGAGAACTCCAAGGGAGTGCATATAATACATAAAAAAACTGGGTATTTGGGTAGATTAAACACCCCTTTTGAAGATAATTAACAGGGTGTTTATCATATAAAAAAAACCTTTACCAAGTTGGGTGGCGTGCCGTCTTGGTCAGCTGTCTGTCGCCTGGCAGGGGTCTTAAGCCGCCATTTTGTTTCAGCCTGCTCAAAAAGGCCTTGACTTGGTGCAGGTTGCAATGGTTTCTATATGCTAAAGCACTCAAAATTGATTTTTTTCACTTTCCTCACTCATGTCATCAAATGCCTGATCCTCAAACATACAAATTGCTGTATACCTTGCTTTTGTAGGTGCTATAGCTTTCAAATTAGGAGCTTGGAGCAATTGTATGCATTACAGTGCCTTCAGAAAGTATTCACACTCGACTTTTTCACCTTTTGTTGTGTTACAGCCTGAATTTAAAACGGATTAAATTTACATTTTTTGTCACCAACTTCCACAAAATATTCCATAAAAACAAAGTGAAAGCATGTTTTAAAATTTTTTTACAAATTCATTGAAAATGAAATACACAAATATATAATTACCTCCACCAGCGAAGGTGAAGGAGGTTGTGATTTCACCCCTTTCTGTCTGTTTGTATGCCTTGTGTTGACTTAATGGTTGGGGTGGTGGGCTTGGGATCTGAGGATCCTGAGTTCAATTCCCACTCCGCTGTTGAATTAATACCAGGTGGGGTTGACTCTGCCTGCCATCCTTCTGAGGTTGGCAAAAATGAGTACCAGCTTGCTGGTATTCTGTGTCAGAGTGGTGACCCATCCAGGATTGTGTCCAATTGCCAAGGAGACTGCTTAAGTAGTACCAACACTCTGCACAGAGTATGGTCCCAACGGATGGATGGATGTCTGTTTGTCTGTGTGTTTGTTTGTGTGCAGGATATCTCAAAAAGTTGTGGACGTATCCGGATGACATTTTGTGGACATGTTTGGTGTGTGACACGGACGAATTGATTCGATTTTGGTGAAGATCCAGATCCGGATGTGGATCTGATCATTTTTTTTTAGTCATTATTCACCATTGAGAGATAGGGCCAAACACGATATCGTACTGTATAGCATGATATTTCAAAAATGTAATGGGCCCGATATGTTCTCGTGGATCAGGCATTAAGTGCTGGAGGTATGCGCTCTACTCAGTGCCCTTATAGTTTGCCTAAGTATTCACCGGCTTGAGTCAATACTTCGTAGAAGCGCCTTTGGCAGCAATTACAGCTTCAAATCTTCTTGGGTATGTCTGCATCAGCTTCGCACATCTGGATTTGGGGATTTTCTCCTATTCTTCCTTGCAGATTTGCTCGAGCTCTGTCAAGTTAGAAGGGGAGCGTCGTTGAACAGCAATCTTAAAGTCTTTCCACAGATTCTCAATGGGATTCAAGTCTGGGCTTTGGCTGGGTCACTCGAGGGCTTTCACGTTCTTGGTCTAAAGCCAATTCCAGTGTTTCTTTTGCTGTATGCTTGGGGGTAGTTATTCTGTTGGAATGTAAATCTTCACTGCAGTCTATGGTCTTTTGCACTCTGAAGCAGGTTCTCCTCAAGTATTTGCCTATATTTGTCTCCATTCACTGTTCCCTCTATCCTTACAAGTCTCTCAGTCCCTGTGTGGAGGAAAAATTATCTTACAGTAGCATTATGGTTTTTCACGGTAATGGTAAATGAAAATGTAGTCCAATTAAGGATATTTGATAATTAACCTTGAAAGTAAAGGATTTTTAGCACATAAAATAATGTATTGATGAAACACTTTAAGGGGAAATGTCTGATTGAAATAAAAAAAATGAATATTAGTTTTGTTGCTTATGAAATATATCTACTTTTAAGTACAGGGTGTCCCAAAAATCTCCATACATAGGGAAAAATTAACACTTTTAGCAAAATGTAACTTTATTTACAAAATGTTCTTGACATGATTGCCATTTCTTTGTAAACACCCACCCACAAAGTCGTCTCTCCCACTCATAGTGAACTCATGTCAACACATCTGGCGTTGTGCAAGTAATTCCACTTCGAATGTGTTCCATTAAATGATCCATGTTCTGAATCTTTTCCTTGTACACCATGGTCTTCAAGTACCCCCAGAAGTAAAAGTTGAGTGGGTTGAGATCTGGGGATCTCGCAGGCCACTCCACGGGGCCACGGAGACCAATCCAAGAACGCGGAAACTGTTGATCCAATTATCGGCGTATGCAGATACCATAATGAGGTGGTGCACCGTCCTGCTGGAAATAACGTGGGAATTCTCCAGCCTCGTTTAAGAGGGACGGCATGATGTCTTGCAGCATGTTCAGATAAATGTCGGCATTAAGATTTGTCTCTATGAAAACAGGTCCAACAATTTTGTTGCCCCATATCCCGCACCATACCATCACTTTTCCAGCACCTTGAATTTTTGACAGACTCCTCCAGTTCAGGTTGGTATCACTCCAGTAAATTAAGTTTTGACGATTGACTTCTCCATTGATATAAAAATTGGCTTCATCAGTAAACAGGATCCCAGCTGTGAAGTTTGCATCACCGTCTAATTTGTTTCGAGCCCATTCGCAAAATTCCAACCTGCTATCTGGGTCGTCGTCACTAAGATGGTGGAACATTTGCATTTCGTATGGATGCCATTTTTCTTTTCTCACAATGCGCTGGATACTTGATCTGCTGACACCGCTTTTGGGACTCCTTGCAAACGCTGCCAGCACCATGTCGGTTGTGCCTTCGTCAGTGGATGTTCGTGGACGTCCACTTCTCAGTCGGTCTGCAACACTACCAGTCTTTCTGAACTTCTCAATAGCTGGCAACAGTGTCGTGTGTAATGTGCTTGCCATGTTTCCTGGTAAAGTCGATTGCAACCTTGAGACAGCTTCCTGAACCAGCCATGAGAATGATTTCAATGCATTCTTCTTTTGACAAAAGCATTCTTGAAGGGAATCTGAAAAAAAAGAAGATATAAGCTATGTATGAAGAATTTTGGGAGACATTTTGCTGAAAGTGTTAATTTTCCCGATGTATGGAGACTCTTGGGACACCCTGTATTATTGATTTATTTTATGAGTTAACTTGAATAAAGCCTGGACAAGCTCCATGGAAATGTATATGAGTCTCATGGAGATATAATTGATATAGCATTATATTCTTATTAAACTTAAAACTATAAATGTAAGCTGGTAATGGTTGGAACTACATTTAAAGGTTTTGCTTCCAAACCACTCACCCAACAAATATTGCCTGCCAGGCAAGCCAATGGAATGTTTTGTGATAAAGCAAGCCTGCTACGAGTCGTGGGAGTTTCGCCTTCCTTGCCAAACTTATACTGGTCCTATTTCTTATACTCCTTTATTACCAGCTGCATTGGAATGTTTTATCAGCCTGAGAAACACCTCATCATGCCATTTGGATGTTAGTATAATATTCAATATTAAGGGATCCACATATATATATATATATATATATATATATGTATATATATATATATATATATATATATATATATATATATATATATATATATATATATATATATGTATATATATATGTCATATTTTTACTATTTTAACCCGAAAAGGATTACGATTGATAATTGCAAAAATGGTCAAATATATGACTATTCAAAACGGCAAAGGCTGGCCAACTTCATCTGCCGGCTGGCTGTTTTTCTTCAAGGCCTGTGCCAGCCCACTTCATCGGCAGCTGTTGTGTTGCTGCAAGGCCTGTGCCGGCCGGATCATCTGCAGCTGTGGTACTTCAAGGCCTGTGCCGGCCAGTTCATCTGCCGGCTGTGTTTGCCTGCAGCGGCCTTCTTCTGCAGGCTGTGTTTGCCTGCTGCCTTTGCCATGCCATGCCCACTGCCCCTGTTCACCAGCCCCGTTCAATTTTTGCTTTGCCCCCCCCTGTTCATTGCCATGTGCGCCAGGATCGTAAAAGCACCAGTTTGCAAGCTGCGAGAATTGCCCTGTTGGCAGCTACAACACGGGCCTGCAGTGGCGGCCCGTGCACCGTGTTTGTGTTCATGCATCCATTCGTTGTGCTCATTGCGTGTGCCACTTGAGCTGGCACGGAGACTGCGTTGTGCAGCCCATGCACCGTTGTGGTTCACTGCGTTCAGTTCAAAAGGGAAGGCCTTGGACTGCGTGTGAGCAGCCAGCCACGTTCCCTGTCACCTGCATTGTTTTGAGCCAGAGACTGCATGCGAGCAGCCTGGCTCCCTGCTAACTGCTTTTCTTTTGCAGAGTTCATTGATCCTGGGCCATGGTTTAGTGTAAAATTTGTAAGTTAAGGTTAAGATGTACTGTAAATATGAGTGCGCCCCCGGCATGTCTGTCCTTGCGCTGGCAATTTTATTTAAGTCGTCCGTGTGAGTGAGTTTGTTTAGGTAGTTACGCAGCCCTCAGGTTATTTATTTTGGGGACACGAATACCATGAATGTCGCACTCAGGGATCCGTAGGTAAAATGTACTAGGGGAAAACTACACATGATGGCACACGAAAATTTGACGACTCGGGACGAGTCTGTAAAAAGGGGAGGGGGTAGTGTTGTGGTTACCAAATTCGCAAACCACCATTCAGGTCCCTTAGGTGAGGTATCTCGGTAAGTATATGTGTAGTTAGGCCCAAACCCGTTGTCTCGTGGGAATACATGTCATTCATGCGTGCTGCGACTCTTCAGGATAGCCGTTTTTCTTTTACTATCTTTATTTTGGACCAACCGCCATTGTTGCCACCGCCAACCGCGTCTCAACAGTCGTCACAACATCAACCACCCACCACAACGCCACTTCACCACAACAGCCACGACCTTTCCCGTCACACCTCGCAACCGTCGCATCGCCACCGTTCTTGCGCCGCTTGTGGGTACCGGTATTGGACTCGTGCAGGGCGCGCGCCGAACAGCGTGTACAAAACCACGGATTTTCCGCTCCAAAAACGGATCAAAAACGACACACGCCCACTTTTGTTCCGTCCAATCGGTGAGCGAGGGGCGATTTGGCCCCGCCTCCAGGGCGTTGGAGGGCGGTCGCTATATGCAAATTTATGGATCAAAATGCATTCACGCCCACTTTTTCTCGGGCCAATGGGGAGCGAGGTGAAAGGTCGAAGGCAGGGGGTCAAAGGCGAAGCCACGGGGCTTATATAAGCGGCTGCGTTCGTCAGAAAAGCGTTGGTCGTCGTCGTCGTCGTGTGCGTTGGAGTCGGAGCGAAGAGGACGGAGCTGTGGAGAGGCAGACGAGGGGGTGCTCACGTCGTGCCGGGAGCTGCACACCAGGGAGGCCGACGGCGCGACCTGGTCGAGGTGGAGACGCTCGTCGCGGGACTCGAGACAGAGTAAAAATCCTCCTTTCCCCGAGCATCAGCAACCCCCTCCTGTTTCCCCCCGCGCTGAGATAGTGCGACCAAGGGGGCCCCCTTCCCACCCCCTACCAGACACTGTCCGCGAGGCCTGCGGAGTTGAGGCACCATCGCCGCTCCGCGTCTCATCACCAGACGGGTAGGCCCGACCCGGTCTCGGCCTCAGGCCCGCCTCATCCTTGAGAGGTGTTCTTTTTCTTGGTTTTGGGTATGTGTTGTCGGCGCCGTCTGTGAAGTAGAATTGTATAAGTGTTGCCGTGTGCTCGGTAGTCGGATAGCTCTGCATTGTGTCTTCGCTTTTACATTTGCTTTTTGTGTAAAATTGCATTGTGTTTCTTTTCCTTTTCTATGTGCTTTTGGTGGAATTGAATATGTGTGCTTTCCGTTCATCGCGAATAAATGTGCTTTGTGTTGAACTGTTTCCCGCTTCGCTTCGTCATTTCTTTCATTGAATCCTCATCTTGCTTCACGTAAAGGGTTGGTAGTGGGCTGAATACGCCCGATAATTAATCGAACCGTCGAGGTCGACGAATAACACCGCTCGGTTATCCCGATAGTACGGAACGGGTCGCTTAAGTGGCCCGTGTCCGAAGTCGACCTGCGGCGAGGTGCGATCGCCCGGTCTACCCTCCGTGTGGGTACTTAGGTAGGTCGAATTTGGCGAGCAACCCTATCCCACGCGGGGGCCGATTGGCTCGATCACGGTGAGACCGAAAGGTCCACCCGTGACTGGTTCCCGGCGTTAGTCCGAGAGGGTCACGACTGGATTGTCCGTCCGGTGGGCGACGTGCCGCGATTCGAGTTACGTGGCCGTCGCACGCCGGCGGGCGCGAATCTGTAACACTGGTGTCAGGTCGTGCGATACAAATCCATCGCCCTCCTCGCGGCACTGGTATCGGAGAACAGGAAAACGGGCTCTCCTGTCTCCGGCTAAATTCACGGGAATCGGTCCAGGGGTGAGAGGAGCGACCCCCGATTCCCTCCAAATTACGAGCGAGCTAAATTAACCCTTTAAGAGAAGCAAGATGGCGTCTCAAGGCGAGCGGGAGCCGGGGGTATTAGAAATGGATGTAGAATGTGTAGAATCCATGGCTCAGGATGAAATCCCCGTGCAGGAAATGTTGGTTGTACAGGAAAACGAACTCGCCCAACTGAACCCAGAGCCCGAAATGGGTGCGGCAGCGGCCGCGGTGTATGACACCTCCCCTCCCCCTCTCCACCAAAACCCCCCGACCCTTGCCGAAACGGCTCACCCAAGCGCACCCGACATGGTCCAGCTATGCGCCATGCTGGCGGCAATGACAAATGAAATGAAAAACGAAATGAAAGGCATGAACGAAAAGATAAATGCGAACATGAACGAAAAGATGGATGCGAATACACAACAAATAAACGAAAAGATGGATACAAACACAAACAAAATGAACAAGCAAATGAGGGAAGAAATGAAAGAGCTACGGGGTGAGACGCAGAACATGGGCCGATGCCTGCAGGCGGGCATGAAGGCCGTGACCAGGGAGATAGGAATGGCGACTCCACGTGTAGGAGCGAACGAGCTGGAAGGGGGTACAACGGCTGTCGGGCCCGCGGTGGAGACGGGTAAAAAAATAATTCGGGGGGCGTGTTGGGCGAGGGTCGTGACGATGACCGAAAGGGAAAAATTAAATGGGGAGACCAAAACGTGCGAGACGAGACACGAGGTGACGACAACGGAAATAATAGTTGAGACAAGGGAGGTAAAGGGTGAAGAGTTGGCAGAGACACGGGAGACAGAAAAAATAGAGGGAAGACTCCACGATGAAGACGGGGTAAGTGACGCACACACACACACGGAGGTAGTGGAGGACAATGGGGGTGAGCTCGCGGAGCGTGTAGGGACCCAGTGCGAGCACCTGGATGGCCTCCTCCAGGAACGAGGGGAGGGAGTATGCCCCCTTGAGGCGAGTCACGACCAGGTGAGTTCGGTCGTGCTTTGCGAGGTTGAGAGGACGGGTGCTGTGGACAGGTGCACGGAGAGCTTGGGGGGTATAGAGGCCCCGGAGACCCTTGTGGGGACACGAATCCCCAGTGTGGTTGTCCCTGTGTGTGTGGTGCAAGGTGTGAGTGCGTCCCCGTGTGTGGAAGCGACCCCGTGTGTGAGTGGTGTGGTGGCGATGGTGCCAGAGTACGTGCTTCCCAGCACGCCGTGTGTGGATGAGGCACCGCGGTTGAGTCCCCCCGCGTGTGTGAGTGAGGGACGGTGTGTGGATGAGGCACCGCGGGTGAGTGCCCCCGCGTGTGTGGATGAGGCACTGAGTGTGAGTGAGGCACCGCGGGTGAGTGCCCCCGCGTGTGTGGGTGAGGCACCGTGTGTGAGTGAGGCCGTGTGTGTGGATGAAACGGCCAGTGTGGATGAGGAACCGCGGTTGAGTGCCCCCGCGTATATGAGTGAGGCACGGTGTGTGGATTAGGCACCGCGGTTGAGTGCCCCCGCGTGTGTGAGTGAGGCACGAGTGAATGGAGCACCACGTGTGAGTGGTATGGGTTATGCAAGGGAGACCGTGTGTGTGAGAGAGCGGTATGTGAGGGAGATGTCGGTTGGCATGCGGGAGCACGCAGCCGCATCTCCCGGTGTGAGTTTAATGGTGTGGAGTGTGAGCGTCGTAACACGCAGGTGTGCGTGGGTTGAATGGCGACTACGACGGCGACATGGGAGGAAAGAAAGCCGAGTCGCGGCTGTAGTTGTTTCGGGGACCGTGCCGGGTTCACCCAGCAGTGAGCACGAGGTCCGTGCTGTGCAACGCACGAGACCACCACGTGCTCGCTTGCGAGAGTGAAGTCCCGGTCCGGAAACGCACGCGGTGGATTTGCCGATCCCGCGGACGGACAAAGTTTAGGCAGGACTACGGATTTGGACCGGACGGGTTCTCCACGCGATCGTGTGTGTTGAGCTCCAACGGGCAAAGCACATGTGTTCGCGTGGGGAACCCCTCGAGACGTGGGGCTTGTGTTTTTTTTTTATGCGCACGGTGACGCCATGGCTGCACGTGGGGTTGGAATCCGGCAGCAGGGGTATCCCTGCCGGATGGTACCGTCCAAGGAGGGACGAGGAACACGTGCAGCTGCATGACGTCACGGGCAGGTGTAAAGTGCGCGAGCTCTGAGTTTCCGCGCTGGTGCTGCGCATGTAAGGAAAAAAAACAAAAAAAAAACAGCAGGCCTCACTTTCGGGTGCACAGGATTCCTGGGCAAGGGGTGGAAGACCCCCTTACCTGGGCACAGGATGGAAACTAGTTAGGGGGAAGGGTTAGCTTAGTTAGACCGACTTCATGGGGCAGGGGTAAGTCCTCATGGAGTCCGTGGAATGGATTAGTTAGAGGGATGATAGCGAGATTTAGGTTGGGTAAATAATTTTTGGGAGATTTGGAGACAGTGACAGACAGTGAATGTGTAGAGTTGACGTAGTTTAGCTACGTAGTGTTAAAAGGAAGGTGCTGTAGTTTAAGGGACGACGTGGGAGCACGAGTTAGTTAGGGGAGGTAGTTAGGAGGATGGCAGAGTTCAGCGGTGAGTGTGTTGAAGAGTTGGTGAGTTGTGAGGCATGTGCTTGGTGAGTGAGTGAGGCCAGCGGGTCTGTGTGTATGGAGTGAATGGGGAATGCATGGTGCGATGAGTGATTGGGGGGAGGAGTGACTCCCGCCCAAGGGACCCCGGGGTCAGAGTAAAGTGAGTTAGCTGGGTTAGTCAAATTGAAAAATGGAGGTCGTTTTGCTGTTGGTGGGAATGTAGGCTCGAAACCCATTTGGAGGGGTGCAGGAGCCCTGTTGACGGGCTGGGAGCGTGGCTGCAAAAAGTGAGTATCGCTGAGTGGGTACCCCGGGCACCAGGCTAGTCGGCCGTGGTAGGCCAAGGGCCCATGGGGGGCCGGGATAGAGTAGTGGGCACGGGTGCGCCTGCTTGGTGCGGGGGCCCGGGGCGCCATTAGCCACGTGGGCAGTGTTGTGGGCACGGGTGACCCTCGGAAAGGGGCCCGGGAAGCCAGCCTGCCACGTGTGCGTTTCAGGGGAGGTGCCATGGGGGGCACTCCCCGGTGTTAGGGAGCTGGTAGGCTCGGAGGCAGTGTAGTGCCCGGGGGTGCCATAGCGGGAGATTCGGCAGAGGGTCGTGCCTGCCAAAGGGAGCCACGTGTCCCAGCCAGGAGACCGTGTGAGGGCACGGAGAGAAAATTGGGGGGCGAGGCCTGAAATTGTGAGGACACCAACACAGGCGACGGGAATCTGGGTTTATAGAACCAATAGTTTAAGCGAGAGGCGCTTGTTGAAAGCCCCGGGGTAGTTTAACAGTTAAATTGTTAGGGTAGATTAGGAGATGTACCCCTCCGCACCATCCATCCCCTCGCTCTCGTTGTGGGCCGCTGGACCCACTTTGGGTTAGATCGCCGAACTCTGCGGAGGCCATCCTGAGGCTTCGTTGGGCCTCGACAAAGGAGGCTAGCTCTCCCTTGTTGGGAGAGCTAGCTAACGTAGGGGTTGGGAGTAGGCTAGGTGACAGAATAGGTTAGCCGAACAAGGACAGTACAGGGGGTTAGGGGACGATTTATAGTGGGGAAGTAAAAAAAAAAAAAAAAAAAAAAAAAAAAAATTAAGTTGGGGCTAAATTGGGGTTTGACAAATTAAGGGAGTGGGTATGTACAGTGACAGGCAAAGGCGATAGGTTGGGAGGGAGACAGGTAGGTAGGTCCGAGCCCGCCTTCCAAGTGGCCAGCACCACCGCACTCCCTCCACCAACCTTCACTGAACGGCAAAGGCTGGCCAACTTCATCTGCCGGCTGGCTGTTTTTCTTCAAGGCCTGTGCCAGCCCACTTCATCGGCAGCTGTTGTGTTGCTGCAAGGCCTGTGCCGGCCGGATCATCTGCAGCTGTGGTACTTCAAGGCCTGTGCCGGCCAGTTCATCTGCCGGCTGTGTTTGCCTGCAGCGGCCTTCTTCTGCAGGCTGTGTTTGCCTGCTGCCTTTGCCATGCCATGCCCACTGCCCCTGTTCACCAGCCCCGTTCAATTTTTGCTTTGCCCCCCCCCCCCTGTTCATTGCCATGTGCGCCAGGATCGTAAAAGCACCAGTTTGCAAGCTGCGAGAATTGCCCTGTTGGCAGCTACAACACGGGCCTGCAGTGGCGGCCCGTGCACCGTGTTTGTGTTCATGCATCCATTCGTTGTGCTCATTGCGTGTGCCACTTGAGCTGGCACGGAGACTGCGTTGTGCAGCCCATGCACCGTTGTGGTTCACTGCGTTCAGTTCAAAAGGGAAGGCCTTGGACTGCGTGTGAGCAGCCAGCCACGTTCCCTGTCACCTGCATTGTTTTGAGCCAGAGACTGCATGCGAGCAGCCTGGCTCCCTGCTAACTGCTTTTCTTTTGCAGAGTTCATTGATCCTGGGCCATGGTTTAGTGTAAAATTTGTAAGTTAAGGTTAAGATGTACTGTAAATATGAGTGCGCCCCGGCATGTCTGTCCTTGCGCTGGCAATTTTATTTAAGTCGTCCGTGTGAGTGAGTTTGTTTAGGTAGTTACGCAGCCCTCAGGTTATTTATTTTGGGGACACGAATACCATGAATGTCGCACTCAGGGATCCGTAGGTAAAATGTACTAGGGGAAAACTACACATGATGGCACACGAAAATTTGACGACTCGGGACGAGTCTGTAAAAAGGGGAGGGGGTAGTGTTGTGGTTACCAAATTCGCAAACCACCATTCAGGTCCCTTAGGTGAGGTATCTCGGTAAGTATATGTGTAGTTAGGCCCAAACCCGTTGTCTCGTGGGAATACATGTCATTCATGCGTGCTGCGACTCTTCAGGATAGCCATTTTTCTTTTACTATCTTTATTTTGGACCAACCGCCATTGTTGCCACCGCCAACCGCGTCTCAACAGTCGTCACAACATCAACCACCCACCACAACGCCGCTTCACCACAACAGCCACGACCTTTCCCGTCACACCTCGCAACCGTCGCATCGCCACCGTTCTTGCGCCGCTTGTGGGTACCGGTATTGGACTCGTGCAGGGCGCGCGCCGAACAGCGTGTACAAAACCACGGATTTTCCGCTCCAAAAACGGATCAAAAACGACACACGCCCACTTTTGTTCCGTCCAATCGGTGAGCGAGGGGCGATTTGGCCCCGCCTCCAGGGCGTTGGAGGGCGGTCGCTATATGCAAATTTATGGATCAAAATGCATTCACGCCCACTTTTTCTCGGGCCAATGGGGAGCGAGGTGAAAGGTCGAAGGCAGGGGGTCAAAGGCGAAGCCACGGGGCTTATATAAGCGGCTGCGTTCGTCAGAAAAGCGTTGGTCGTCGTCGTCGTCGTGTGCGTTGGAGTCGGAGCGAAGAGGACGGAGCTGTGGAGAGGCGGCGAAGGCAGACGAGGGGGTGCTCGCGTCGTGCCGGGAGCTGCACACCAGGGAGGCCGACGGCGCGACCTGGTCGAGGTGGAGACGCTCGTCGCGAGACTCGAGACAGAGTAAAAATCCTCCTTTCTCCGAGCATCAGCAACCCCCTCCTGTTTCCCCCCGCGCTGAGATAGTGCGACCAAGGGGGCCCCCTTCCCACCCCCTACCAGACACTGTCCACGAGGCCCGCGGAGTTGAGGCACCATCGCCGCTCCGCGTCTCATCACCAGACGGGTAGGCCCGACCCGGTCTCGGCCTCAGGCCCGCCTCATCCTTGAGGGTGTTCTTTTTCTTGGTTTTGGGTATGTGTTGTCGGCGCCGTCTGTGAAGTAGAATTGTATAAGTGTTGCCGTGTGCTCGGTAGTCGGATAGCTCTGCATTGTGTCTTCGCTTTTACATTTGCTTTTTGTGTAAAATTACATTGTGTTTCTTTTCCTTTTCTATGTGCTTTTGGTGGAATTGAATATGTGTGCTTTCCGTTCATCGCGAATAAATGTGCTTTGTGTTGAACTGTTTCCCGCTTCGCTTCGTCATTTCTTTCATTGAATCCTCATCTTGCTTCACGTAAAGGGTTGGTAGTGGGCTGAATACGCCCGATAATTAATCGAACCGTCGAGGTCGACGAATAACACCGCTCGGTTATCCCGATAGTACGGAACGGGTCGCTTAAGTGGCCCGTGTCCGAAGTCGACCTGCGGCGAGGTGCGATCGCCCGGTCTACCCTCCGTGTGGGTACTTAGGTAGGTCGAATTTGGCGAGCAACCCTATCCCACGCGGGGGCCGATTGGCTCGATCGCGGTGAGACCGAAAGGTCCACCCGTGACTGGTTCCCGGCGTTAGTCCGAGAGGGTCACGACTGGATTGTCCGTCCGGTGGGCGACGTGACGCGATTCGAGTTACGTGGCCGTCGCACTCCGGCGGGCGCGAATCCGTAACAATATATATATAT
>NC_140963.1:71781619-71799119 GCF_056783735.1 Eptatretus burgeri | reverse complement strand
TCCTCTAATCTCCCAAGGTAAATCGCTGACAAAACTTTATCGGCAGATCATGTTGTTTTAACCATAATGCACCTTACTTGGGATATTATTCAGGCATTTTCTCGCATTTCATAACTTATAAGCACATGAGCCACCACCTATTGACATCTACGATGGTAGATCCACATACTCAATCTACATATTACTAAAACTCTCATTTTGCATATACAGTAGACTAGGCGTAAGTCGGCAGCGTGTAACTCGTCACTTCGCCTAAGTCAGCAGCGTCAAAAAGTGCCGAATTTATCTCGTTAAATCCCTTTGAATAAAGGGTCATCCCTCTGTACGTCGTCATCTCCAAGTCGTCACTTCGTCTAAGTCGTCAGATGTTGTCCGTTCCCGCGTAATGGAAACTCAAGTAAATTACCACTCCTAACTCGTCACACGGAACTGCTGTCTCGTGAGAAGCCCGATTTCATGGAATCGTGATGCTCGCTCATTGGTTTACACCACCAGTGATAGGCTATTTATAACTGCGTACACACGTTGATTGCACTGCAGGCAGGACAATGGCGACTAAGCGTAAGCTTACAACTAAAACCTTCCAATAAAAATACGACATTATCCAGTTTTGCGAGGCAAACCCACTGATGAAGAAAACAGCCATAGCTGAGAAGTTGGACATCAAATGGCAGACATTGAACGATATCTTGAAGAATAAGGGCAAGATATTTGGACAAGTGGAGAAGATCGTGAGGCCGGTGGTAAATGTGAAACGCGTGAAATGTGTCCTTTGAAGATGTCGATGACGTGCTCATCATCTGGTTTCGGCAAATGTCGGCTCAGCCAAATATTCGGTTGGACGGTGAAATGTTGCTGCTGAAGGCACGTAAATTCGCTGTGGACCTCGGGCATGATGATGCCTAGACCTTGCCGATGCACTGGATAGACAGATTCAAAGTGAGGTGGGGAATCGGCAAGGTCAAGAAGTGCGGCGAATCAGACAGCGTGGATTCAGGCAGCGAATCGGGCAGCGCCCTGGATGTGATGCGCCGATACTGTCTTTCGGTGGAGGATTGCCCAGACAACATCATGGAATACAATGACCGGTTTGAGTCCTTTCTCATGCACCAGATGCCCAAGAGTTTGAGGCAGTCAAACATAACTGATTACTTCGCGAAGGAGTAAAGGATCGATCGAGCTTCGTGTTGAAGTTCGATCATGGTTTTATATTGGCTTGTTTTGTACATGACCGCACTCACTTACACATAGGCATTGAGTGGTAATCATCACCACGATGACTGTGTGTCATGTAATTTGTCAACATACCATCACCGATGGTATATGAGTTGTCTTACAGTTGTTCATTGTCTTTACTTTTGATAAACTGATTCATGAATTCCATCTCTGCTTGATCACTTTCCAACTCACCAATGAACCCCCACCTATGCCCCGAGGATTGTGTTTTCCTTTTGGTACAATAGCCGGTTCTCACACATCCGTGTCCCGGCCACGCGTGACTTCATCCTTCACCCCACAGTCATCATGCATGTTCGCAAACGTGCAAGTCGTCACATTTCTAAGTCGTCACTTTTTTCTCGGTCCCGATGGTGACGACTTTCGCCAAGTCTACTGTATGTATGTAAGTAGGGTGAATATACTGATTCTGGCTCACTTTTCCCTATGTAAATGAATGGAGGATTTTCAGCGATTCCCTTTTTTTTTCCCTAAAAATAAACCCCCTTTTTATCCCAAGGTATATTTATTTGTCTCCCCTTTTAACCTAGGGGCTCTCTATTCAAATAACCCATACAACAAGATAAAGATTTGTTCAAGTAGCAAAGTAGTAATGTGATTTGTTAAAGGTGATTCTAAAGAAATATTTGAAACGTCTAAACCCCGGGACACTCTTTATCAAATAACCGATGCATATTGTTTAGCTCACTCATTGAACCTATAAACATTTGTTCATTCTCAAATTCCTTCAATAGTTGAATTTTCTTTGCACAATAATCCCCATCTAAAATATTGACAAACAAAACATTTGAATCTTTATATTTTTTAAGATACCCCTTTTGTGCTATTACGAAATGATAAACTTCTCTTAATGCTCTTGTTTGACCACCTCCTGAGCCACATATCATTTTGAGATTATAGTAAATTGTTTTTTCATTGTTCAATTGATAACCATCAAAGTTTTCAGTCCATTCAAGGATATTCATTTTTTTCTTTACATCCTCTAACTTACTACTTTTTAAATTGATTCGCTTATTTGTTTTATTTGCCTTTGTTTTAGTTATTTTTTCAATAAGACTTATTTGATATTTTTCACATTCATTATGTTTTCCATTTATATACCAAGACTGAGATTTTCTCCACTCTTTAGTTTGATTAATACTTGGTTTAATCATTTATATATTGCGAAAAAACGCGGCGGTAGCCCTTAAAAAACCCTAACCCATCTTCCCATCGTTAAAACACAATCTATTCTATTCACTCTATCATACAATATCCATATGGAACACAATCTATTCCATTATCTAAAATAAATCTCTTATCATCAAAGGCTCCTAATGCCTTTTTATTTACTTCTTCACTATATATGTTTTGTTTATAACTTCTTATTGTATTCATTTTCCTATATTCTTCTTTCTTATTCATCAAACAATTATAATAATTTCTAAAAGTTATTGATTTCTTTATTACATATTTCTTTATTCCCTTTAACCTCTTATCAATCTGATCACCATACTTATAAGCATATGCCTTTGCTCTCAATCCAATAAACTCACTCATTACTTTTCCACCCAACTCATCCTTAAACTTACCAATAACCTTTTCATTCTTTTTGGAAAATAACTCGCTCTTCTTGCTGAAATTACTTGTATCATATACTCCAATATTTTTCTTCATATCTTCATAAACATCATCAGTTTTTATATCTAGGATAAAACTATCAGTGTCCATATACAACAATGAAACATTTTCACCATACTCTTTCTTTAAGTCATTATACAAATAATCATACATCAATATCTTTGATAAATCAAGAACTGCTGTTCCAATATAAATTGGTTTATCCATTACAATACTTTCCTTTTTCATATGAATTGCAGAAAAGTTCTCTGAAAAAACCTCTTCTCTCTCAAAACTTGGTTTATTTATCAATCTCGAAGCTTCTTTCCAAGATGTTGCAAATCTAATGTTTTGCCTGTTTCTAACATTTTCCATAGTCTTTCCAAATACAGCATTATTCATTAATTTATAAAAGTCCCCTTCAAATTTTACTTTTGTATTTGCTCTCATATTTGTATTGAATTGAATATACTTTTTCACCCAAGGACTTTGTTTAAATTTTAAAACTCTATGAATTTTAGCTACTCTCAATCCTTCTCTCAAAAACTGTTTTAAGCTTCTCTGATGCAAAACATATCCCTCTTTATCATAGAATGTTGTTAATAACTTTTCTGTTGATTTACCTTTAATATTAAAACTTTTATGATAATCACTTAACCATTCTTTCTTTGGGGTTTCTTTCTCACATGCAAAAGGAAGATCTTTATGCTTATTATGAAGATCACTCGGGTACCTCAAATCAACTTCAAAATAATAACCTTCTTCTTCGTCATTCAATTCTTCTTGAGAAGAAATAACAATATTCATCAAAGCCTTTTCATAATCCTTTTCTTCCACCCACTCTAATTTACCATAAGGCAGAGATTGAGACATTGCCCATCCATACAAATTATTAGCATCAAAATACATCAAATAATTACTATCTTTTTCACTATCATAATTTGGAAGATATTTATTATTTGCTTTAGCATATCTTTTTGAACATACTTGTAATATTCCACCTCTCTTGGACTTCTCAATCATCAAAAGCATATCAACATCACTGATTAAATCTATATCTTGTTTTGTCATTTTCAACATTGCACTCCAAGCTAAACCAGGAGCTGTGAAATAGTGGGCAGGATCTAATCCATAACAATTTTTATGATGACAGAGTGATCTAAAAGCTTCAAACACATCAGCTAACAATAAAACATCTGTTTTTAGATATAAATCATGATATTCTCCAAGGTTCTTTATCTTAAATATTTTCCATATTTCTTGTGCGTGTTTATATTCCTTATCACTTATCTCTTCTTCATAAAGGTTATTATAGAAACTTTCTTTTGATGGAAGTTGTGTTTCTTTAAATCTCATAAATGAATCCATATAATCATAAGGATAAATTCCCTTACTTGTAAGAATTTTCTCTTTACTTTGAATTTCATTCCTTGTTTGAATTTCCTCTCTCATAAGAATTCCTTCTTTAATCAGAATTTCCTCTTTAGTTAGAATTTCATTCATTGTTCGAATTTTCTTTATAATTAGAATTTCATCTTCAGTTAGAATTTCTTCATTAATTTCCTCATTAATTAGAATTTCCTCTTTACTTTGAATTCTCTCTTTAATCTGAATTTCCTCTTTAGTGAGAATTTCCTCTTTTGGAAAGAATGAATTAAGATTTGGAAAAGAGTCCGTGGAGCTTAGATTTGATGCGAGGTAGGCTAGTGGTGTTCCCATAAACTTGTAAGAATCTAGAAACCTAATACGAGTTAAAGGTTTTGTGAATATCATTTTTGTAAATGAAATATACTTTTGACTTGTGTTTGTTATGGCAGAAATATTCCCTGGTGTTTTTGAAAGTTCATTTATAAATAGATGTGTATCATAGTTGGCGCTGTTGTGAAGAAAGACTGGAATAAAAGAAGGTAATTTATAATTAAGATTACAACAGGAATGAGCGGGACCTCTATATTTACCAGTAAGATGACAATGATCCATAACTTTAGACTCCTTAATTTCCCCCTCACAAATATGACAGATATTGTTCTTTCTAAATTCTAATTTTTCTTCTTTGGTTAATTTCATCGGTTCATTTGTTTCTTTCATTAATTTAGTGAGTCTTATACAATCCTTTTCTAATCGTTTTATAAACTCTTGTGAAGCTTTTTTTCCACGATAATGTTCAAGTTTGTTATACTTTTCTCCAACAGATGATTTGATATAATAACAGAAACCACAAGGAATATGTTTTTGATATTTATTTGTATATGATTCTTTTGGATTAGGAGAAGTAGTATTTATATCTTTTTAAGGATACATTCAAAATCAGCGTATATCACAAATGGGTGCATGATAGATTTATTATAATCTTCAAAAGAAATCTTTTCACCAGGTTTAGGCATTGTAATTACAGCTGATTTATGATTACTACAATATTTTGAATGTTGTTCTAATCGTTCTTTTGTATGAAATGAATTAAGACATCGCTTACAAGGATATATTTTGTTTGCTGTTCTGAATACCTGAGAAGAGATTAATCTTGATAAATTATTGATGTATGTGTAATGTGAATTCTTTCCAACACTAAAATATAAAAGATCAATGTGTGTTTCTTCATTTTTATAGTTGTTTGAAATTTTTAATATTTGAACTTTGTTTGTATCCGTTAATCCATATACATTAATAGAAAGATTATTCTTTTTCTCAAATTTAGGAATATCTGTTAGTGGCATTGGGAATTTAAAATCTTTAATGTCCAAGGTATTCTCATATTTCATATATTGTTTTACTCTTTCTGAATTACATTTTGGTGGATGAAAGTGAGCAAGAACAGACCAGAGAAAACATTTATTATCATTGTTCTTAATATTAACAACTGCCTTCTTTGGTTTTATTTCTTTTGGTAATTCAATATAAGAAGAAGCTTTAAGAGGGTTTGATTTTAGAATGTGTATATCTAAAAAGATGATTTTTTTAATATTGAATCCACTTCCTACCACTGTATTATCAACATCCTCCTCTTGTCTTGATAGTTCTTCATAAATCCCACTATTCAAAAAATCTTGAAATGATGTTATAAAATGAAGATCTGTTCTCACATAAGGAGTTTGTTCTTCATCTTGTCTTTTCATATTCATTTTCACTCCCATATAAAACTTTAAAGTTTTCATTTCTTTTAATGTCTTTTTAATAAATTTTTCAACATCGGGTTTCACTATTTCAATTGATTCAGCTATTGATGATGGACCGGGTTCTCCAAATTGAAAAATCCTTATTTTTATATGCCCTTTAAATGCCCCCATCAGTGTTTTCAATATAATAGTCTCCCTTTACTTTAAATTCATTTTTCTTGTGTTTTTGTGATTGAAGATGTCTATTATAACTACTCTTCAAAACATCCTTTGAGCAGATATCACAATGTTTTCTTTCCAACTCAAGAGGAGATATTTTATGAAACAGATTAAATGTGTGTTTGTTGGTTCGGAGGTGTTTTCTATAATGTTTATATTTGTGATTACAAACATCACAGTATGTTGTATTCACCATATTTATATAATAAATCTTTGCTTAAACTAAAATTTTCTTGATGAAAATTTTGTTTATTTTACAGGTGAATCTGTGCTTAAAACCATTTTATCCTCCAACTTTTTCACTTAATAAATACAATGTTTCAAGACACAAAAGACAAGTTTCAATCAATCTCTTCATTTGTTAAAGATACTGAGAAATATGTCAAGGATGTAAAATTGAACAAAGATAAATATAACAACTATTGGATAAAAACAATTATGGTGGATATGATGAGTTCTTCAATTTACTTCAGTGGAAGGGCTTTTAGTATACCTGGTAGAACATCAATTAAAGTATCTCTAACAAAAGTTTCTCCTCTCCTAGTAATATATTCAAAACTAGAAAAAGCAATGAAACAAGAAAAAGTATCAAAAAACAAAAACCTTATAGATGAAGCTTTGGAAAGAAAAGATAAGACCATCTGTAATATGCAAGGAGAAATTTGTATTTTTTTCAACAACCCTAAAGATGTAAATCCTGATGAAATAAAGGATGTTAATATATCAGGTGAAATGACATTTCGTTCAATAGTAATTAACGATCATTTTTAAATTACCTTTAATATAAAAAAATGTTGTCGTTGAATCTGATAATGAAAAAAAGTATATTGATATCGATGGTAATATTATTAAATATGAGTCAATATACAACTGAAAGTTTAGATGAATTTCAGTTTAAGTAAAGTTTTACTTTATAAATATGCTAGACTTTCCTGATTCTCCATATGACAAATTTGAGAATTGTCCTGCGTGTGAAAGACGGGGATTAAACACAGAGTCAAAAGCCTATAAACAATGTATATTCTGTGATTATCTTCTAATTAATGATAATAAAAAATATAAAAAGGAAAATAATTTTTAGATTTACACCAAAAATGAATTACTTTACAAGATTGATTAGAGAAATGAATGTAAAGTATGAGGGTGATAACACACCTTTCCTTACAAGGGAAGAAACTGAACGTATAAGAGAAATGTTCAAAGGATTGTTGTTATATATTATTCATGGATGTAATTTTCAGGGAAATATCAACACAAGATATTGTATAAATAAAATAATGGATTATCTTGAAATTAAACCTGAACTTAGGATAAAATATAGAGTTTCTAAAAAAGCCAATAATAAATTAAATAACCTGTTTTCCAAATATATAAGTGAATGATTTTTTACCTATTTGGGAAAATAAGATAAAATTTAACAACCATAAAAATCTCCCAAATTCATTAAGATGTCTCATAGTTGGTTCAAGTGGATGTGGAAAAACCTGCTTACTTTTAAAAATGCTCCTCACTCCCAACTTTTTAGATTATGATAATTTAATAATTTTCACAAAGTCGAGTTTTCACCCAGAGTATCAACTACTCTCACAAGGTTTTAATGCTGGTCTTCAAAAAGAAGATATAATCGGTTTATTTAAACGTCAAAAAAACCTAAATGATTATAACATTGAAGATATAATTCAACTATTTTGTGATACACAGAGATGTAAAAAGAAATCGAATCCTATTACTTGTATTCTTAGTGATAATACGGATGATATACCGTCTCCCCAAGATTTGGATAAATCAAAAAAGAACCTCGTTATCTTTGATGATTGTGTTAATGAGAGAAACCAAACGGTAATGGACAGCTACTACACAAGAGGGAGACATTCTTCTTGTAATTGTATTTATCTTAGTCAATCGTACTTTCAACTTCCTCGTCGTTCCATCAGAAACAATGCTAATATTTTTATTTTATTCAAGTTAAATTCAATAGATATCAATAATTTTTGGAGAGATAATTGTTCTACATTATGTAGTAACAAGAAATTTGAGGATTACATGAAGCGCACGACTGAAAAATATAAATATATTGTTGTGAAACAAGATGTGATATTAAGGGATATATTTTTTGTTTTATAAACAATTACATATATAAATGACAACTATTATTATAAATCTTGTGGGTAAATCTGCTTCTGGAAAAAACGTTCATAAATCAAGGTTCTTGTGTAGTACAAATGAGAATATTGTAAATTTACTGAAAAAAACACCCCGTGATACGCATTGTATCAACAACAACGAGAGCAATAAGACCTGGAGAAGTAAAAGGTGAAGATAATTATCACTATATTTCATTGGAGGAACATATGCAATTGAGGAATGAAGGACAAATATTTGAGGAGGTTTCTCTTGGTACAACAAAATATTCACATTGTAAGAGTGAGTTAAGGAAACTAAAATCTGGTGGTGTTGGGATATTAGAAACTAATCCAGAAGGAACGAGACAAATTATTCAATATCTGAGCGGAGTGAAGATTTTATCATTCGGTTTTGATGTTGATGAAGAAACTCAACGCAAACGTATGAAAAGCAGAGATGCAAGGATTAGTGAAGAAGAAATTACAACTCGCATTAATGTTAATAAAGAATTTGATGAAATATTTAAAGAAAAGGATTTATTTGAACACATCTACTTGAATGATGAAGAAAAGGAAAATTTCCCTGTTGATCTTTACAATTCATTAAATGATATTTTACAATAAATAAATGGATGCAAAAGAAAGAGCAAGAAGATTTAAGGAACATCAAGAGTTGGTTTCAAAAGTTGTAAAACAACAGGAAGACATAAAGAAGAAACGCAGACAGAAACTAACGGGCGAAGAAGCATTTGAAAGAAAACAAGAGAAATTTTTTAAACCACTTTTAAAAACTTCCCAAGAAAAAATGAAAGATGTTTCCACAGTTCCCACAATAGAATATACTCCTAAAAAACTTAAAATGTTAAAAGATTTTGATCAAATGACGGAGGAAGAATTAGAGCATTTAGGAGAATTAGAATATGATGATGAAGGTTTATTTCAACAACTGGAAGAGATTAATCAACCCCCTGATTATATTGTGAATGCTGTTCAAAACAATGAATATTCAGCGGATTCAAAAACCAAAGCAGGACTCATTCCAACAGAACAACCAGCAATATTTCATCTTCTTCAAGAAAAGGTATTGATATTTAATGATGAATTAAGGTTCTTGGGTTCTGCTCAACCTCCTGTTAAACTAACTCCGAGATTAATGTTTCTTCTCACAAAAGATGGAAGACAAGGTTCAACTGTGAGGGATGAATCAAAGTATATTGATAAACGATTGGATATGGAAAATAATGATGATAGAGTATATATTGATCTGCTGAACACTCTAAATTATAAGGTTATTCTTTCTGGTAAAAGTAGGAAGAATGAGAAGGAGAAACACATTATTCAGGCTTTAAGTATCCTTGGTTCAGGTGTTAGTTTTCTTCCAAATGACCCATCGCAATTAGTTGATAGACTGTTATTGTTGTTAGGCAGTAAGAAGGCTGGAAATAACAATTGTTTTAATGAAGCATCAGCCATTTTAGACCAGTTGATGAACATGAAAATAATTAATAAATATCAATATAAAGACATTTTATCTCATATTAAATAAGATGAGAAGCACAATCCTTAGTTTCAATTTCACAACAAGTGACCACACATCTTCATTCCCATACCCACTACAACTTGACACAACAAAAGAATATGAGGCATCTTTATTGTCCATGGAAACTTATAATACCTTATTTAATATAACCGAGAAAAATGACAAGTTTAGTTATAATCTGGGAAGTGGATACAAAACGATAACAGTCTCACCCGGAGCATATGAGATTTCTCAAATATCTTCCGAAATTGCTCGTCTTATGAAAGAACAGGGTGATGAACCAAAAAATATTGTTATAAACATTCAAAAACATACTTCAAAATCAACGATTAAAGTTAAAAATAACTACAAGGTTGATTTCACAATTGATAATTCATTTAGAGAGTTATTGGGTTTCTCCTCAAAAAAGATTGAAACTAATGGGACGTTTTACAGTGATAATGTCATTCAAATATCCTCAGGAATAAATTCGGTGTTAATTCACTGTGATTTGATTGATGGTGCTTATAATGATGGAAAAAAAACAAATACAATATTTTCATTCAGCGCATACTCAACCCCAATTGGTTATAAATTCAATATGGAACCTAAAAATTTGGTTTATCTCCCTGTGTCAGGAAAAACCATACACAGAGTAAATTTTAGGATAACCGACCAAGATAATCGTGTGATTTCTTTTAATGGAGAAGTTATTTCTATCAGAATTCACCTACGTGAAGTTTTCCAATAAATAAATACGATGGTTATTGTGAGGAAACACGAGTTGGGAAAATATAAAATAATTACAGGGGATGGGATGTTCCTTTCCCCATATTACAAGGGTGAAGGTATGTATCTTGGTAGAGGATACTATAAACCTAAGAGAGAAAGGGGTGTTGGACATCAATTTAGAGGAGATGGGATAATTGATACTCTCATGGGTATAGGTTCAACTATTCTTAAACATAAAGATCTAATTGGTTCAACTGCTTCTGCTGTGGGAAATGTAGCAGGTGCTGTAAAGAGTATAAAAGATGCTCAGAAGGAATCTCATAAATTACAAGCAATAAAAGAAATTAAGAAAGGCAAAACTCAGTTGTCCCCCCAAGAACGACAGAAAATAATTCAAATACTTGGATCAGGGTTTCAAAAGTTTTAACATCTTTTTTCCTAAATAAATACAAGTATGGAAGCAATTGATAGTATCTATGATTTGGATGATACTATTATTATCTCAAACTCCACTAAAAAAGAAGATTACTTCAAGGTAAATGCAATAACTGGAACAGACTGGAATACGAATGGTACAAAAAGTTTTGAAATAAATAATCAACAAACCTATTTGAATCTCTCCGAAAGTTTCTTGTTGTGTAAATTTAAATTCACTAAGGTTGGGAATAACACAAACGCTACACTTGTAAATGATTTCTTCTGGAAAATGTTTGATAGTGTGCGTTTGTATATTGGAACACAAGAAGTTGAAGCGGTTGATTATGTCTCTGCTGTATCTGAAATGATGAAATTTACACTCTATACATTCAGTGATAGAATGGGAAAGGGGTCTGTCGAAGGTTTTATTCCTGATATGTCAACGGGAACAAACACAGACCCTGGATATACTCAAAGGAAAGGAATGTATAATGATGATACAAAAGCAGAAAATAGTTTTACTGTGGCAGTTCCTCTTAAAGGTATATTTGGATTTTGTGATCATGATAAAGTTCTGTATGGTCTTAAAATTAGATTTCAACTACAAAGGAATGATAATGAAAATCGATTGCTTTTTGGTGTTGGTAGTGCTTTTGGTGAACAGAATAAATTTGTAATTGAGGAGATGAGTTGGTATATCAGTGAATATACTCCTAATCTTAAAACAGAAGAGATGTTGAATCGAAGACTTAACTCAAAGAAACCACTCAGTGTATCATACCTCAAAAGAAGATGTCAACACGTTAAACTCAACCAAACTACTTTCACGTGGAATTTGGGTGTTCTGGAAGGAAAGCCACGATATCTGTGGATCATTTTTAAAAAGCCAGATGGTGATACTGCGACTGATAAGAATAATGCATTGAGTGATAATGCTAAGGTGAAACAACTTCGCGTTTCTCTAGATGGAACATTTTATCCACGAGATAGATTGGAAATTAATTGGGAAAAAAATGATTTTGCTGAAGCATACAAGTCTTACCAAAAGGTGTGTGAAAGTAATGGAAATAAAGAACCTATTTTGGATATGACAGCATTTAAAAGTTTGTATACAATCTATGCGTTTGACCTGAGCGCTCAAAAGGAAACTATAAAGTCTAATCGAGTGGATACTTCCCTATATATTGAAAGAGGAGAGAGTGAAGAAGTTGATCCATATTGTTTGCTTTTGGAAGAAACAGAATTGCAGATTAATACAGATAATGGTGTGATGATTAGTCTCACATAATTTTTTGTTAAATAAATGAGTGGCAAAGTACCAACTGGGGTATATGTTAATCAAATCAATCTTCATAAACTATCATCTTGTGTTCAAAATCAAAAGCCTTGTACGATTAACGTTAATACAATTCAGAGAAAAGGTGCAGTAAGAATTGATGTTTTGCTCACAAGAGAACAGGTTAAAATCTTGAATGACACTGGCTCACTTAAAGTTAAAATGACAAAACCAATGTTAAAAAAATATTCAATAAGAGAGACGAGTGGAGGATTTCTCCCATTTCTAATTCCTTTATTTGCTGGTTTAAGTGTGGTTGGAGCATTGACGGGTGGTATTTCAGCAGCGGTGAAAACTGCCAACGAAAGGAAGGCTCAACTCCAGGCTCAAAAAGAATTGGAAAGACATAACAAAGAGTTGGAGAAACAAATTAGTGGAAGTGGTGTAATTGTAGATTTTGCTGAAAAACTTGAAGGTCTGCCTGATAAAGCGAGATTGTTAGTTGGAGATATGCTTTCTTCTATAGCACAAGCAGGTGTAAAATTAACGAAAAGAGGTAATGGATTATATCTTTCTAATAAATAAATGAGCATTGATGAGTGGTTGAAAGAATTTGGAAAGAATACAACATCAAATTTACAACTTGTTAAATATTGTAAAAAATTAAAAATTCATAATGTGGTTATTTGTATGAGAGATGAATTAACAAATGTGCCGAAACATACAAAGAATATTATTATGAACTTAGAAGATAATAATGGGAACGGTTCTCATTGGGTTTGTATTTTTAATAGTCAAGACAAATATTATTTTGATAGTTTTGGTCTTCCACCACCTGTTGAAGTCATAAAATTCTTACAGAATGGTGTTTATCAAACATTTCAAGTCCAAGAATTAAATTCCAAGTGTTGTGGTCAATTATGTCTATATGTATTATTTCAACTCAACAAAAATAAAAAATTTTATGATATTATTTTTAATCTAATATAAATGACTTATGTTGGTAAAGATGGTTCTATCTTTGGTGTATCTCAAGAACTGGATATTGATTTATCAAATTATTACACAAAGGCACAGGCTGAATGACATAAATATAATATAACCAAAAATATTAACATGAAAAATGCTTATAAATTAAAAAATTATCCAAGCCCGACTGACGCGAATGACTTGGTGAGATTAAGCGATTTATCACAATATATATACTTAGATAAAACGGCTGTGTATTCCAAAGATACAGAAGTGTTGATATTATCTCCAGGTCATACAGAATTCACAGTTCGAATTAAAATAATTTTTTATAAAGAAGGGCGTATCGTTTGTATGAGAATAGAACAATGGGGGTATGATATGAATGATTTAGGGTATAATTGGTCATTTAAAATTAACCTCGAAGACCTGGAACAATTAAATCAGTCTCGTAAGGAAGAATATTATCCACTTGGTATCGAGAATGAGTTTTGTGTGGCTACGATTAGTAAACAACAAATAAAAGAATTTAATAAGGGTAAATATAATAATGGTTTTGCCCTTGTTTATCTCATGAAAACAGAAAAAACAGGATTATATATAATAAGTAAGGAAATACAAAATGATTTAACTATGGGAAGATGGGGAGGTGTTTCGTGCCATAATATTATTCTAACATATATTTCTAATACATAAATGACAGCAAGAAGGCTTCAAGAAAATTATCATTTCTGTGTCCAAGCATACCTTCAAGAAAAGGGTATTCGGTATTTTAATAAATATGTTCTACAACATAAGAATGAGGTATTTTCAATAAAAGATTGGTATTATGCTGATGTTGATAAACCGACAACTTTAGATTTAATGAAAATGTTAAATAATGAAAAAATTATAAAGTTAAGAAAAGGTAAGGCTCTTTTAGAAATTCAAAAGAAATTTTATTGGTTTCCTGTTGTAAAAAAAAATATTTTGGATACAGGAATAACAAGAAATCCTGATGAATATATGTATGATATTCTATGGGGTGTAAGCGATTCAAGGATAGTAAGGGATGAGGAAGGAGTTGAAGAAGAGAGGGAAGAGGAGGAGAGGGAGAAGAAAGAGAAGGAGGAAAGAGAGAAGAAAGAGAAGGAGGAAAGAGAGAAGAGAGAGAGGGAGGAAAGAGAGAAGAGAGAGAGGGATGAAAGGGAGAAGAGAGAGAAGAGAGAGAGGGAGGAGAGGGAGGAAAGAGAGTGGATGAATAAATATCAAAATATGGAAACCAGTGAGATTCAAAAAAGATTGGTGGTATTACAGAAAATAACTCAACCCACCGAGGAGGAAAACAAAGAATTGACAAGTCTATTTGCAATACTTTCGACAAGACTATTGACATCGATAAGATATGTATTTTAATTCAAGTTTTTCATTTTTTTTTCTTAAATAAATGGAGGAGAGAGTGAAGGCATTTCTGAGGATTCTTTATGTTTTAAAAATTAAGATTCAAATGTGCATGTTGGAAACTAAAAAGGTTTTTGCACTCTGCAGGAATTTTTCTCATAAATAAATGAGTTATTGTCTCAAATGTAAAAAGAAAACTAACACTAAAAATATTTCATATATTAAAAGTAAAAATAACAGGGTTATACAAAAAGGTATATGTTCGGTGTGTGGTTCAAAAAAAATCAATTTATCTCCAAACACAAACTCGGAGGAGATATACAAAAGTTTTTATCAGGAAGTAAATTTACAACTACTGGAATACCAGGGGAATTACATCTACCAGGGTATTCTTTCTGTGGTCCAGGCACAAACTTGGATAAAAGATTAGATGAGGCAGACAATCCTAAATCCTGGAGTCAGCTTATCAATAGAGTTGATGAAGTGTGCATGAGACACGATATTGATTATGGGAATACCACAACGTTGGAAGAAAAGCATGAAGCCGATAGAGAAATGTTGTATAATTTGTCTCTGATACAAAATCCAACCTTGAGAGAAAAAGTTGATCGGTTCATTGTGAAGAAGATGATCAGTGCTAAATTGAAACTTGGACTTGGAAATTCAAAAAACTTATAGGCTCTAATGATGCCATTAAGACTGAAGAGCAATTAGCTGATGAATTACATAAACCAATATTCACAAAGTTTCAGAGAAGGAAAGTTTATTCCAAGGAAGTTGATTATATCTGGTCTGCTGATTTGATTGAACTCAATAATGATAAGGGGTACAAGTATGCTTTAACCGTTATTGATTTGAGGAGTAGATATGCGTGGGTTGTCCCTTTAAAAAAACAAATCAGGTAATACTCTTATGTTAGCTTTTCAACAGATATTTAATAAAAGTAAGAGAAAACCTAAAAAATTGTGGACTGATGAGGGTAGAGAGTTTTATAACAAGACATTTATGAATTTTCTAAAAAATAACAGTATTACATTATACAGTACCTTTAATGAAGGGAAGGCAGTTGTTGTTGAACGTTTTAATCGTACCTTAAAAGAGAGACTATATAAAAATTCACACAACTCGGTTCACAACAATGGTCATCTTTTATTCAGGATATTGTGGATAAGTATAATGACACGATTCACACGTCAACAAATATGAAACCATCAGAAACATTTACAAAATTAAAATATGAAAAAGAGATTAATGTCAGAAAACCTAAGTTCAAAGTTGGTGATATCGTAAGAATATATAGGTGGAAATCTCATTTTGAAAAGGGTTTTACTGAAAGATGGATGAAAGAACTTTTTACAATTGTTGATGTAATAGATACGGTTCCTTGGACTTATAAAATATATGATTTGGAAGGGGAAGAGATTTTAGGTTCATTTTATTCACAGGAATTACAAAAGACAAAACTAAGCAGATAATACTCATGGGAGCAATGGGTTGTCCCTTCACTCCCTCCTACTATACACCTTTGTGGACACTAGTGGGACAAGTCCGAGGTGTATTACAGTATATAATGTGTGTCAAGGGGGACGTTCTTAGATCTGTTTACCCCAAACACAGAATCCTCAACTGAATAGTCAAGGCTTAACTTTGTTTGTTGATGTGTGTGTGTGTGTGTGTGTGTGTGTGTGTGTGTGTGTGTGTGTGTGTGTGTGTGTGTGTGTGTGTGTGTGTGTGTGTGTGTGTGTGTGTGTGTGTGTGTGTGTGTGTGTGTGTGTGTGTGTGTGTGTGTGTGTCCCAACCCTCACATTCAAAATCTCAACCCCAACTCAATCCTCGCCCAACACAATGTCTTTTTCAAAATGAGATTTCCACCTATATATATTTTTTTTACGTTTTTTTTTTTCTCTTCTTCCAATTCTGTCTTTTAAGGCTTTCAGGTTTGATGACGTAGAAAGGGGGAGTAAGCCTGCACTTTCTTCCCAGAACGAACAATGTATTTTTTTAATGTTTTTTTCTCTTCTTCCAATTCTGTCTTTTAAAGCTTTCAGGTTTGATGACGTAGAAAGAGGGAGTAAGAACTTTCTTGATAGGTTTAGATCCTAAAGAGTGGTAGCATTTCAAGTCTTCAAAATAAACCCAACTTTCCAAGTCTCCAAGGTATAACCACATTCCTGTTGAGTTTCCAAGATATGTATCACATTGTGAGTTATCAAGCCAGAACCCACATTTCAAGTCTCCAAAAATATAACCATCTATCCAGACTCCAAGGAAGAATCACAATTTCCAGAAATATAGTGGGTTTCAGTGATAGATCTCACATAGTATAACTGTGGATCATCAAGGAAAACTCCATTTTTCCAATTTTTATGGGTTTCAGTGATAGATCTCACATAGTATAACTGTGGATCATCAAGGAAAACTCCATTTTTCAAAATGTCTGAAAATTGTGAGTCTCCAAGGTAAAACTTGTATTCTGGCTCATCAAGGTATAACTTGTTCAGTGGGTATTGTCTTGATAACTCACAATGAGTACTATTGCTGTAAAACTCTTTTTCAGGATTTTGTTGGTCTCCAAGGTATAACTATTTGGTTGGGTCATCAAGGACGAACTCGTTCTGTAGGTCTTGGTCGCTCATAAGGTCTTCAACCAAGCCAACAATTTCGCCCCAAGTTGTAGCAAAAGCAGTATTTTCATTTCGTATTTCAGATACAATTTCCTGTGAGAGAAAATAATAATGTATTAATTAAGTTATTTAATTATTAAACGAGTCGATGTTTAAAAGGAACTAAAAATAGGAAAATAAAATCTTACCTCAATGGATAAGAGGTTTGAATCCAGTTCATCAACTTGAAGGTTTAGTTCCATACAAGTAGTCAATCTCCAAGGAACCCCAAAGTCATCCCACTCAAGGTCTTG
>NC_140963.1:71774119-71776619 GCF_056783735.1 Eptatretus burgeri | reverse complement strand
AGCGTTCATGGCTTTATTTCGTTTCTGCAAATGTGATAACCTTGAGAATGTCTTAAACTAAGTCGAATTACAAAATTTAAGCTCCAGAATCGAACTTGGCAGCAGTTCTGACTGCTTAAAAAAAACAGTGTTCATCTATCTATAATTCCAGCAATCTGTGTGTCTGTCTGTCTGTCTGTCTGCGACCGCCGTTTCTCGACGACCGCCGGTCCGATCGGATTGAAACTTGCCAGGAATATTGCCGGGGCCCCGCAGATGTGCCTTTTTGAGGTTTGATATCGATCAGACAAGTGGTTCCCAAGTTATGGCCATTTATCTGTCGGCCAATGACAAGACACGGTGCTATGACGTCACGAATGACGTCACAATTAATGTTTATTTATTTATTTGCACGATCGACGGTCCGATCTGACTGAAACTTGCCAGGAATATTTCCGGGGCTCTGCGGATGTGCTTTTCAAGGTTTGATATTAATCGGACGAGCGGTTCCCAAGTTACGGCCATTTATCTGTCGATCAATGACAGGACAACACAATTCTTCTTCGTTTGATATAACGTCACAATTGACGCTGGGGACCTGAGTATGTTTCCCAAGTTATGGCCATTTATGATACGGTTGGTCCAATCTAGTCGTCGTTTACGCCCCTACGGGCCTGAACTGGTCTATCTATAATTCCAGCAATCTGTGTGTGTGTGTGTGTGTGTGTGTGTGTGTGTGTGTGTGTGTGTGCGAGTGTGTGTGTGTGTGTGTGTGTGTGTGTGTGTGTGTGTGTGTGTGTGTGTGTGTGTGTGTGTGTGTGTGTGTGTGTGTGTGTGTGTGTGTGTGTGTGTGACTGTGACCGCTGTTTCTCGACAACCGCTGGTCCGATCTAATTGAAACTTGCCGGATTTATTGCTGGGGACCTGAGGATGTGCCTTCTCAAGGTTTGATATTAATCGGATAAGTGCTTCCCAAGTTATGGCCATTTATTTACCAACCAATGACAGGAACCGTTGCTGCGGCCATTTTATATCAACCAATGACAGGAAGCGTTGCTGCGTAGCCGTGGTCGATGGTAAAGAGAAACTCAATCGCGTTCGCCATTATGGGTTTTTTCTCTCCTCTCCTTTCCTCTCCATGTTTTTCCTTGCGAAAAGACAAAATACGTTGGCACTAATTGAATAATTGGCCATTAAAACTAAATTGCGAATAATCATAACTGCGATATGCGAACTTCCGGATAGTGACGAGTACTTCATCCTTTCTCGATTTTTTTCTTCTCGATTTATCGACTTACTGTATTCTTTCTCGATTTCTGTACTTTCTCGATTTTCTAAAACACAATGCCCTAATCCAGTCAGTGATGATTACTGTATTCTTTCTTGATTTATCGACTGTATTCTTTCTTTCTCGATTTTCTTAAACACAATGCCCCAATCCAGTCGTCGTTTACGACAGCGAAGGAACGGCCTGTCTGGTTGTTTGAAAGTTTTTTTTTTTTTGCACATACGGCCACGCACGTACGGGCACGCGAGAGCGAAGGAACGGCCTGTGTGGTTGTTGTTTCTGGCACGCGGTTTGAAAGTTTTTTTAAAAATTTTTTTTGTATGTACGGCCACGCACGTACGGCCACGCACGTACAGCCATGAGAGAGTGAAGGAACGGCCTGTGTGGTTGTTTCTGGCAAGCGGTTTTAAAGTATATATATATTTTTTGCAGCCTGGTGTTGGCGCAGTGGTTAGGGCAGCGGCTTGGGATCCAAAAGGTCCTGAGTTCAAGCCCCGTTGGGCCACTGAATTAATACACCAGGGGGTTGACTCAGCCTGTCATCCTTCCGAGGTCGGCGAAATGAGTACCAGTGTACTGGGCCCGGTGTATACCCCGGTTAAAATTGGTGTACCATATCCCTGTGTCGTAAGAGGCGACCAGGGTTGCGTCAGGAAGGGCATCCGGCGTAAAACATGTGCCAAATCACGATGCGGATCATACGGATGATCCGCTGTGGCGACCCCTAACGGGAGCAGCCGAAAGAAGAAGAAGAAGATATATATTTTTTGCACGTACAGCCACGCACGTACGGGCACGTGAAAGCGAAGGAACGCTTGTGTGGTTGTTGTTTCTGGAACGCGGTTTGAGGTTTTTTTGCGGGGGGGGGGGGGTGGATGGGTGGGAGGTTTTGCACGTACGGCCACGCATCTACGGGAATGCACTAGTTTATCCAATTAAGACGTATTTATTTTGGGTGTCTACGGGAGGTGTATGTTTAATATAACTGTTTGGTGATTGCTCTTGCTTGCCTCGCCAGACATTCCTTATCAACCATTTCATTGGAGTGCTTTCTTGAGTGCTTCAGCCACTAGCCAAGCGCCCTTCAGTCGACAGCGGTACAGTGGGTGTCCCGATCGGGATGTACAGTCAGCAGTTGCTACAAGGTAGTGGTACGTGTGAGTAGATTGGTTATTACCTCCGCTATCGAAGGTGAAAGAGGTTATGTTTTCACCCCTTTCTGTCTATTTGTCT
>NC_140963.1:71746619-71759119 GCF_056783735.1 Eptatretus burgeri | reverse complement strand
ACCTTTGAATTGAAGAATTCCGTGAATAAATCGTTGTTCTTAGTCGACATTGAAACACAAATTTATTTTTGGTGAAGCTTTTTATGTTGTTAAAACAATCGCACTGTTCCGAAAATATATATGTCACAATTGACAGGTGCTAGTTTCTTCATTTGTAAATTATAACATCGATGCAGTGATTACATATTTATAAAATCCAAACACTATTTATTCATCTTTCTATAATCGATGAGAGAGGAGATTGTAAGCTGCTGCTAATAACACTGGTGGCCATCATGAACAGCACAAAGGTAAATCTAACGTGTCTTCCGTCTCTCTTGGATGTTTGTTACAATTGCCGACAGTATTCAGTACAGTAACATGCTGTACAGGTTTGTATCCGAGGAGCAATAGGCTACACCATATAGCCTCGGTGTCTCGGTTTGTGTAAGTACGATGTTTGAAAACGGAAACGAAGAAAAAAATGATGTTCACACAACGACGACGTTGCTTAACGACACGTTTCTCAGAACGGAACCCCGTCGTTAATTGGCGCATGACTGTAGATATATAAATATACATATATATATATATATATATATATATATATATATATATATATATATATATATATATATATACACTACCGCTTAAAAGTTTTAGAACACCCCCATTTTTGCAGTTTTTCCTGAAATTTAAGCAGTTTAATGTTTCAATGTACTCTGGAATTAAAGCAGAGAACAAATAAACAATTGCAGATCCAAAAAGAAATCATGGAATCGTTTTGTTGAACAAAATTTAATCGAAATTTTTGTCTCATCAAAGTAGCCATCTTTTGCAGATATAACAGCCGAACATACTCGTGGCATTCTTTCAACAATGGAAATCAAATATTGTTCGGAAAGGTCTTCCCAACACTGTTGCAGAAGTTCCCACAAATGTGTTGCACTTGTTGGTTGCTTTGCTTTCAACCTTCTGTCCAGTTCATCCCAAACCAGCTCGATGGGATTTAAGTCTGGAGACTGTGCTGGCCATTCCATGATTTGAAGCCAACCGTCTTGTTCTTTTCTTCGAACGTAGTTCTGACATAGCCTGGGGGTATGTTTTGGGTCGTTATCTTGCTGTAGGATGAACCCCTGACCAATTAGGCATAGACCAGAGGGTATTTCATGGTGCTGCAAAATGCTGTGGTAGCCATTTTTGTTCAGGGTGCCAGTCACTCTGTGCAAGTCGCCGACTCTGGATCCAGCAAAAGAGCCTAAGATCATCACGCTTCCTACTCAATGCTTGACAGTTGGTGTCACACACTGAGGAACCAAACTTTCGCCAACTTGACAGTGTACAAAAACCCTGCATGATGAACTGAAGATTTCAAATTTTGATTCATCGGTCCATAAGACCTTCCACCAGTTTTCAGTAATCCACTGGCCTTCATGGCTCAGGCAAGCCTCTTTTTCTTATTTTGCCATCTTTGCAATGGCTTTCTTACTGCCACTCGACTGTCAAAACTGCAGCTTGAAGTCGTCTTTTCACAGTTAAAACTGAGACTTCCTTACTTCGACCAGTGTGAAGCTGTGCTTGAAGCTGCTGTACTGTGAGCCGCCTATCATGCAAGCTGTTGACTCTCAGAAACTTGTCTTCTGATTGTGTTGTGGCTTTGGGTCTGCCAGACCTCTTCCTGTCAGTTTCCTCCAGTTTCCAAGTGCCTTTTGATGCTGGAGGAAGCTGTACTCACTGACACTTTGGCCTCTTAGCAATTTCTCTGAAGGAAAGACCTCCACTTTTAAGGGTTATAATGGTCTGTCTGTCTGTCTTCCTTTGTGAATTGTCTTTTTCTCACCATTATGAAAGCAATATACTACTTCCTGCAGTGCGATAATGCCCAAATAATGCTTCAGAGGGTGTAGCAACACAGTCTGTTCCAACCATGCTTTTATACAGACAGAGGGTTTGTAACTAATCAATAAAAGTTGGGACACCTGAAGGAATTGTTTGCATCTACTTTCAAAGCTTAATTTACTTCCATTACTGCAGAAGAGCTGCAGTTGCTAACCCGTTACTTGTTACCTGAAAAGGGCCTTTTTTTAACAACTCTGAGATTTACATTATTTTTCAGTTTTTGGTAACCTAAACTATTTTTTTTAACCTCTGGCAGTTTTCTGCTTAGTTTTGTAACATTTCAGGTTGTTCACTGGACTTGAGCTGCTTAAATTTCAGTAAAAACTGGAAAAATGGGGGTGTTCTTAACCTTTTGACCGGTAGTGTATATACAGTATATATATATATATATATATATATATATATATATATATATATATATATATATATATATATATATATATATATATATATATATATACTGTTACGAATCTACGCCCGCCCGCGTGCGATCGACCGCGTTTCTCCAATGGCAGCCCGCGTCGCCCACCGGACGGACAATTCAGTCGTGACTTTCCGGAGCAACGCCGGAAACCAGTCACGGGTGGGTTTTCAATCCCACCACGGCCCAGTCTGTATTCTACCCGCGCGAAATAGGGTCAATCGCCGAATATCGACATACCTCAGTACCCGCGCGAGTAACCTACCGAGGAACCGTACCTCGGCGAAGGCCTGCTTGGACACGAACTGCTGAAGCGGTCCGTTCCGTTCTGGGATAATCGAGCGGGTATTATCGCCAGACCTCGCCGGACCCGATTCTATTTCACGGGTACTTAAAACCCAACTAATATTCCGCAATACGAGATGGCGTTCTAATAAGGGAAAGAGGACACGACGAACGGGTTAACATTTAAATCAGCACATTTATTACAACTACACACGTATGCACGTATATACAGCCAACAATCATGCAATATACAAAAACACCAACATGCACGTATACAGAAAAAGCAATGAAAAACACTTATTCAGTCAACAAAAGCAAAACACGCATGCAGTTGTTTTATGAAGACTGCGGGATGGGGACAAAGACGCGGGCAAGGCGAAGCGCTACAACCGACTGCTATTAATAATGTACAAGCACTTAAACAGTTTTACTTATAGACGGCACCACCAACATTCATTCAAAAGAAACACAAGAAAAGACCCCATCAAAGGCAATGGGGTCAGGCTGGGCTCGTAGACCTTTATGGCGTGGGACTTGGCAGACCGAACGAGTCCCACGAGACCGTTGCAGGTTACCTGCACCCTGGTGGCGCCTTGTGGTGTGAGCCTCGACGTCTGTCCCCACGGCAGCTCGTGTAGCCGCGGCTGAGCTCGGGCCTTCCGCGTGGCCGGCGAGCTCTCTCCGGCTCTCCTTACACGAACGCACAGGTTCGCGCGACACAGCTGGCAGAGTGGTGCCTCCAGTCCGCGTCCCTCCGTGACGCCCGGACTCTCCACCGACTGCAATCTCCAATGAACGGGTCGCTCTACGGACCGCTTCTCCACAGACCAAGACCAAGACGGACAGAAGACCACCAGAAGACCACGAACCGCCGACTCTCTCTTCGCGGCTGCTCCTTGCGCCCTTTTATTCCTCCTCGCTTATCGCCCCGCCCTCCTTCTAGCTACTGCGGGAAGCTTCCAGAAAGGAGGCGTTACCCAGTTCCAACGCCTCACTCCTCCCTGTTTATCACTCCGCCCCACTTCCAGCTCCTGCGGGAAGCTTCCAGAAAGGAGGCGTTACCCATTTCCAATGCCTCACCCCTATGAACCGACCAATGACGAACAATCTCCCCCTTGCTGCGCGCGGGAAAAACAGGCGGGAAAATCTGCGCGCCATCGGAATACCTTCTTCTTTTTCATGGCGTTACGGAATCCCTTGTTCCTTTTCCTTGGTAGAGACGGTTTTACAAGCGGAGTGGGTTGTAGTGTGGTTTATGGAGAAGGTGATCGGTAGTTGGCGTAGCGGGGAAGGTGGTTCGGTGATTGGCGTAATTGTGGTTGGTGGTTGTTGTGAAGCGGTTGATGAGAGTAATGTTGGTCGTTGGTCCAAAACAACGATAGTGAAAGAAAAACGAATATCTCAAAGATCACAGCCCTTTAACAACGGTGGGGAAATCTATCTGAACACACACTTAGCGATATAGCTAATCTAATGACCTTTATGGTGCTTTGTGAATTTCCACAGCCGTAACAATACGTATATATTGTTGTGGTTACCAGATTCGCAAACCACCATTCAGGTCCCTTAGGTGAGGTATCTCGGTAAGTGCATGTGTAGTTAGGCCCAAACCCGTTGTCTAGTGGGAATACATGTCATTTATGCGAGCTGCGACTCTTCAGGATAGCCGTTTTTCTTTTACTATCTTTATTTTGGACCAACCGCCATGATCACAACCACAACATCAACCACCAACCACAACGCCGCTTCACCACAACCGCCACGACCTTCCCGTCACACCTCGCAACCGTAGCATCGCCACCGTTCTTGCCCCGCTGTGGGTACCGGTGTTGGACTCATGCAGAACGCGCGTCGAACAGTGTGTACAAAATCACGGATTTTGTGCTTCAAAAACGGATCAAAAACGACACACGCCCACTTTTTGCCGTCCAATCGGTGAGCGAGGGGCGAATTGGCCCCGCCCCCAGGGCGATCAATATATGCAAATTTGTGGATCAAAAAGCCTTCACGCACGGATTTTGTGCTTCAAAAACGGATCAAAAACGACACACGCCCACTTTTTGCCGTCCAATCGGTGAGCGAGGGGCGATTTGGCCCCGCCTCCAGAACGATCGATATATGCAAATTTGTGGATCAAAAAGCCTTCACGCCCACTTTTTCTCGGGCCAATGGGGAGCGAGGTGAAAGGTCAAAGGGAGGGGGTCAAAGGCGAAGTTACGGGGGGATAAAAGGACGGTGTTCGTCAGTCAGAAGAGAGTCGCAAACGAGAACGAGAAGGAGTCGGAACGAACGAGAACGAGAACGAAAGGAGAAGGAGAACGAGAAGGAGTCGGAGAAGAGAGAGAAGAGTGTGGAAGTCTGGAGCCCGAAGCCTGCAGTGGCTGGAGAAGCTGAAGAGAGTCGGACGAGGGGGTGCTCGCGTCGGTGCCAGGAGCTGCACGCCCGAGGGAGGCCGGCAGCGCGACCTGGCCGAGGTGGAGACGCACACCAGGGATAATAAAGATCCTCTATACCCCGAGCATCAGCAACCCCCTCCTGTTTCCCCCCGCGCTGAGATAGTGCGACCAAGGGGGCCCCGTTCCCACCCCCTGCCAGGCACTGTCCGCGAGGCCCGCGGGTTGCGGGGCCATCGCCGCTCCGCGTCTCATCACCAGACGGGTAGGCCCGACCCGGTCTCGGCCTCAGGCCCGCCTCATTCTTGAGGGTATTCTTTCCTTGGTTTTGGGTATGTGTTGTCGGCGCCGTCTGTGAAGTAGAATTGTATAAGTGTTGCCGTGTGCTCGGTAGTCGGTATTAGCTCTGCACTGTGTTTTCACTTTTATATTTGCTTTTTGTGTAAATGGAATTGTGTTTTCTTTTTTTGTGTGCTTTTGGTGGAATTGTATTTGTGTGCTTCCCGTGTGCCGCGAATAAATGTGCTTTATTGTTGAACTGTTCTCCCGCTTCGCTTCGTCTTTTCCTCCATTGAATCCCCATCTTGCTTCACGTAAAGGGTTGGTAGTGGGCTGAATACGCCCGATAATTAATCGAACCGTCGAGGTCGACGATAACACCGCTCGGTTATTCTGATAGTACGGAACGGGTCGCTTAAGTGGCCCGTGTCCGAAGTCGACCTGCGGCGAGGTGCGATCGCCCGGTCTACCCTCCGCGTGGGTACTTAGGTAGTTCGAATTTGGCGAGCAACCCTATCCCACGCGGGGGCTGATTGGCTCGATCGCGGTGAGACCGAAAGGTCCACCCGTGACTGGTTCCCGGCGTTAGTCCGAGAGGGTCACGACGGGATTGTCCGTCCGGTGGGCGACGTGCCGCGATTCGAGTTACGTGGCCGTTCGCACGCCGGCGGGCGCGAAATCCGCAACACTGGTGTCAGGAGTGGGATACAAATTCATCGCCCTCCTCGCGGCACTGGTATCGGAGAACAGGAAAACGGGCTCTCCTGTCTCCGGCTAAATTCACGGGAATCGGTCCAGGGGTGAGAGAAGCGACCCCCGATTCCCTCCAAATTACGAGCGAGCAAATTAACCCTTCACGAGAAGCAAGATGGCGTCTCAAGGCGAGCGGGAGCCGGGGGTATTAGAAATGTATATGTGTAGTAATGTAGAATCCATGGTCCAGGATGGAATCCCCGAGCAGGAAATGTTGATTGTGCAGGAACACGGACTCGCCCAACTGAACCCAGAACCTGAGGTGGGTGCGGCAGCGGCCGCGGTGTATGACACCTCCCCCCCCCCTCTCCACCAAAACCCTTCCCCGACCCCTGCCGAAACGGCTCACCCAAGCGCACCCGACATGACCCAGCTATACACCATGCTGGCAAAAATGTATGCGGAAACGACAGCGAAGATGATTGCGAACATGAACAAGCAAATGGACGAAGTAAAAACAAAGATGGAAGCGAATATGAAAAACGAAATGAAAGGCATGAACGAAAAGATGGATACAAATACAAATGAAGTGAAAACGACGATGGATGCGAATACACAACAAATAAACGAAAAGATGGATACAAAAATGAACGGAATGGAAACAAACATGAAGGAGGAAATGAAAGAGCTACGGGGTGAGACGCAGAACATGGGCCGAAGCCTGCAGGCGGGCATGAAGGCCGTGACCGGGGAGATAAAAATGGCGACTCCACGTGTGGGAGCAAACGAGCTGGGTGGGGGTGCAACGGCTGACAGGCCCGCGGTGGAGGCGGGTGAAAAAATAATTCGTGGAACGTGTTGGGCGAGGGTCGTGACGATGACCGAAAGGGAAAAATTAAATGGGGAGACCAAAACGTGTGAGACGAGACACGAGGTGACGACGACAGAAACTTATAAATGTATAGAGACACGGGAGACAGAAAAAATAGAGGGAAGACGACACGATGAAGACGGGGTAAGTGACGCACACACACACACACGGAGGTAGTGGAGGATAATGGGGGTGAGCTGGTTGACTGGGTGGAGACCCAGTGCGAGCACCTGGATGGCCTCCTCCAGGAACGAGGGGAGGGAGTATGCCCCCTTGAGGCGAGTCACGACCAGGTGAGTTCGGTCGTGCTTTGCGAGGTTGAGGGGAGGAGTGCTGTGGACGGGTGCACGGAGAGCTTGGGGGGTATAGAGGCCCCGGAGACCCTTGTGGGGACACGAATCCCCAGAGTGGTTGTCCCTGTGTGTGTGGTGCAAGGCGTGAGTGCCCCCGCGTGTGTGGGTGAGGCACCGTGTGTGAGTGAGGCCGTGTGTGTGGATGAAACGGCCAGTGTGGATGAGGCACCGCGGTTGAGTGACCCCGCGTGTATGAGTGAGGCACGGAGTATGGATGAGACACCGCGGTTGAGTGCCCCCGCGTGTGTGAGTGAGGAACGGAGTATGGATGAGACACCGCGGTTGAGTGCCCCCGCGTGTGTGAGTGAGGCACCGCGGGTGAGTGCCCCCGCGCGAGTGAATGGAGCACCACGAGTAAGTAGTATGGTTTGTGTGAGTAGTGAGGCACGCGTGAGTGAACGGCCGTGTGCAAGGTCGCTGTGTGCAAGGGAGACCGTGTGTGTGAGAGAGCGGTATGTAAGGGAGATGTCGGTTGGCATGCGGGAGCACGCAGCCGCATCTCCCGGTGTGAATGTGATGGAGTGGACTGTGTGCGTCGTAACACGCAGGTGTGCGTGGGTGGAATGGAGGCGACGACGGCGACATGACAGGAAAGGAAGCCGAGTAGCGGCTGTAGTTGTTTCGGGGACCGTGCCGGGTTCACCCAGCAGTGAGCACGCGGTCCGTGCTGTGCAACGCACGAGACCACCACGTGCTCGCTTGCGAGAGTGAAGTCCCGGTCCGGAAACGCACGCGGTGGATTTGCCGATCCCGCGGACGGACAAAGTTTAGGCAGGTAAACGGATTTGGACCGGACGGGTTCTCCACGCGATCGTGTGTGTTAAGCTCCAACGGGCAAAGCACATGTGTTCGCGTGGGGAACCCCTCGAGACGTGTGGCTTGTGTTTTTTTTTATGCGCACGGTGACGTCATGGCTGCACGTGGGGTTGGAATCCGGCAGGAGGGGAATCTCTGCCGGATGGCACCGTCCAAGGAGGGACGAGGAACACGTGCAGCTGCATGACGTCACGGGCAGGTGTAAAGTGCGCGAGCTCTGAGTTGCCGCGCAGGTGCTGCGCATGTAAAGAGAAAAAAAAAAGGGAAAACAGCAAGCCTCACTTTCGGGTGTACAGGATTCCTGGGCAAGGGGTGAAAGACCCCCTTCCCTGGGCACAGGATGGAAACTAGTTAGGGGGAAGGGTTAGCTTAGTTAGACCGACTTCATGGGGCAGGGGTAAGTCCTCATGGAGTCCGTGGAATGGATTAGTTAGAGGGACTGTAGCGAGATTTAGGTTGGGAAATAAAATGGGATTATTTTGAGAACAGTGACAGACTTGTGAATGTGTAGAGGGGACGTAGTTTAGCTACGTAGTGTTAAAAGGAACGTGCTACTAGTTTAAGGGACGACGTGGGAGCACGAGTTAGTTAGGGGAAGTAGTTAGAAGAATGGCGGAGTTCAGCGGTGTGTGTGTTGAAGAGTTGTGGGTTGTGAGGTGAGTACATGTGCTTGGTGAATGAGTGAGGCCAGCGGGTCTGTGTGAGTGGAGCGAATGGGGAATGCATGGTGCGATGAGTGATTGGGGGGAGGAGTGACTCCCGCCCAAGGGACCCCCGGGGTCAGTGTAGAGTGAGTTAGCTGGGTTAGTCAAATTGAAAAATGGAGGTCGTTTTGCTGTTGGTGGGAAAGTAGGCTCGAGACCCATTTGGAGGGGTGCAGGAGCCCTGTTGACGGGCTTGGGAGCGTGGCTGCGAAAGGTGAGTATCGCTGAGTGGGTACCCCGGGCACCAGGCTAGTCGGCCGCGGTAGGCCATGGGCCCATGGGGGGCCGGGATAGAGTAGTGGGCACGGGTGCGCCTGCTTGGTGCGGGGGCCCGGGGCGCCATTAGCCGCGTGGGCAGTGTTGTGGGCACGGGTGACCCTCGGAAAGGGGCCCGGGAGGCCGGCCTGCCACGTGTGCGTTTCAGGGGAGGTGCCATGGGGGGCCCTCCCCGGTGTTAGGGAGCTGGTAGGCTCGGAGGCAATGTAGTGCCCGGGGGTGCCATAGCGGGAGAATCGGCAGAGGGTCGTGCCTGCCAAAGGGAGCCACGTGTCCCAGCCAGGAGACCGTGTGAGGGCACGGAGAGAAAATTGGGGGGCGAGGCCCGAAATTGTAAGGACACCAACACAGGCGACGGGAATCTGGGTTGTTAGAACCAATAGTTTAAGCGAGAGGCGCTTGTTGAAAGCCCCGGGGTGGTTTAACAGTTAAATGGTTAGGGTAGATTAGGAGATGTACCCCTCCGCACCATCCATCCCCTCGCTGTCGTTGTGGGCCGCTGGACCCACTTTGGGTAAGATCTCCGAACTCTGGGGAGGCCATTCTGAGGCTTCGTTGGGCCTCGACACAGGACGTTAGCTCTCCCTTATTCCCCTCCGGGAAGGGAACGTAGGGGTTGGGAGTAGGCTAGGTGACAGGATAGGTTAGCCGAACAAGGACGATAAAGGGGGTTAGGGGACGATTTATAGTGGGGGAGTAAAAATAAAAACAACAGAAAAAAATTAAGTTGGGGCTAAATTGGGGTTTGATAAATTAAGGGAGTGGGTAGGTACAGTGACAGGCAAAGGCGATAGGTGGGAGGGAGACAGGTAGGTAGGTCCGAGCCCGCCTTCCAAGTGGCCAGCACCACCGCACTCCCTCCACCAACCTCCACTGAACGGCAAAGGCTGGCCAGCTTCATCGGCTGGCTGTTTTTCTTCAAGGCCGGTGCCGGCCAACTTCATCGGCAGCTGTTGTTTTGCTGCAAGGCCTGTGCCATCGGCTGGTCGGGTTTTGCTTCAAGGCCTGTGCCGGCCACTTCGTCTGCAGCTGCTGTACTTCAAGGCCTGTGCCGGCCAGTTCATCTGCCGGCTGTGTTTGCCTGCAACGGTCTTCTTCTGCGGGCTGTGTTTGCCTGCAGCGGCCTTCTTCTGCGGGCTGTGTTTGCCTGCTTGCCTTTGCCCTGCCATGCCCACTGCCCACGTTCACCAGCCCCGTTCAATTTTGCTTCACCCCCCCCCTGTTCATTTCCATGTGCGCCAGGATCCGCAAAGCAACAGTTTGCAAGCTGCGAGAACTGCCCTGTTGGCAGCTACAACACGGGCCTGCAGTGGCGGCCCGTGCACCGTGTTTTGCGTCAAACCGTTCATGCATCCATTCGTTGTGCTCATTGCGTGTGCCACTTGAGCTGGCACGGAGACTGCGTTTGTGCAGCCCATGCACCGTTGTGGTTCACTGCATTCAGTTCAAACCGTTCATGCATCCATTCGTTGTGCTCATTGCGTGTGCCACTTGAGCTGGCACGGAGACTACGTTTGTGCAGCCCATGCACCGTTGTGGTTCACTGCGTTCAGTTCAAAAGGGAAGGCCTTGGACTGCTTGTGAGCAGCCAGCCACGTTCCCTGTCACCTGCATTGTTTGAGCCAGAGACTGCATGCGGGCAGCCTGGCTCCCTGCTAACTGCTTTCTTTTTGCAGAGTCAATGATCCTGGGCCATGGTTTAGTGTAAAATTTGTAAGTTAAGGTAAGATGTACTGTAAATATGAGTGCGCCCCCGGCATGTATGTCTTAGCGCCGGCAATTTTATTTAAGTCGTCCGTATGAGTGAGTTTGTTTAGATAGTTACGCAGCCCTCAGGTTATTTATTTTGGGGACACGAATACCATGAATGTCGCACTCAGGGATCCGTAGGTAAAGTGTACTAGGGGAAAACTACACATGATGGCACACGAAAATTTGACGACTCGGGACGAGTCTGTAAAAAGGGAAGGGGGTAGTGTTGTGGTTACCAGATTCGCAAACCACCATTCAGGTCCCTTAGGTGAGGTATCTCGGTAAGTGCATGTGTAGTTAGGCCCAAACCCGTTGTCTAGTGGGAATACATGTCATTTATACGTGCTGCGACTCTTCAGGATAGCCGTTTTTCTTTTACTATCTTTATTTTGGACCAACCGCCATGATCACAACCACAACATCAACCACCGACCACAACCACCGCTTCACCACAACCGCCACAACCTTCACGTCACACCTCGCAACCGTAGCATCGCCACCGTTCTTGCCCCGCTGTGGGTACCGGTGTTGGACTCATGCAGAACGCGCGTCGAACAGCGTGTACAAAATCACGGATTTTGTGCTTCAAAAACGGATCAAAAACGACACACGCCCACTTTTTGCCGTCCAATCGGTGAGCGAGGGGCGATTTGGCCCCGCCTCCAGAACGATCGATATATGCAAATTTGTGGATCAAAAAGCCTTCACGCCCACTTTTTCTCGGGCCAATGGGGAGCGAGGTGAAAGGTCAAAGGGAGGGGGTCAAAGGCGAAGTTACGGGGGGATAAAAGGACGGTGTTCGTCAGTCAGAAGAGAGTCGCAAACGAGAACGAGACGGAGTCGGAACGAACGAGAACGAGAACGAAAGGAGAAGGAGAACGAGAAGGAGTCGGAGAAGAGAGAGAAGAGTGTGGAAGTCTGGAGCCCGAAGCCTGCAGTGGCTGGAGAAGCTGAAGAGAGTCGGACGAGGGGGTGCTCGCGTCGGTGCCAGGAGCTGCACGCCCGAGGGAGGCCGGCAGCGCGACCTGGCCGAGGTGGAGACGCACACCAGGGATAATAAAGATCCTCTATACCCCGAGCATCAGCAACCCCCTCCTGTTTCCCCCCGCGCTGAGATAGTGCGACCAAGGGGGCCCCGTTCCCACCCCCTGCCAGGCACTGTCCGCGAGGCCCGCGGGTTGCGGGGCCATCGCCGCTCCGCGTCTCATCACCAGACGGGTAGGCCCGACCCGGTCTCGGCCTCAGGCCCGCCTCATTCTTGAGGGTATTCTTTCCTTGGTTTTGGGTATGTGTTGTCGGCGCCGTCTGTGAAGTAGAATTGTATAAGTGTTGCCGTGTGCTCGGTAGTCGGTATTAGCTCTGCACTGTGTTTTCACTTTTATATTTGCTTTTTGTGTAAATGGAATTGTGTTTTCTTTTTTTTGTGTGCTTTTGGTGGAATTGTATTTGTGTGCTTCCCGTGTGCCGCGAATAAATGTGCTTTATTGTTGAACTGTTCTCCCGCTTCGCTTCGTCTTTTCCTCCATTGAATCCCCATCTTGCTTCACGTAAAGGGTTGGTAGTGGGCTGAATACGCCCGATAATTAATCGAACCGTCGAGGTCGACGATAACACCGCTCGGTTATTCTGATAGTACGGAACGGGTCGCTTAAGTGGCCCGTGTCCGAAGTCGACCTGCGGCGAGGTGCGATCGCCCGGTCTACCCTCCGCGTGGGTACTTAGGTAGTTCGAATTTGGCGAGCAACCCTATCCCACGCGGGGGCTGATTGGCTCGATCGC
>NC_140963.1:71684119-71744119 GCF_056783735.1 Eptatretus burgeri | reverse complement strand
GAGGAGGGATCTGTGGGAGAACAACGCCTGGGTGCTCCACCATGACAACGCCCTGCTCACAGTGCCCTGAGAATCCGACAGTTTCTGGCGGAGAGGAGCGTGCCAACTCTGGAGCAACCCCTGTATTTTCCAGACTTGGCCCCTTGTGATTTTGTTTCCTATTCCCCAAGCTCAAGGGGACCCGATTTCCTGATGTGGAGGCCATCAAAAGGGCCGTGATGACGGAGCTCCGTAGGATTCCAGAAGAAGCCTTCCGGTAGTGCATCGAAGCATGGAAGAAGAGGATGGACAAGTGTGTGACTGGAGGGAAACTATTTTGAAGGGGACAAGCTGTGATTTCAATATTTTTTTTTGGAATTAAATTTCTGTGAGGTCAGTCCCGTTAATTTTTAGATGGACCTCGTACATGTGTATGTGTATATGTATATACATATATATATATGTATGTATGTGTATATATATATATATATATATATATATATATATATATATATATATCGACGTATATATGTATATATGTATATATATATATATAAATATATACATATATATATATATATATATATATATATATATATGTAGACGTATATATGTATGTATATATGTTGTTCATCTTTCGGCTGCTCCCGTTAGGGGTCGCCACAGCGGATCATCCGTATGATCTGCATCGTGATTTGGCACATGTTTTACGCCGGATGCCCTTCCTGACGCAACCCTGGTCGCCTCTTACGACACAGGGATCAGGATTTGGGTTTCGCCATGATTCCGGGCTGCTCTACACCCTGCCCAGTGCAGAGCCCCCGTCCTCAAGCGATCCTCCAACCCAAGCCTCCGAGTAGCCGGATTACAGGCGCACGCCACTACGCCCGGTATATATGTATGTATATATATATACATATATATGTATATATATATATATATATATATATATATATATATATATATATATATATATATATATATATATATATATATATATATATATATATATATATATATATATACATATATATATATATATATATATATATATATATACATATATATATATATATATATATATATATATATATATATATATATATACATATATATATATATATATATATATATATATATATATATATATATATATATATATATATATATATATATATATATGTACATACATATATATATACATATATATATATATATATATATATATATATATATGTACATACATATATATATATACATATATATATATATATATATGTACATACATATATATATATATATATATATATATATATATATATATATATATATATATATATATATATACATATAAACAAACCTCGTGTTGGCGAAGTGGTTAGGGTAGCGGCTTGGGATCCAAAAGGTCCTGAGTTCAAACCCCGTTGGCCGCTTGAATTAGTACACACCAGGAGGTTGACTCAGCCTGTTATCCTTCCGAGGTCGGCGAAGTGAGTACCAGTGTACTGGGCCGGTGTATGCCCCAGTTAGAATAGGTGTACCATATCCCTGTCGTAAGAGGCGATCAGGGTTGCGTCAGGAAGGGCATCCGGCGTAAAACCTGTGCTAAATCATTATGCGGATCATTACGGATGATCCGCTGTGGCGACCCCTAACGGGAGCAGCCGAAAGAAGAAGATATATATATATATATATATATATATATATATATATATATATATATATATATATATATATATATATATATAATATATGAGGCGCCGCGAGGAGGATTGATGTCAGGGACACATCGGCCATTTTGGAGTTCATGCCATATAGCACTATTTTAACCTTTACCCTATCATCCGAGCCTATCATTATCATATCATTAAAAAATGTCACTTACATCACTCCTCCTCACGAGGCCATATATATATATATATATATATATATATATATATATATATATATATATATATATATATATATATATATATATATATATACTAGCATGGATACCCATGCTCCGCACAGGAATCCCGTGGATGACGGCGGGTCTGAAGGAGTATATGTCACAGTTAATTGTAAAATTGTAGAGGCTGCCACCATTATTATTTTTTTTTCATCACAACTATAATATTATATTTTCCCCGCCATGTTTTATATGCAGAAGACTCGAGTTCAAAAATGTTAAGATTTATTGCTGCATCAGATAAAAAACCATAATGCCTCAACAATGTGAGGCTGGTTTCATGCCATCATTTGCGACTTAATTAATTCTCATTCTCTGGCAAATTCCGTTGGTCCCATGTCAATCGGCTGAACTTGAAAAATTAACGTTACGCAATCAGGTGATGACGTCATAATTTGGAAACCGGGAAGTCGGAAGTCATTGTCTTTAATTGACTAGTATTATTTTTTCATTCTATTGCAAATGGCGTTGGCCCCATGTCAATCGGCTGAATTTGAAAAATCAACGTTACGAAATCAGGTGATGACGTCATAATTCGGAAACCGGAAGTTGGAAGTACAATTCTTTTACAGTTAGACACTCCCGGGTACATGTTCTGTCAGCATGTGATATTTGGTGAGGATCAGTCTTGTACTTTTCACGTGCATAGGTCACAGAGAAACACACACACAGACACACAGACAGACACACTTTCAACTTTATATATATATATATATATATATATATATATATATATATATATATATATATATATATATATATATATATATATATATATATATATACGTATATGTACGAGGTCCGTCTAAAAATTATGTGATTAAAAAAAAGCGACATTTTTTAATGATATGATGATGATAGGGTAAGGGTTAAAATACTGCTCTATGGCATTAACTCCAAAATGGCCGATGTATCCCCTACATCACTCCTCCTCGCGGCGCCTCATATATATATATATATATATATATATATATATATATATATATATATATATATATATATATATATATATATATATATGTATATATATCGATGTATCAATCGTCTCAAGGCTTATATATTAAGGTGACATAATGTTCAGTTTCAGTTTTATGTCAAGATGCCAAAATATATCGTTTTTCCAATTCCAACCATCAGCATTGAGCTGGACTTTCGGGAAATGGCACATGTTTGTCAATGCTATCAGAACCTGTTATGCAATGCAATGATGCACTTTAAACTTTTACGCCGCAAGGAAGTTATGCTTGGAGAACGTACTGTTCATTGAATGACAAGATGATAATTTGATTTTATGTATGTTTGTTTTCAGCACCTTAGCCGACTTTTTACTTGCCATGTCATAGTTTGATAAAATAGTTAGATGCCATTATGCACTCAGCTGCTCTTCAAACTGTTAAGAGTGAGACACATATCATGTGGATGTAACGTGGCAAATATGAGGGTGTAAACAACACTGCCTTAACAGCGGTAAGCTTTCGGAATTTATTTTCTATGGCCTTTAAAAGCTTAATTTTATTTCAACTGAATTATATACTTGAACATTGTAGAACACAAATTGTCTTATTGGCACTTTCAAAGCCTTCTGTTTTGCATTGTTTATGACACCAATATTTGATTACTGATCATCATACCATTTGTGTAATTATGAAACAAAAAACATCTTTAAAACGATTATGATCAGACAATGGAGTGGGTGCACAAAGTTAAAGAACCAGGCTGGATAATCTCTGATTGATGATTAGCAAAAATGCCATTGATTTAAAACCAAACAAGGGGTTAAATATTAGCCAAAGTAACAATGTCTATATATTTCAGCGAACCGAAAGGATATTCAGTACAAGTATCAACATGAATTCCATTTGGTATTTTTTAATAGTGCTGTCTTTAACAAATGCCACACCACAGTGAGTTTTGCCTTTTATTTGCTTTGAATGTCTTTATTCTGCCTGGCAAGAGTTAGCTTATCTATGTTCTGCATTTTGATATTAATTCTGTATTTTCATTGTTACTATTTTAACAGAATTTTGAAGATTCGCTGTGCTAATCATGTTGTTCTTTTTGTAAGTATCCAAATTTATAATGCAAAGAATAGGGAAGAAAGAGGGGAGAGGTGGAGGTGTGACATTCTGGTTAATTAACATTGTCATGAACTATTTTTGTTTCTGTGCTTGATAATTTACTTTTCTTCTGTGGATAAGGTTTCATGATGTTGAACAAAGATCTCGATCTTGTACTATGCTTGAGAAATACCAGTCTACCAAGGTTTGGAATGAAGTTGACTATTTATGAGTAACAATACCACCAAGATCATCACCTGTACTTCATGGCATTTCAGATGAAGGTTCCACACACTGTGAGGACCTGGTAACAGCTGAAAAATCAATTTTTTGAAAGGGTTGAGCAGTCTTTTTTTTTGTTTTAAAAAAATCTCGGAGGCTCATGGAAGAATGATGAAATTCTTTCATTACATGGAAGAATCATGGAAGGTGACACAGGTTAAAATGGCCAACAAAATGAGAGTTGTGCAGTGGGGCCATAGTTGGAGAAAACAAGGAAGGGAATAAATTAACAGGAAAAGTGGACAGAGGATGGGAGTAAACATAGTAAATTCAGAGAGACCATATCAACCACCGTTACTTGCACATTTCATTTGGCAAATAACTTTTGGGGGAGTAGAAATACCATTGAGGTGTTGACTTGTTCAGTGTTCAGGCTGAAGATTTTTGAAGGCAATCATGGCACGCATAAAGCTGCAGTGGCAATACCGTTTTGTATAAAGGAGTGTTTGAAGGTATTGACAGTGAACAGTGGGTCCAGGTGAGAAAGCCCTGAGATGTTGGTTTGATTGGCAGTGTGTAAAACAATGCAGTGGAATACAACACGTGTCGTCGCTTTTGTTGAGCCTGAATCTGCCATGTGAAACAACTGAAAACGCTGGATGTGACTCCTTTCCTCTCAATCCTCTTTCTTCTCTTCCGTTATTGTATCATTGTGTCTTCCTCAATGCTCGACTCTCTTCAAATCTCGAACACAACTGCCCTTTGTTCATATCTCTCTAGTCTCAAAACTCCAACTCTCTCCAGTGCATTCGTTCAATGATCGTTTCCCATGTTCCACTGATGTTTTTTGGTTCTGGATGAACTGAGAGTTTGAATCAGCCACAGATAAAGCATATGCCAATGTACGTTCAAATGTTCCTCGCCCTCAGGCTGGCAGTTAAGAGCAGATTTATTTAAAATTCAACAATACATTTTTACAGAGCTACAAAATTAAATGGCACCTGCTGAGCATTTAAACCTTTTGTGTGTGGCCCAATAATGCAATCTTTACATTGCTTATTGAACTATCATAAAAATAATACACAAACTTGTTCCGTGTACTAAATACACAAAAATCATAGTTTTCCAAACAATATTGATAAATTACGATAATGGGATGTACAGCACATACTGCAAAGTTATTATGTGTCATGTGGACTCATCAGGATTGTGTTGAAGTTTCCTTATGAATCCCATCCATTTCTTGGGATCGTCGGCTTAGGCTGGGTCTGGAGAGCGATTACTCTGGTTTGGGCCTGTTTTTACCTGGATATTGTTAAGTGCCTTTTACTGCAGTGATTTTAAATATTGAATGTACTTCTGCATTACACTGTTGCAGCTTCAAGGCTTTTTTGTTTTTAAATCATTTTTAGGTATATGTACTTTACCTTTTTGTGTCATCCTGTGGATCTCTAAGATAAGTTTCTGGAGATGTGAACAACTGTCAGGAGCATAACCATGCAACGATATTACTTGTGTAACCAAATTCCCACTCAGTTTGATTTGTATACCTGAGTCATGCCTAACACATACTTATGTGACTGCAGATTCTCACTGATTGTACCAGGCATGCTTGATGCGGATGTGGAAGAGAAGTTGGTGGTTGAAGGATTCGGCTACACCAGAGCTCAGCAAGGCAATGTAAGAATGAATGGGCACCCTTGTTTGCAAAATGTGTGGTTATTCCAAAAAGAGTAGCAGTACTGGAGACTGTCTTTTTATCCCATACATGTGGGGGGCTGAATTGAGGGATTTTATATAAGAAAAATAAAGGAAGTATGGAGGAAAAGAGAGAGAAAGGAGTGGAGCTGAGAAAGAGTAGAATGAGTGAGGAGAGAAATGAAGGGGAAAAAAGGGGGGGTGGTGATGGGGTAGTGGTGAAAAGATTGTCAAACCTTTACCATTTTTGCTTGATGTATTCAATAAATGTCTCATCATGGTTCAACTTCGCAGAAAGTGTTATGTAATATTTTCTATATAATAGGATGTGACAACTGTTTTTTATTTCACACCAACAAATACAATACTTCGCTGACGGGAATATTGGGGGAGGGAGAGAGGAGAGGGGGAGGGAGGGGAAGGAGGGAGGGAAGAGGGAGGGAAGATGGAGAGAGGAAGGAGGGGAAGGAAGAGAGAGGAGGGAGGGGAAGGAGGGAGGGAAGGGGTGGGGGGAGGGAATTTGCGGGAGGGGGAAGGAGCAGGAGAGAGAGGGGGATGGGGCGGGAGAGAGAGGGGGATAGGGTAGAGAGAGAGAGGGATAGGGGTGAGAGAGAGGGATAGGGGTGAGAGAGAGGGATAGGGGTGAGAGAGAGGGATAGGGGTGAGAGAGAGGGATAGGGGTGAGAGAGAGGGATAGGGGTGAGAGAGAGGGATAGGGGCGAGAGAGAGGGATAGGGGCGAGAGAGAGAGGGATAGGGGCGAGAGAGAGGGATAGGGGCGAGAGAGAGGGATAGGGGCGAGAGAGAGGGATAGGGGCGAGAGAGAGGGATAGGGGCGAGAGAGAGGGATAGGGGCGAGAGAGAGGGATAGGGGCGAGAGAGAGGGATAGGGGCTGGAGAGAGAGAGAGAGAGAGGGAAAGGGGTGGGAGCGAGATGCACTTTGCACAAATCACCAAGATTTATTGGGTCTGGCTCCATGCACCCATGAAGAGGCCAACACTCACATCCTACTCCACCTGGAAGATGCTGTGTGGCAAGGGCACAACAAAGTGTCAATATGCACAGTTGAAACAGATGTAATTCTGGCCATAACATCAGCCCAGCGCCTCGACATCTCTGAACTGTGGGTTGCATTTGGTGCTTGGAAGAGCTTCCAGTTCCTTGCCACTCATGAGATAGCCAGAGCACTGGGTCCTGATCAGTGTGTCACCTTGCCAGTGTTCCATGCCTTCACTGTGTGCAACACGGTGTCCTGTTTTGGAGGCAAAGGCAAGAGGACTGCATGGGACACCTGGAACACATATGGCGATGTCACCCCAGCATTCTGTGCCTTGGTTGCTTGGCCAAGCCCACAATCCATAGAGGAATGGCTGGGGTCATTGGATCGATTTGTGATCCTGCTATATGATCGCACCAGTCGCCAGAAGTGCCAACAAGGCAAGGAAACAGCTGTTCACTCAGAAAGGCAGAGCAATTGATTGTCTGACTCCGAAACAGCCTGCAGCACATAAAGAGGGCTGCCTTCCAGGCTGGTCACTGCTAGGCCCAGATGATGATCGCGGCTCCAGAGTTTCCATATCCATGTGAATGGGGGTGGAACAAGAAAGTCGAGGGAGGCTGGGAAGTATGCTGGACAACCCTGTTGGGGTTGTCCAGCATATCCAACCAAGATATTCTAGTTTTGTATTTTTAATATATTTTCTGTAATTTGTAGGATTTTTTTTCACTTGGAAGTTGTGAGTTATGATGTAAATAGAGTTGGAAAAAGTCTGATTTAATGCAATGTAATTCCAGGCTATAAGGCAACAAAAGGTGAAAAATTTGAAAGCAGGTGTAGACTTTCTTTCTGCACTGTACATGTTAGAAGCACACATAAGTTCAGAAGGAAAACCTACCACTTAGATTTCATGCAGATTTGAACGGTATCACTTTTTAATTCTCGTTATATTCAGATCTTCCGTTGTTTGTCAATTGAATATCTTCATCTTAAGCTTATTTGCCAAGTCCACTGTATCCATCGTAAAATGCATATGATTTTATTCTGTTGTTGAAATATCCAACTATATTCAACGTTTTTGCACATGTCAAAGCATCAAAAATATCAACGTGTAAACACCAAGACGTCTTTTAAAAACAATGATCCACTAAGTGCTGAAATGCACTTAATTTTCAACTTCAGTTGTTTGAACTGCACAATTCGGCATTTGTGAAATTTCTGTGCACACTCATTGATTGTTATTACCTCTGCCACAGAAGGTGGAAGGAGGTTATGTTTTCACCCCTGTCTGCCTGTTTGTTAACTTGAAAAATCGAAGATTTTTCAAGTACATTGGTCAGTCGATTTTGTTATTCTTTCTGTTTGTTTGTCTCTTTGTCAATCAGGTCACAATTCCATTCCGATCATCATGAAACTATACTAAATTGTAGAGGTAGTTTCAACTGAGAAGTTTAATTGATTTTGAGGTCAAAAGTCATCTTGAGGTCAAATTTATAAAATCGTCATTTTTCATGTGATTGACTTGAAAGTTGAACTGGATTTGCATAGTCCATCACTGAATTGGGAAAGCAACTATTTTTGAGGTCAAAAGCTCAACTCTTTTTGAGGTCAACTCAATGTCAAACTTCTAAAATCATCAAATTTCATATGAAAAATCATCAATTTTCATCAGCTAAACCTGAAAATTAATCTATAATTGCATCGTGTATCACTGAATTTGGAAAACAACTATTTGATGTCAAAAGGTCAAAGGTCACCTCAAGGTCAAACTTCTGAAACCATCAATTTAAATCTGAAAAATAATCGATTTTCGTCTGATTGACCTGAGCTTTGATGAAGATTGTAAATTAAAATCTTCAAGAAATGGACAATTTGATGTATCCATGGCAACCTTTTGCAAGTTTTGGGGGTGGGGTGGATTTTTTTGGGGGGGTGGATTTTGCAAGTATCATGCTCTGCATGATCTTTTTCTTCTTTGTTTTTCTGTTTGCTTGTTTGTGTGCCGGACATGTCAAAATGTTGTGGACAGATTCGGATGAAATTTGGAGGGCAGGTTGGGTGTGTTACAAGGATGACTGATTCGATTTTGGTGAAGATCTGAATCTGGATCCGGCTCCTGAAATTTTAAAAGTGATTCTTCACCATTGAGACAAAGGGCCAAAAACGATATATAGCAAGATATCTCAAAAAGTTGTGGGCGGATTTGGATGAAACTTGGTGGACAGGTTGGATGTGTGACAAGGACAAATTTATTCGATTTTGGTGTAGATCCAGGTACAATAGTATTTTAATTTTTTGAAGTGATTCTTCACCATTGAGAGATTGGGCCCAAAACAATAATATAGCATGGTATTTCACAAAGTTATTGAGCCCGATATGTTTTCCTGGATCAGGTGATGCATGGCGGAGGTATGCGCTCTACCGAGTGCCCTTCCAGCTCAGAATTATTTTTGTTGCATCACACATTTTGTCCATTCAAAAGTCTTCATCATCATCGGACAGTTCCATTATATCATCCTGGCATTAACTTGTGTCCAGCAAGCATCCGAGTCCTCATCTTCACAACAAATAATAAACATAATATGATCCGGGAATGGGATTTTTGTCCACTGAACAGACAGATCAGCTATGCAAACATACAAAGATGGGTTTTGGGCATCAATCAAGGAAACGGATGACAATCTCCGTAAGCGGCAGACATAGTTGGCTCGCTGGGTGAGCAAGACCAAACTCTTCTTCACAGAGGGGTAGCAGAGAGAGTTGAACTGTTTGTCCATATATGTTATATTTCTCCTAGAATATCTGCTGCAGTGATGTGTTCGCACTCTCTGATCACTTTCGACCATACATTATGCAGACGTATGCCTCCAACACACCCATTACTCCATAGTCTATGTTTAAATCTGATCCAAGCTCAACAAACCCAATGATATTCTTGGGTTTCTTTTGCAGGAGCAAGAAACAGATCTTCTTCCCCTTTTGAAAAAAAGCAGACACATAATAATTGCCTGTGAATGCATGTAGTCCTACCAAAGCCTTCTTGACAGGAAAAGACTGGTCACAGCTTGCAATATTAAATATTTTTCTGTTGTTTTAATGACCATTATCCAGATGTATGCCATGTTCAACCTCAGGAAAAAGTTCCTGGAGAATAACTGATATACAGTGGGGAGAACAAGTATTTGATGCACTGCCGATTTTGCAGGTTTTCCCACTTACAAAGCACGTAGAGGTCTGTAATTTTTATCATAGGTACACTTCAACTGTGAAAGACGGAATCTAAAACAAAAATCCTGAAAATCACATTGTATGATTTTTAAATAATTAATTTGCATTTTATTGCCTGAAATAAGTATTTGATACATCAGAAAAACAGAACTTAATATTTGGTACAGAAACCTTTGTTTGCAATTACAGAGATCAGATGTTTCCTATAGTTCTTAACCAGGTTTGCACAGACTGCAGCAGGTATTTTGGCCCACTCCTCCTGACAGATCTTTCCAGATCCGTCAGGTTTCGGGGCTGTCGCTGGGCAACACAGACTTTCAGCTCCCTCCAAAGATTTTCTATTGGGTTCAGGTCTGGAGACTGGCGAGGCCACTCCAGGACCTTGAGATGCTTCTTACAGAGCCACTCCTTAGTTGTCCTGGCTGTGTGTTTCGGGTCATTGTCATGCTGGAAGAACCAGCCACGCCCCATCTTCAATGCTCTTGTTGAGCGAAGGAGGTTGTTGGCCAAGAACTCGTGATACATGGCCCCATCCATCCTCCCCTCAATACGGTGCAGTCGTCCTGTCCCCTTTGCAGAAAAGCATCCCCAAAGAATGATGTTTCCACCTCCATGCTTCATGGTTGGGATGGTGTTCTTGGGGTTGTACTCATCCTTCTTCTTCCTCCAAACACGGCGAGTGGAGTTTAAACCAAAAAGCTCTATTTTGGTCTCATCAGACCACATGACCTTCTCCCATTCCTCCTCTGGATCATCCAGATGGTCATTGGCAAACTTCTGACGGGCCTGGACATGCGCTGGACTGAGCAGAGGGACCTTGCGTGCGCTGTAGGATTTTAATCCATGATGGCGTAGTGTGTTACTTATGGTTTTCTTTGATACTGTGGTCCCAGCTCTCTTGAGGTCATTGACCAGGTCCTGCCGTGTAGTTCTGGGCTGATCCCTCACCTCTCTCATGATCATTGAGGCTCCACGAGGTGAGATCTTGCATGGAGCCCCAGACCAAGGAGATTGACTGTTATCTTGAACTTCTTCCATTTTCTAATAATTGCGCCAACAGTTGTTGCCTTCTCACCAAGCTGCTTGCCTATTGTCCTGTAGCCCATCCCAGCCTTGTGCAAGTCTACAATTTTGTCCCTGATGTCCTTAGACAGCTCTCTGGTCTTGCCCATTGTGGAGAGGTTGGAGTCTGATTGATTGAGTGTGGACGGCTGTCTTTTATGCAGATAACGAGTTCAAACAGGTGCAGTTAATACAGGTAATGAGTAGAGAATGGGAGGGCTTCTTTAAGACAAAACTAACAGGTCTGTGAGAGCTGGAATTCTTACTGGTTGGTCGGTGATCAAATACTTTTTTCATGCAATAAAATGCAAATTAATTATTTAAAAATCATGCAATGTGATTTTCAGGATTTTTGTTTTAGATTCCGTCTTTCACAGTTGAAGTGTACCAATGATAAAAATTACAGACCTCTACGTGCTTTGTAAGTGGGAAAACCTGCAAAATCGGCAGTGTATCAAATACTTGTTCTCCCCACTGTATGTTTGTCTCCAGCTGGTGAACATACAATGACAGGACTAGGACTGGTTGTGACAGCATGTTTGACCTGAAGGGCTATTTTGGGTCAGCTTCTTCATTGTCAGAAGAAAGGACCTCAACAACTGTTGTTGATTCCTTTGTTATTCGACAGCACTTGTTTTATTTAGAGAAGGAGATCTTCTAGTTGTTCAGCAATCCATGACGATTCTCATCACACACCAGAAAGATCAATTAAACCATCCATTCCTAGTTCGATCCATGTTAGGTGTTGAATCAATCACAACTCATAAAAAAAAATTTGATATCCTGTCGGAGATAATTGGCCTTCAAAGTTCAGCTGAGAATCGCCAGGAGTCATGCAGGCCATTTGAAATCAAGAAACCGGAATAGTATGTCCAAACAGTATTGACTGTCCTGGCTAATGAGTTTATCAACCTTTTCAGTGCTGACCTTGATGTTTCAAGGTTGTACAACTTATCTTCATGAGCACCTGTTGTGTCCGAAATTGAGATGAGCCTCACAGGTGATGGAACAAGGAAAAAAAGATGTTGAAGCCTTCGCCAAAGAGAGGCTGGAAGAAGACCATATCAAATTATTTCACCCTTCTGCTAAAGCATCACTTCAAACCTTCAAGGATGCAAACAAAAAGGTGACGATATCTGTTAAAGGCAGATTAAAAGAGCTGACAATTAAAAGACATACAGGGTGTTTCAAAAAGATGGATACAACTTTAACTTCCTGCCATTTCTTTGTTTTTTCACCTATACCATTTTCCTTTTCAAGGTTTGGTGGTGTTGAACTGGATTTGCATAGTCCCAGATGATGATTCACAGAAGATACATTTGCATAGCATAAGTTCATTGCATTGAACTGATTTGCATAGTGTTGAACTGGAAGAGCATGAGACCTACAATATGCCTGGTGATGGCTTAATGGTTAGGGTGGCGGGCTTGGGATCCGAGGGTCCTGAGTTCAAATCCCCCTGAGCTGTTTAATTCATACCAGGTGGGATTAACTCGGCCTGTCATCCTTCCGGGGTCGGCAAAATGAGTGCTAGCATGCTGGTATACTGTGTCGGAGAGGTGACCCATCCAGGATTGTGCCCAATAGCCAAGGAGACTGCTTCGGCAGCACCAACGCTCTGCACAGAGTATGGTCCCAATGGATGGATGGATGGTGGTGTTATCATGATATTTTTTCCTTGGGATTTCTAGCTCCTAACTCAACTATGCCATTGACAGTGAAGCAGAAGACAAACATGGTGGCTCTGTGGTGTGAGATAATCATATGTGGACACCCGCCGGAGGTTCTGCCGGGAATACGACCTCAGAACACGTGATTGACCCACAAATTGTGCCATTCAATGTATTGTAAAAATGTTTGAGCACAAGGGTACAGTGGTGCACAGCCAGAGCAAGGGCAACAGTGGCAGACCAGCATCAGTAACCAAGAACCAACCAAACATCGACACCGTGCAGGATTCTGCAGTGGACAGTCCCAAGAAGTTCCACTGCTGGTGTTCCCAGGAGCTAGACATCCAACCAACATCAGTCTGGTGTATCCTCAATTAGAAACCGAAGCTTTTCCTGTACATCATCTCTATTAGGCATAAACTGAGGCAAGATGACATGAGAAGGAGACTTGATACGTGCAATTGGCTCAGTGACAGGGTGGATACCAACTGCCCTGCCACACTGGATGATCTGAAACAGGAGATGTTAGACTACCTCCAGGCAGTGCCACATGAGACCTACAATAAAGTTTGACAGAACTTTGGAGTCAAGATCAATGCCTGTCTGAGCCGTGGAGGGGCACACATCAAAAACGTCAATTACAAGGATTTTCCTTAAATGCCAATTTCAGACCTTGGGGTCTCACGAACTCTAACAGTGACTTTGTGCAATAACAATCAGAGATAGAAAATTCCATGTCATAAGCTTTCAAGAAATGTTTGGTTCACGTTCCTGAGGTTTCTGTTTCTTCTTTGTAAATAAACATTTAATGATGCATCACTCTTTTTGAAACACCCTGTACTGGGAAAACTCGTGACCTATTCAAATAAACACAATGCTTCTGTGGACATTGACAAAGTTTTGTGTTCCTGTTTTGGGCCCACACCATTGTATCTTGCACATCCAGCTTGAACAAGAATATAAACAGTGAAGAGCAAGCTGCTTGACTTTTAAATGAAAACTGTAAACTGTTGGACCCAGATGTGCTACCAGCAAATAAATTTCTGTCTCTCTCTGCTGATATTATTGATCTGATGGCAACAGTAGGGATCATTACACAGATTCCTGAGATGTTTGAATAATTGGCCATAAAAATTTTCAACCTTCTTCCCACCAGAAACACAACAGAATAGAAATTATTAATGATATGCATCGTGGACAAATCAATCAAGGAGGGAGAGAGAAGTGAAAGGGAATGTTGCAAACAGTACATTATAAAAGGCCCCAAGCCAAAAGTACCAACTAACTTCAATAATTTCCTTTCAAACAGATACAGCTGATTTAATTGATCCTGCAGGTGTGAAAGGAGAATCATCATACATTGCTGGCCAAACAGAATATCTACTTCTCTGAAATGGAAAAGTGCTACCTGACAACAAAGGAGTCAACACCAGTTGAGCTCCTTTACTCTCGCCATGAAGAAGCTGATACCAAAATAGCCCTTCATGTCATACATGCTGTCACAACCAGTCCTGGTCCTGTCATTGTATGTTCACCATCTGGAGACACTGATATATCAGTTATTCTCCAGGCACTTTTTCCTGAGGCTGAACATGGCATATGGTCATGGACACAGCTGAACATGGCATATGGTCATGGACAATATAATGGTCATGGACACAGCAGAGCAATATTTAATATTGCCAGCTGTGACCTGTCTGTTCCTGTCAAGAAGGCTGTGGTCAGACTACATGCCTTCACAAGCAATGATTTCATTCTCCTGCAAAAGGATCCCAAGTACATTGATGCTTGTTGAGCTTTCATCAGATTGAAAAGTTGACGATGAACTAATGGACGTATTGGAGGATTATGTCTGCATGATGTATTCGAGAAAGTGATTGGAGAGTGCGAACACATCATGGCAGCAGATATTCTGGGAGAAATATAACAAAGATGGACAAATAGTTGACCTGTCTGCTACTACCCTGAAAGGAGAGTTTGGTCTTGCACACCCAGCGAGCCAACTATGTCTGCCGCATATGGAGATTGTCATCCGTGGCCTTGACCGATGCCCTGAACCCATCTTTTTATGGTTAGACAGACAACATGTCTGTCCAGTGGACAATAAAACCCATTCCTGGATGATATTATGTCTATTCTCTATTGTGAAGATGAGAACTAGGATGCTGAGCTGGAAAGAGTGAATGCCAGGAAGATATAATGGAACTGTCCGATGATTATGAAGACTTTTGAATGGACAAAATTATGTGCATGTGATGCAAGAAAAACATCCAACGCATTCTCTTGCTTGTCATTCAAAGCATTCCTCCACTGCAGAGCATTCATCCAAAGACAGCCTTAACCTCCTGATTGTGGTTAAAGGCATCCATGTGAGTAGTGTCAAAAGGGAGGGTTTGGTGCAGTAATGTGCCCCATTTCTCAAAGTCTAAATATTCGCTTGCTTACGCTCACTCATATTTCTCCTTTTTCAAACAGGAACACATTACCTCATCAAACACCTCCCTTTTGACACTACTACCCCCCTGTGGGGCTGGCCTTCACCTACCTTTCATATGATCATTTATTTAACCAAATTGAGTAGTCAAATAGAGATTCTATAAATATTTGTTTATGTTTTGTTTTAAGGAATAACATAATTTTCTAATAACGCTCATCACCATCGAGCTTCCCTGAACTTGGTTCTTGGTTTAAGTATCTTTGTTGAGCAGAGAAATGATGTCCCTTTTTTAGATCCTTGTGGAGGATCTCTAAGTCTTACTCACGTTGTTGTTCTTCATCTTCTTCTTGTGGACTTTTTTGTTTCACAGCCTACAGTTTTCATTGAAACTTCCTGATACTTGGCATATATATATGTAAAAATACCCTGCGCAGACAGTAACCATCTCCGATTTTGAAAATTCCTCCTAGAAATAAAGTTATGACGTCAAAATATCTCCGCTAATGGAAATCGCCTAAAAAATTATCTCCGAAACTAGGCAAGCTTTTTGAATTATGTTTGTGGGAATCGAACAGGGCATTAGCAGAGATGAATTACCGCACATATGATACATCACTATGACGTCATATCAATTTTTATGACGTCATTCCTATTTTTTGACATTTTTTTGTTTCACAACCCAGAGTTTTAATCAGATCTTCGTGAAACTTGCCATGTATATGCAGAAAGCCCACGAGCAGGCAGTAACCATCTCCGATTTTGGAAATTCTTCCTAGAAAAAAAGTTGACGTCATAATATCGCCGCTAATGGAAATCGCCTATACCATTATCTCCGAAACTAGGTAAGCTGTTTTGAATTTTGTTTGCGGGAATCAAGCCGGGCATTAGCACAGATAATTTATCGCAAACCTGATACATCACAATGACGTCATATTCGTTTTTATGACGTCATCATTAAGAGGATGAGGATCTTAGCTCATTTGAGCTTGTTAATACTCTTGTCTGAGCACCTCCTGAAGAACACATCATTTTGATACCACTCATAGATGAGGTGGATTGTTATGCGAATGACCTCCACAAGCAATGGACACCACAGAAGAAAGCCAGTTAAACTCTTAGCAAGAGCTGAAATTGTTCATAGTGATATTGCCAATGTTTCACTCTTTGGCTTGAGATAAAATTTTAGGATAAAAGATTTTAGCAATTTTTAACTCTTTGACTTGAGATAAAATTTTCTTATAATATTTACCAATGTTTAACTCTTTGGCTTGAGATTTAAAAAAAATTTCACAGAACATACATTGAAGATTCACATTAGATACACCATTATTTTAACTCTTGGGCTTGAGAAGAAATGTTGCAGAAAATCTGTCAATTTTAAACTCTTTGTCTTGTGAATTTTTTTATATCTTATATAATGTCAAAGAAGAGGAAAAGGAAAAGGAAAGTGCCATTATTTATATTTTTTTCATTCAAACTTATATTTCAATCCATTTAAACCCATAAAGTAATGTATTTATTCCATCACTCATATATATTTTGTCATCAAATGCTGTTAGAGCTTTCTTACTAAGTCTCTGAGAATATTTCATGTTTATAATTTCTAATAAGATCCATCTCTCTATAAACATCTTTTCTCTTCCACATACATTCAAGGTAATGTTGAAAGTTCATTGTCTCTTTTAATACACTCTTCTTCAGACCTTTAAGTTTCCTTTCACATTTGAATTCATTTAACCCTCGAGTTAGGTATTTATAAACATATGCCTTTGATCTAACACTTCCAAATTCACTTAGTATCTTTTCACCTAATTCATCTTTAAATTTAACAATAACCTTTTTATTCTTATTTGAAAAGAGTGGGTTATTAGAATCATAATTACTTATATTATAAATATCTTCATCTTTTTTCATATCTTTATAAACACCAACTGTAGTTATCTTTCGTATGAAGCTATCCATCTCCATATATAGCAATACTTCCAGTTCCTGGTTTTGAGACGACGGCTGGTTTTCTCAGGGGTCTCTGCTGACTTTCTCAAATTTAAGTTTCCGGTCATTATTTGTCACGTTTTGACTGTTAATTTTTGTTACCTACATGTTTACTGTGTGTTTCTAGTTCAGTTTTGCTTCAAAATTTGTGCAATTTTGTGAGTGTTCGTCTATCTTGTCTCATCTTCCAGATCTGTCTCATCTCATCTGTCTCATCTTTCCTTGAGGCCTACCTGTCTTTCCAGTCTCGGTGCTCGATCGTTATTATTTGTATTTGCTCCCTATTACCATCAGTTCTTATTTTCTCCACTTTTCCCACCCCTTCTATCCCACCCAACTACACCCTCTGTTTTTTGTCTTGAAATTTAAAAAAATGGAACAAAAAACACAAAAACCCTTTCTCACTTGATACCTCTTCCCCACGTATCCATGAGTACCGACTGTTCTTCCTCCACCTGCCATCATACCACCTTACTTCTATTTGAGACAACCCACTTTCACCATTACCTTCACGATGTATTTCTACAACCTTCCATTCCCTAATGTTACCTAGTCTTCAAAAATCCATCAAAAAAATAAATAAATTTCCTAACATCCTTTCAAACTATACACCTGAAACCACATGTTTCTCTACCCCTTCCTCTTCCTGCAACTTTTCATCGACCCATCAGTTTTCATCTGTGTTTACTGATACAGATTCACCATACACCTTCACAATTTTACTTCAACCTTTCCTTTACCTAATCTTCACAATCCTTATCAAAAAAAATAATGATAATAATAATAATTCACTTCAAACTACGCACCTCCCGAAACCACGTGTTTCTGTTGGGATTGTTTCTACCCTCTACGTTTGCCGTTCCAAATTCACCATTCACCTCCAGATTTTTCTTCAACATTTCCTTTTCAGAATCTTATGCAATCCTTATCAAAATAATAATAATAATAATCAAAACAAGTCTGAAGACGACAATGGTTCACGAACGGTATTTGACGATGTAGATTGTTTCAGAAGTCAAGGATGAGACAATGTGATAATTTTTGACCAAGTTATAAAAATGATCAACATGATGTGGTACGAGTGACAGGTTATTAGCTGCAAAATGTCGAAAACCCGGTTTTGTTCAACAACTTTCAAAATTTGACCTTTGCATAACCTTTAAAGGTCACATAACAATGTTGTGGATATTAAAATAAGGAAACAAGATACGTGCTATAGCTTATTGGAGTTGGTTCGACGAAAAAGGTTGAAAACCCAGTTCGATTCCCACAATTTTGAAAATTTGACCTTTGTGGCCTTTAAAGGTCAAAGGTCAAGGATTATGACCTTTGGTGCAAAACATCCTCTGGAACATTCCAGGAACAATATATTGTCATATAGGCTATATGGCATTTCGCACTCCTCGGATTATCCATACTTTGATGAAATCAGCGTAAAAGCAAACTTGAAGGGGGCGCCACGGGCAAGGTGTTCGAGATAGAGCAAAATGGTTTCAAGACTTTAGGTGGGGAATGACCTCAAGATTATGCATAAAAAATATTTTCATCCTAGCTCTCAAAGTTTGGGTAGTCGTATGATTTTTATGTCAAAATTAGCAATTTTCTGAGTTTTTGACCTTGTGACCTTGACCTTGGGATGACAATGAAAAATCGGACGACAAGTTTTAGACAATTCATTTTCCTATTCAAATACCGAAGAATCCATTCCATTCAGTCAATTCCCGAGGAGAAGATAGATTTTTAATCCGACTACCCCCTAAAAATGGCTATTTTTTGGGCGTAGCACACCCTCATCCAGGAAAACACAACGAGACATTGATATCGAACACATAACCAAGTTTCATCAAGATCGGATCAAAGTCCACGGAGTTATGCTCTGGACAGACAGACACACAGACAGACAGACAGACACACAGACAAAACGAATATAGTGGTCACTCTGGCTGGCGCTCGTGAACCCAGAAGAAAAACGGTCTCATATAATGCTTCAACTTCCTATTTCATACGTGTGGTTCTCGTTACTGTATCATAATTCACTACTTTTTTCTATTTCAACAGACTGCTCTCTATTCGTCCTTTACTTCATCTCATGTCTAAAAAGTCCAACTGCTACAACATTTCTTCTCTCCATTCTCTTAATTCTCCTTTATTGTATCCCTCACGTAAAGTCCTAAGTCGCATCTCTAAACTAAAAAAAGAAAAACCCAGTTTGCAATGCATGTTCGTGTTCCATCAATCGTCCTTTTTTTTTCCCAACTTCAGTGCCAATTCACCCATGTCACCCCTCCCTCTCAAAGCAACCTTCACAGTTTTCCCCTCCAGGTCTCCTCTCACCTTTCTCAAAAACTCCCCGCTCAACTTTCTCCCCCAACTCTCCCCACTCACCCTTCTCCCTCCAATCACCCCCACCCTCAATCCCCCTTCTCAAAGTTCCCCCCCCCCCCCACCTCCACAAAGCTGCGGCCTTCCCCTGCCATTTCTCCTCCATCTTATCACTCCACCTCCTCCAATCCTCCACTGCCATCTACCCCCTCTCTTATTGCTCCCCATTGTACCTCAAACCGGCACCACCGAGCCTTTTCTCCTTATCCGGCCCTCTCCCCGAGCTCTTCTGCAATCCCCCACACACTTTCAACAACTCTCCTCACCTTCCCCCCCCCTCCCCTCCCCTCCCTCATCCTTAAGAGTGCGGACCTCCAACAGGGCCTTTACTCAAACCTGACATCTTTGCATACAGGTTGCCACTGACAAACCAGACATAATCTGCTTAACAGAAACTTTCCTCCTTCAAGACATCTCGAACCCCCAAGCATCTCTCCCTGGTTACTCCCTCCTTCAGTATTACAGACCTGAGCCTCGTCCTCGTGGCGGGGATATTGTATTCCTCACTCTCCATACACTACCCTCACTCCCCCACACCGCCAGGAATACCTCTGCCTTCGGCTTCCCTCCACTCCAACCTCATGTTTATATATGTGCTGTACCATCCACCACACAGTGATGACTCCATTTACACCACGCTGTCTGTAATCATGGACCAACTTCTATCCTCTCATCCCAACAATCTCTTCCTCATATGTAGTGACTTCAATTGCCATCATGCCAGTTCCTTGGGTGTGGGTACCTCCCTCACCTGCCATGGCATTTCAGCAAAAGACTTCTGCGACTCATTGGGACTGACTCAATCGGTCAACTTCCTGACCCAGATCTTAGCCAATGGTACTCCATCTATTTTGTATCTGATTTTGACCAATTTCATTGAAAATATGTTGTTCTTCCATTGCTCCAATTATTTAATCTGACCACATGCTTGTCAAAGTAGACATCTCTCTGGCTGTTATTAGAGAACTACCTCAGCGCCGTCGACTCTGGAATTTCACTAAGGCTGACAGGCAGGGTCTTCAAGCTGCCCTCAAACTTCTAGACTGGTCTCCCATCTCTACTTTCTCCAAGATAAACTTGTCCTGGGAATTCTTTGAAAGAAACTTGCTCTCTCTCCTGCACAGATTTATCCTCTCTCGTCTTTAGCTGTCCTACCCTTCCGCTCACCTATGGTACACTGAAGGTTGTGACGAGGCAGTCATCCAGAAACAACTTGCCTTTGCCTCATGGAAAGCAAATCCAACTGAGGGTAAACTCAGTTCCTTCCATAATGTTTGGAACAAGTGTGTGTCTCCCCTCAGGAGAGCCAGAAAACAACATCTTTCAAATCTCAAGTCTGAACTCTCAAACCTCTTACCCTCCTCCAAATTCTGGTGGCATCTAGTTAAATCTGTTTCTGGTGTATGTTCCCCCTCTATCCCCTCTCTTACCTCAAATGGCCGCATCGCTGACACCTCACGTGAAAAGACTGAATGCCATGCAAAGTCCTTTCTCAGCCCTCCTGAGCTGACCACATCAAAAGCTTTCGTCCGCAGCCTGATAGAGTACTGCTCTCCGCTTTGGGCTGTTGCTCCTGCCTCTAACCTTTCTCAGCTTCACGCTGTGGAAACCAAGGCATTTTGGATCATTGACATCTCCCGCGATGAGGATGAGTCTTTGGGCCTCTCACTCTCTCACCGCAGGCACGTCGGTGGTCTTTCTGTCTTCTACCGTCTTCTCTCCGGTCTCGCCCCCCCCTCCCTGCTCTGTCTGCGATTTGTCACCACCATATTTCCGCAAGGTGCTCAAGGTCTGCCAGCAACCCCCTTCTGGTAAAACTACCAAAATCATGAATCACTACTCACCTTCACTCTTTCATTCCTCTTTTTCCCCACCTTTGGCATAAACTCCCTCAATCTGTTCAATGCCAATCTTTCCTCCAGGCCTTCAAAACAGCTGTTCACCACCACCTCTTATTGTCCCCCATCCAAATACTCAATCTTTTCTACCCCCGTTAATCCACCCCAAACCCACCTCCTTCAAATTGCCTGCTTTCCTTCCTGAAAGCCTCTGTAATATCTATCTGGTACCACATGCTTCCCGCCCCATCCCTCTCTTCCAAAGATCTCCTAATGTCTCTCTTCCCCACTGTTTTGTCTTTCCCACTCCCACCCCTCTTGTCTCATGCCCCCCTTGCTGTGCATTGTGTGTTAGCTCTCATACGAACGTTGACAAGGTATACAATATATATATATATATATATATATATATATATATATATATATATATGTATATAACATTAGAGGGTGTGACGTGTATCAGAGTGAAGAAGAGGCCGCCATAATAGTTACGTTGCATTGCTGAATGACGCTTCATTATATGGTGATCAATAAAGCCTCCATCTCCAAAATTGTGACTCAACATCGTCTTATTACAGTGTATAAGGGTGGTTGGTGTGTAAGACTGCTTCAGTGGCGCTAACTTCGGGATTAAAAAAAAAGATCTTTAGAATTTCTATTTAATTATAATTGAACTGCAGGAGGGCCTTGCCATTCATGGGTTTCCCCTTTGTGGATTTGCTCTGTCTCGATGAAGTTATTGAGGAAAGGTTTGTGGACTGCGGTCAATGTGCTTAAATAATCGCATGTTGGTGAACTATTTTTTCCACATTTATTCACCGAATTAACATCGGCTGTCAACACAATAACCCCCTCAAACTCTCAAACATCATCACCATCATCTCTATCAACTCTTCTTTATCGTCGCAATCAACATTGCTATCACATTATTGGATCAAGTTTATCATTATTATCAAAGGTAAGTTTCATGATCTTTACTCAAGAAAATAAACTTTATTTTATCTTCTTAATAACTCTTTTATTCATGAAAATAAAAGCACAAAAACATGTGGAAACATTGAGAGTACAGTTTGCACAAATTTTAAAGTTGAGGTCCGTAACCATATTTTCCCGAGTACCCCCTAAGTTTGCAGATTTGCAGTTCACGGGGATTTTTAAGAACGTAATCACTGTGAATGGCAAGTCCCTCTTGTATATGCTTGAACACTGTGCGGGGTATTGTGTTCGATTATCTCTAGTTTTATTTATGGTTTTTTTGTGCATGTTGCGGAATAAAATGCTTTACGGTGGCCGGAGTGCAAATCCTGCCACCGACCTCCTATAAATGGCTAACCCAAAAGCTGGAGGATATCTGCAGACACAGTTGGGCACCAGATATGGATGGCCATTGCCTCACGAGGAGCTCCTCCGTCCTTTGACAGGTTTTGTTTTTAATCCTGCTGGGTGTCCATATCCATACATCCTCCTCCATACAATCCATACAATCCTGCTGAGCGTCCATATCCATACACCAGGAAACCTGGGGGGGGGGGGGAGTCGGTTTAGTCGCCGACAACCAGACTATGAAAATGGTAAAGACAGGTTTACATTGTACCTGTAGCAAGTCACAGATCTGAGCTGGCCTGATCTGATAATAATTACCACATGTATTGATTGACAACTTGATCAAATCAGATGTCACACCGAAGCTTACAATGTTGGTTCACAGTTTTCTTGCTGATAGATCACAGAGGTGAAGTACAATAATATGGTATCAAGTATTAGCTTTTTGAGTCGAGATACGCCACCATGTTTTTTTGGTTTCTGCTTTTCTGTTTTCTTTGTTCACAGGTGACTTTGGCAGTTGAGTCCTAATTATGGTGTTATCAGATAAGCAGATTATACAGTAATTAGTGGATTCCTATTGAATGATACATGTGAATATATGAGTGAAGCTTGGAAGTTTTTAGACTGATGGGACCATCATCATGTGGTTTATAATGCCATTAAGACGAAATTATCTTTGATTTTCACCACTCAGCAGGAAGCCATGATCCCTTGATTATACATGAACATAGTGTCAACAAGTTTTTGAATATAAGTATTACGCTAGAGTGATTGATCACAAATTAAATATGAAAAGAATTCTGAAGTGTTGGCAGTACTTTCCTAGGAAATTGAATGAGTTTCATGTTGATCATGGTATATTGGTTCTTCTCTTTTTTTTGTATCAATCTGTGATCCAAAGTATTCTTATTTTCAGTTTGATTTGTACTTTTGGTAACTTGGCAAAAGAAAATTTAAAGAAATGAGAAAGACTCAAGAAGATTGCAGTCTTTTGAATAATGAGCATTTCAGACAACTCCTCCATCCCCCTCCCCTCAAATGGTACTTTGTATGAAAAACATGTTCCACTGAAAGTTCACAAGATCATGCAAGACCCATCACACACAAACTCCATATAACTGTTTTAGTATTAAATTGTTTAAGCATCTGCCTTTGTGTTCCACATACAGCACCCTGTGCTGTCATTTTAGACAACCATATGTGCCAAATGCTTTCCAAATGTTCAATGATAATGCAATATGAGTTTGATACAATGTACACAGCTGGAGATATGCACCCTGTTCCCTGATCCCTGCCAGTGTCAATTTAAATTGTTTTCTTTTTGGTATTTAATTGCTCGTGGATGTCAAACTTCTATAATTTTTAATATAGATAATAAATTATCTTGAATCCAAGGTGACCAGTCACACACGATTGTCTGCTGAGAGTCTATTTCACCCAACTATTTTGACTTGGTGTCAGATAGAATAGAACACAATTCCTTAACACAGTTGCAATAACAAAAAATTTCATGTTCATTGATTTGCACATGAGGTTACCTGTCACAGGGAAAAATAAAAATATAAACAGTTTTGCCTCAGAAGCATTAACTTAACTGTGGCTGGTATCATGTGTCATGAAAATTTAGGCTGAAAGGTCACTGACCTGATCAGAAAAAAAACAATACCATATAACTGCATGCACTTCATATCAATTGGTTTTGTTAAAAAAAAGTAAAAACAATTCCTGGAACATTAAAAAACATTTTTTGAGTACTGGCCTATGGGGAATTCTTCCACTCTTCCTCCAAATAATCTCCCTTCCCAATGCGCCACCGCCACCACCTCCATTCCCCTGATGTCAAAACAGGACTGTCTTTTATTGTGAAAATTTTGCCCAAAAGTTTGTCTGTGGGTGGAAGAGTTGTGCACTGTTTTAATATTGGAATGAAATGGCTGTGCTGTGAAAATATATCTCTTTGTTGCTGCAGCTTATATTGGAGACCGCTAATGGAGATTTCATAAAGGAAGAGGTGTTTATTTTGAATGAAGCAAACAAATATCAGAAGATTATTTCCATCCAAGTAAGACATGCATTTCAACATGAATAAGTTAATTTTTGAAAAGTTTAACGGAAAAGTCATCATTACTTTGCCAACGACTTGGAAGCGAGTTATGTGTGACTGAACGTGAAATATTAAAAGTAATTTCGAGGAACTGATGAAATGTTTGAAATGTAACTATTTTGATTGTACATTAAAGTCTATTTTGATTGTGACAGTTTTTCTTCTCCAATATTTAGATTTCTTCAGAGATACTTTTTTTGGAAAATCAGTTACGTGAGAGAAAGGTCTTTCTCAAAGTGACTGCAGAAATAGAAAAAAAAAAGGTGTACGTCTACCCCCAACTATTAGTTACACAAGGACACATATTCACACAAGTGAAGGAGCCCGTCTACACTCCAGGACAAAAAGGTGAAAGAGCACATTCAATGTTTTTTTTTTTTTTAATTCTATTTTATATTAGTAAACAAAGTCGAGCCTCATGGAACAGCGACAACACAAAATGGATGAGATAACGAACAGAGCACAAATAACACAGTGGAAAGGGGTGGGAGAGGGTGAGGGGCATGGGGGGAGACACACTAACAGCAGGGTAGAGGGACACTTGGAAGAAGAATACGTGAGGGAAGAGATGAAGGAGAGGAGGAGGATAACACAAGAGATGGACATTCTGGATACAAATTCAAACAAAGCAAGCAAGAAGAAGAAGATGACTAATAAGGGAAAACTGGAATGAAACAAATAAATAAAAAATAAAAGAGGATGAGGATGAGAGGTTTGAGGGACACATTAACATAAAAGGACAAGGATGGCACTCTGGAGAGTGCATACCTCCATCAGGCTGAACAGTTTACATTTTGTATCCCACCGATAGGCTGGATCAAAATCCAGACCTTAACCAAAATTAAATCAGCTTGTTCTTGTCACTTCACCAACTCATCCACCTCATTTTGTCATAACTCGTCCACAATGTTTTGAAATAACATGCTACAGTGGCCTGCAAAACTATTCACCCCCTTCCAAAGTTTTTACATTTTGATGCCACCTCAGCGTATTTCATGATGTTTTCAAATCAAACATATTATAAAGAGTCTTCACAAAATACTCCAAAGTGAAAAAGCTAAAAAATGCAGATAAAATGTGAATAATATAGATGAATAGAGAAAATCAGATGATTCTCAATTGTGGAAGTATTCAAACCCTTTGCTTGATGAACTTCAGGAGCAAATTATTTATTTGAAAGATTGCAAAATAAGTGTAATAGGTTTCACCTGTATGTAATCAGTGGTTTCACTTAAAATTAAGCTCCCCCGTTTATCTAAAGAGTTTTAAGGTACAACTCACTTGGTATGCCTGGTGTTGGCTTAATGGTTAGGGTGATGGGATTTGGATCCTAGGGTCCTGAGTTCAAATCCTGCTCAGCTGTTGAATTAATGCCAGGTGGGGTTAACTCTGTCTGTCATCCTTCCGAGGTCGGCAAAATGAGTGCCAGCATGCTGGTATACTGTGTCGGAGTGGCGACCCGTCCAGGATTGTGCCCAATAGCTCAGGCAGCACCAACGCTCTGCATGGAGTATGGTCCCAATCTCCTCTCCTCTCACTTGGTCAACCAAGCAAACATGAAGACCAACGAGCTTTCCAAAGAAGTCAGACAAGGTGGTGGAGAAGCACCATTCAGGAGAGGGTTATAAGAAGATTTTAAAGTCACTCATTATCCCTTTGAGTATGGTGAAATCCATCATGAAGAAGTGGAAGACGTATCATACCACCCTGACTCTACCTAGATCAGGTCACCCATCCAAACTCAGTAGCTGTGTAAGTACGAAATGTATTTGGAATGTCACTGTGAATCTAACAATGACTTTGAAAGACTTGCAAGGCTGTATGTTCGAGATGGTGGTCAGTGTTCATCAATCAACAATATTCCCTTTTCAAAGCTACCCTCTTTGGACAGGTGGTAAGAAATAAGCCATTACTGAAAAAGATGCATCTAAAAGTTCAAAAGGAGTTTGCGAAAAAGCATTTTAATGAGAGCGCAGGCATGTGGAGAAAAGTTTTTTGGTCAGACAACACCAAAATTGAACTTTTTGGTCTGAATTCAAAGTGTTATGTCTGGTGCAAGCAAGCCTAACACTGCCCATCACCCAGGTAACATCATCCCTACTGTCAAGCATGGTGGTGGCAGCATCATGTTATGTGGCTACTTTTCATCAGTAGGGACCGGCAAGCTTGTCAGGATAGAAGGGACAATGGACCGTGCAAAGTACTGGAGAATCCTTGATGAAAACCTGCTTGAGTCAGTCATGAATCTGAAACTGCGTTGGAGGTTCACATTTCAGCAGGATAATGATCCAAAGCACAAAGCTTTAGCCACACTGGAGTGGCTGAATAAGATGAAAATAAATGCTCTTGGGTGGCCCAGGCAAAGTCCTGCTTGAACCAAACATTTATGGTGAGACTTGAAGATTGCAGTGTATTGCAGGTCCTCATCAAACTGGGCAGAACTAAAGCAATTTTCTCGTGAAGAATGGGAAAATATTTCACCTTCTCACTATGCAAAGCTGATGAGAGACCTACCCAAAAGGACTCGGTCATTGCTGCAAAAGGTGCTTCCACCAAGTACTGACCGAAGGGACTGACTACTTTTGCAACCATTGAATTTTGATTTGTACATGTTTTTTGCAGGTATTCCTGACATGTAACCTCCTTCAATGATAACAGTGTTTAGTGTGATCTCTTTAGTTATGAATAAAAATGTTCATTTGGAAAAATTGTTTCTACATAATTTGGAATTCATCTAAATGTGGCATTATTGGTAGGGGTGAATACTTTTGCAGGCCACTCTATCGATTTTGGCTCCGCTCTCACTGGTGAAGAATCACTTAGAAAATTTAAAAAAAATTCGTATTCGGCAGATTCGGATCTTCACCAAATCAAATCGATTCGTCATTCTGAAACATCCAACCTGTCCACCCAGTTTTGTTCAAATCCGTGCATAACTTTTTGAGATATCGTGCTGTGCATCAGTTTCAGTCCTATCACTCAATGGTGAAGAATCAGTCAAAAAATTCTTGGATCCAGATTAGGATCTTCACTAAAATCGAATCAATTCTCCCTAATGACAAACCCGACCCATCCACAAAGTTTTGTCCGAATCTGTTCATAAAGTTTTGAGTTATCATGTTGTTTGTTAGTTTTAGCCCTGTCACTCAATGGTGAATATAATTGATCAAAAAATTCTCGAATACGGATTTTCACCAAAATGTAACACCCTCATCCTTATTGCACACCGAACCCGTCCACTAAATTTCGTCCAGATCCATCCACAACTTTTTGAGATATCGTGCTATATAATCGCTTTTGGCACGATCTCTCAAGGGTGAAGAATCACTTTAAAGATTTGTAGTTGCCATATCCGGACTGGATCTTCACCTACATCTGATCAATTTGTTCTGATCACACAGCCAACTTGTCCACCAAATTTTGTCTCAATCCATCCACAATTTTTGAGATATCTTGTTCGCAGACAAACATACAGATTAACAGGGGTGAAAGCATAAGCTCTGCCCATCTTGGTGGTGGAGGTAACTAGAAAGGTGCTTGGTGGAGTGCATCCTTCCGTCAGGCTGAACAGTTTACTTTTTGTCTCCCACTAATAGGCTGATATCTGCATCTGAACCTTAACCAAAATCTTATCAGCTTGTTCTTGTCACCTAACCCACTCATCCATAAAGTTTTGTCATAATCTGTCTACAACTTTTTGAAATATCATGATATGTATTGTTTTTATCCCAATCTGTGAATGGTGACGAGTCACTGAAAATTCTAGGATCAGGATCCTCACCAAAATCTAATCAATTCGTCCTGATCAAACACTCAACTTGTCCACCAGGTTTCCTCAGAATCCATCTGTAACTTTTTGTGATATCATGTTATGTATCGTTTTTAGCCCTATCACTCAAGGGTGAAGAAAAGCCTGGTGTTGGCTTAGTGGTTAGGGTGGTGGCTTGGGATCCCAGTGTCCTGAGTTCAAGCCCCGTTGGCTGCTGAATTAACACCAGGGGGTTGACTCAGCCTGTCATCCTTCCGAGGTCGGCGAAATGAGTGCCAGTGTACTGGTCCCGGTGTATGCCCCGGTTAGAATAGGTGTACCATATCCCTGTGTGTCGTAAGAGGCGACCAGGGTTGGCGTCAGGAAGGGCATCCGGCCATAAAAAAAAAAACATTGCCTCAAGAAAAAGCCAAACCCCTGCACAGCAGGGAAAAATGGCTGTAAAAACGGTCATTTTATTTATTTATACTCAAGGGTGAAGAAGCAATTAAAAAAATTCTCAGATCTCCAACACCTGTCACAATATATGTCACCAACACCTTCTCCACAAATGAAGTCAAACTAGCAGGTCTATTGTTCCCCAATTCTTCTCTGGATATTTTCTTAAATAATGGTGTTACATTTGTTACTCTCCAATCCTCTGGTCCTGGCTCCAGTGAGCTATTCAAAATATCCGTTAACATCATACTTTCCTGCTCAGCCACCTCCCTCAATACTCTCAGGTGCATATTATCTGGCCCCAGAACTTTATCTACTCTTAGATTTCCTGGCTGTTCCTTTACTTCCTCCACTCCAAGCTCGATCTTCTGTAAAAGCCCTACCTCACCTGCTTCATAGACAATCTCAGCTATTGGCAATTCTCCTGACTGTTCTTGTGTAAAAGTTAAAGCAAAATACCTGTTTAATAAGTCTGCCATCTCACTTTCCCCACTAACCACTTTCCCAGTGCTATTCCCAAATGGTTCCACACTGGTACTAACCTGTTCTTTTCCCTTGATATACTTAAAGAACGTTTTGCTATTATGCCTAATATTCTTAGCCATGTCCTTCTCATACTCTCTTTTGGCTTGCCGAGTTATTTTATAACGGTAAAACAGTCCTGCAGGCCATGTGGCGGCTCTCGCACTGATGTCTTTTTGGCAAAACGGCCCCCCTATAAAACAATAGTGAAGATCACCGCCTTAGACCCTAATTTATTTTTTTGATGCCGTGAACAAACTTTGGTACATCATGGGTGATGAAGGTTGTGGTCAAGTTTCATCGGAATTGTGTGTGCACTTTCAGAGAAGAGAGTAAATACCTAACTTGGGGGGTCAAAAATCCCATGTAGACTCCTTTAATGAGCACAGATTTTGATGCGGTAGATACTCTTTGGGACATCACAGGTGATGAAGGTTGTGGTAAAGTTTCATCAAAACTGTGTGTGCAGTTTCGGAGAAGAGAGCAAACACCTATTTTTTGGGGGGGGGGGGGTCAAAACCCCCCACCCCAAGGAACTCTGAACTCTTTAATGAGCGCAGATTTTGATGTGGTCGATACACTTTGGTACATCATGGGTGATGAAGGTTGTGGTCAAGTTTCATCAAAATTGTGTGTGTAGTTTCTGAGAAGAGAGCAAATACATATTTTTGAGGGGTCAAAAAAACCCTGTAGACCACCTTAATGAGTGCAGATTTTGATGCAGTCGATATACTTTGGTACATCACGCATGATGAATGTTGTGGTCAAATTTCATCGAAATCATATCTGTAGTTTTGGATAAGAGAGCAAACACCTGTTTTTTGGGTTGGGGGGGGGTAAAAAAAACCCTGTGGACCCCTATCACGAGTGCAGATTTTGATGGTCAATACACCTTCGGTAGGCATCATAAATGAAGCATGTGACCAAGTTTAATCAAAATCGTGTGTTTGGTTCAAACGATAATGACTGAAATGTTTATGGACTGACTGACTGACTGACTCACCTTCAGACACTGCTCAATCACATAAGCTCACCTGACTAAAGTGCAGGTGAGCTAAAAATGATGGTTGTTTTTGCCAAATCGACACATGACCTATTGGAATTGCATATTGTGATTTTATGAAGACTGGAAAGAAGATTACTTTAGGAAGACCTGAAGGAAAAAAATAATGCATGACCTTTGTTGGAGAATTTGGAGAATGATTTTCCATTGATGATTCGAAACGTTAATTTTTTTATACATCTGCATTTCAGGACTCGTACAATTAGTGTTCATTGTACAACAAACTTCAATGAGAGAATTTGGGAAGGGTATCAGCACACAATTGCCATAAAAAATATTTTCAGGATTCTTTTCAAAATATACTAATGGATGCTTAAAATCCTCAATTTTATATGAAGAAGGCACTGCCAGCTTGAAATCCTCATCCGACAGAGAGACAAAGTTAGAATGAGACAGTGACTGCACATGGCAAGCTCGCACACTCCCAATTAGGGGAGCTTATCTCTTATAAAACTATCGTTTTGTGTTGATCAACAAAAGATGAAACTAATTATAAAATTATGGATTTTCTTCTTAAATATTTGTAATGATTCCAAATATAAATTTAACACGTTACATAGATAATTTCAACAATTAAAGCGTTTGGGTCTATTTTGTGACCTCTTTGCTCTTTTTTCACATGCAGTGAAATGCAGAATCTTTGCAGTTCAGAAGAGCCTTCTTCCACTTCAAGACAAATCAACAATCACTGCAGAAATCAGGGTCTGGAAATCGCTTCTTTCTTTACACACTCTTCATTCAAATTTGGCATGCACATGATCTCAGCAACATAGCCACTCTCCCTCACATGGCGATTCCTTGCCACATGCATATACCTGTTGCATACACTTCTTTTTCCTCAAGTACCATCCAAAAATCACATATTAACCCACATTTATACTCACACACTCATTCAGTCACTTCACCTTATGTATACTTCCTGTAAAATGCAGAACATAACTGAAAAGCTGATGACCTCAGGCACACACTGATAAATGTCTACACTGATATTTTAATTAGCAGTTATGAATGCTTATATATTATGATTTAATGACAACAATGGGCAATTAAACACTCATGTTATTAAAAAAATATAGGGGTAAGCATGTTTTGTTTCCTTGGGGAAGAATTCAAGTTTTAAATGCAAGTCTTCAATGTTTCTTCTCATTTATAACTTGTTTGACTTTACACCATTCTATTTCATATTCCTCCTTTTAAAAATGTTGTCTTTTGCTCAATGTTATTCAGGAAATATGAGCTTAATATTCTAATTATGTCTGAATTTCACAGGATGTATATACACTTCGTGTGTGTGTGTGTGTGTGTGTTTGTGTGTGTGTGTGTGTGTGTGTGTGTGTGTGTGTGTGTGTGTGTGTGTGTGTGTGTGTGTGTGTGTGTGTGTATGTATACATACACACTACATGGGATGGTGGAGAGGAATAAGGGCAAGAAGTGGTTTGCAAGGAGGAAATGACAAATTGATCAGCCATATACTTATTTCAAATGTAAAATGGTCAAACTTTTCTTCCCAACCATGCTTTTCCATGTTCTTCCACATGACACATACGTACCCTTTCACTTTATCCCTTACACCTTTCTTATTTCTCCTCTTTTCCCATGCCCCCACTCCTCTCCAATCTATTTCCCTTTTTTGATTCATATTTCTTTCTTTGTAACAATTGAATTTCTGTTTTTTATTTATTTATATATAAAGGAGCATATTTATATAACTGCAATACATGATGACATTAAAGTGAATACAAACTTGACATTTTTCCTTCTTTCAGGATCCAGATAACTATGTCGTGTTCAGAAAATCATTGGAGCTTGATCGTTATGGAATGACTCAAAATTTTGACTTTGGCATACCAAAGGTCACCAAGTAAGGATCCCACTATGGTATAAACACTGTAAATACTATTTAGCAACATGACACTCTTACAAAAATATCAAGATAATTACAGTAGTACTTATAATGTTCTTTCCATAGCTCTGCACTGTCATTATTTTAAAACCAGATGTGTACTATAATATAAAGGCAGATTATGCATTCAATATATCAAATGAGATATCAATGAAAATGCTTGATGTATTAGTTGGATTTGGGAATTTTTTCGGTGAGTTGTGCAATTGTTTCAAGCAAGATTGTGGCTTCCGAGGATTCGACAATGTTTACTGCTTTAATTAAAACAGCGGATAGATAGACATGTTCCAGTTTACTGTTTCATGCTATATAGCTCACTTACACATGACACATCCAAAATCTGCATACATGAGTGTCACACAGCGTAACTCAAGCACACACCCTGAAACAAGTTGGAACTGCGGAATGTAATATTTGGCAACAATCATGAAAACATCTCAGAACAAATTCAACAATTCCATCAACAGGAACAAATTTATCTCTTTATTTGGCTTTGCCCTTACTGCTGTGACTGTCTGCCCTTGTGTTGAGTGGTACAGTGTTCCAATTTTTGCATTTGTGCTTTGGGTACCTTGAGTCCAGTCATGGGTATTAAATAAATTGTGAGTGTGGGCAGACGACTTGCAATTTCGCTTGTACATGTGGAATAATGCAATCCTTTAACCACTGACCCCTCCCTGCCATTGGGATGGGGTATCGCTTGTGCGAAACAATGCAAATTCTAAAATCAAATCCTCTCACTCCTAGAGGGAGTGAGTATTGACTTGTTTTGAAAACGCCTCAGATTTAAGGATTGAAAAGCCTTTATGGAATAGCAAAGTTTTGAACTGTGATTTAATTGTTGGGAAGGCCTTCAAATAATGAATGTTCAAAGCTACTGTATTATCATACAAATAACCTGCTCCTGCTATACTCTACACCTGGAGAAAAAAGTACTCTAGGAAAATTTCAGGCACGTATAACCTGCACACAGGTATATGCATGCCAAGGGTGTGTTCAGTTCCCAAGTTTCTTACAGAGTGCTCACCAAGTGGCTCAAGCACTCAAACAAGCACTCCACTCAAAACCGTTGATGAGGAATGGCTGGCTTGGCAAGCACTAGCTAGCTGCTTGGTAACTGAACACACCCCAGCTTTCCTTTCCACATAACCAGGAGATACACGATTTCCATATTTCCAGCAGCCAATATGGCTTTGTTGTAATGGGATAACGAACAGCTCTTTTCAAGTATAACTGCAGTAAATAACCATTTGACATTTAAATTAATATCTTGAGAAAATGGTGTTGAAATAATTAAAGTTTACTGGAGAGATGTGTTAAAAAAAACAGTGTGGTTTCTGTTAGAATGCGACTGGAAACCACGCTGCTCATCCATTAGAAATGTATAAATACCCTGCAGGCTGTTGAATTTTATATAATTCCACAAAATCGTCCATACCATTACAAGTCCCTGCTGTACAATGTCTGCTATCAGTACAAATAAGAGAAAATGTAGAAGTTTCACAGCAGAATTCAAACTGAAAGTTGATGAGAAAGTAGGCTGGTATGGAAGAGGATGAGAGTGATGATGATATGGATTGCGACAGATCTGGGATGTGATCAGTTGCCAAGCATGGATTGAGTGAAAGCATGTACACAGATTGAGGGAATAAAAACGAGAATGGTGGATGAGGACGGAGGGAAACAGTGGTGGTGGAGGAGAAGAGGATGATGAAGATAATGAGGAACAGAGAAGACTGGAAGAAGAGTTGGCAAACAAAATAGTGGAGAAGAGATTGACACAAATCAGCGAAATACCACAACTATACTGAATAGAAAAGAATAAATGGACAAAATACAAGTTAGAACAACCAACAAAGCACTGAAGAGATTGGTAACAAAATCATCCCCATTAAAGGAACTCAACACAGTGAGCTGTGCAGTGACACTGCTCATACAATAAAAAGTAATAGGAAAACAACATCGCAAGAAGAGCAAACCAGCCCATACCAGAGACCAGGCAGCATCATGGAAACAGAGACTAGAAACACAAAGAGAGTAACTGAGAAAGGAAACAGGACAAATACAACAATGTGCAAGGGGAAATCGAAGCCAAAAGCTGAGGAAAATCCCAAAAATATAAAACGTACAAAATTGGAAATAAAGACCTAGTTGCTGAAATCAAACTCAAAGTAGAAATGATCATAAGAAAGGTTAAAAAAAACGACGACGATGTCAACAAAGGGAGAAAACAAAACCGCATTATTGAAAATAACCCGAATAGATTATATCGTGAACGAGGGAAACAAAAGCAAAATGTATCAAATCCCCCTGATGAAGATAAACTTGAAAATTTCTGGAAAAAAAATCTATCAAGACCCAAAACAACACAACAAAGGGCAGATTGGATCCAAAACTTGGAGGAAAAAACACCATAACAACACCATAATAACACCCCCAGTGATATTTTGTGAAAAAAAAATAATAAAAAGAACAACCAGCAAAAATGCCAGCCCAGGCCCGAATGGAATTCCAAACTGCTGGCTGAAACAACTCGATGCTGTCCACAAACTATGCTTGAGCATTCAACAAACTTACTGCAAGGGGAGGAGCCCTTGGATGAATGGCTTGCAGAAGTTAACACCTTCCTCATCCCCAAATCTGAAGAAATCCAACTATCTCACAAGTATGGACCAATAAATAACATGTCTACCAATAACATACAGACTTCTGGTGGGAATCGTCACAGAAATGATGTACCATCACTTAACACAAGAAGGTGGCCATGCTATAGAACCATCGCTTGTCAGAGGCAGAACAGAAGGGATGCAAGGGAATGCTATAGAACAATAGACCAATTAATGATAAACAGGGCCATATTTGAAAATTGCAATCCGAAGAAGAACTAAATTAATCACAGCATGGATAGACTCCAAAAAGCTTTTGAAAGTGTTCCACATTCATGAATGATGAAATGCATGCAATTGTACAAGATCAATTCCCAAATAATCAAACTGAATGAGAAAGCAAAGGAGATATGGAGCACTCAGAAGGCACTTTTTTTACAGCAAAAATTTTTACAGCACTCAGAAGGAAAGATCAAAATACCAGGGGTGAAGATACATCACGGGATCTTCCAAGGAGACAGCCTTTCACCCCTCTTATCTTGTCTGGCCCTAGACCCAATGAGCAACCTCATTAATGAGCAAGGACAGATACACCCTGACATCAATAAGAGAACAAGAAAGGTGACACATCGACTGTACACGGATGATTTAAAACTCTTTGCACCAAACGAACAAAAATTGGCATAACACCTCAAATTAGTGAAACGGTACTCTGACGACATTCAAATGGAATTTGGTCTTGATAAGTGTGCCAAGTGCACATTCATACAAGGTAGACCAACAAAAGGGAACATAAGATTGACCTAAATGCAACAATACAACAAAAAATCAACCTAAATACTACCAAAAATACCAAAAATACAACTTGATCAAATTTGTCTCCTCGAAAATGTGGTGGCACCTTGTAAGGGCAGATGAGGCAGGGGGTCAGGAAAAGGGGGGGGCAAATTCCCTCCCCCCCAAATGATAGCATAGCTTTTATAATTCGGCATAAAAATATCACGATAACAAAATATTGTGAGAAGTTAAAATATCACGAGATGACAGAATGATGTAAAATCTCATGTAAATCGTCATATATTTGACCATTTTTGCAATTATCAATCGTAATCCTTTTAGGGTTAAAATAGTAAAAATATGACATATATATATATATATATATATATATATATATATATATATATATATATATAGATATATATATATATATATATATATATATATATATATATATATATATATATATATATATATATATATATATATATATATATATATATATATATATATATATATATATATAATTTATTTTACATTTGGCTTGTGGAGCTTTGCCTGAGTCCTGAGACTTCGCCTGCCCTCAAGCACTTTTGAAAAGCCATATTTCTGTTCTTGAATGCATGGCACGCAATCTCACATACAGAGAAACACAAATGGCTTTTGTTAGGGCAATTATCAACACGTTATGAGGGGGCAAAGAAGCCGTACATGGCTCTGGGACCTCTGAAGATCTGATCAGGATTCTCAACAACTTGATGATTGGCTGTACATGTTGCCAGATTATGTCTACGGAAGGTCGCATTACTTCTGCAGAAACACTACGCGACTCCGGGACATTGTGCGCAGGTATGTTCTCATTCAAGGAACTTCACCAGCCTTTGGGGGAAGCTGTTCATTGCTTGGGACTTATTAGCGGCAGTTCATTGAAGGAGGTTCAGATGTTTGTCAGCTGTTCATGTCACCTAAGTGTTTAAAATTATTATTTTTATTTTTGAATACACTGTCGAGGCTTGTATGTGAGCTAACACACAGGAGGTACAACAAGCAGAGCAGTACACAAGAGGGTGGGAGAGGGAAGGAAAAAACAGTGTGGAGCAGAGACATAAGGAGATCTCTGGAAGGGAGAGGGATGGGGCAGAGTACACAGGGTAAACAAGATGGACACTACAGGGACTTTCAGGTCCTTACACGACAGGGACTTTCAGGAAGGAAAGCAGGGAATTTGAAGGAGGTGGGTTTGGTGCGGATTAGCGGGGATAGAAAATATCGTGGTTTTCGATGTGGGAAGATGAGAGATGGTGGTAAACAGCTGTTTTGAAGACCTGGAGGGAAGAGTGGGATTAAAGAGTGTGGGAGATTGTTCCAAAGGTGGGGGAAAAAGAGAAAGGAAAGAGTGAAGGTGAGCAGTGGATCTTGATTTTGGTAGTTTTACCAGAACCAGATTGCTGGCGGACCTTGAGCACCCTGTGTAAATATAGGGGGGGGGGTGGGCAGGCCGGAGAGGAGATGCTCGAAGACAGAAAGACCACTGACCTGCCTGTGGTGAGAGAGTGATAGACCCAAAGACTCAGTCTCATCGTGGGAGATAACAGTGTCCGAAATGCCTCGTTTTCCACAGCATGAAGCTGAGAAAGGTGAGAGGTGGAAGCACCAGCCAGGAGGGGAGAACAGTACTCCATCAAGCTGTGGACAAAAGCTTTGTATGTGGTCAGGAGCTCAGCTGTGCCAAGAATGGACTTTTCACCACGGATGATGCCCAGTCGGTGACTGGCTTTGGAGGCCAGCTTGGAAATGTGGCTTTCCTCGGAAAGATCATGGCAGATATTGAGACCCAGATGCTTGAATGAAAGGACTCCTTCAAGAGGATTGTTGAGAAAGTAGATGGGGGTGTCCAGATGCTCTTTTTCAGAGAGACATCGTGAGAATTTGAGATTTGTCAGGCTTGAAAGATGTGTTCTATGTGTTTGACCAGCTTGTGATTTTATCCAGATCTGCAGAGAATGAAGAAGCTGCTGCTTGCTGATCTGAGGGATGACAGATGGTACAGCAGAGGGTGGAGTCATCAGCAGAGATAAAGAGGATTATCCAGAGAGTCAGAGAGATCATCAATGAAAGCCAGAAAAAGAACAGGACCCAGAACACTGCCTTGAGGAACTCCAGCCTGGACAGGAAGAGGGAATGAGAGAACTCTATTAAGGGCCACACATTGGCTGCGACTGCGACAGCAGAGGAAATATGTGAGCTCTGAGTGGAGATGTCCTTCGATACAATAGGAAGAGTTTGGTGAGCAGCGCATGGTGCCAGACTGTATCGAAAGCACGCAGTATGTCTCGGGAGATGGCTCTGATTTCATGTCTGACATTGAGAATCTCCAATCATTTGTTGGGAGAGCAGAAGCAGCATATCCAGGGTAGAGTGACTTGGTCTGAATCCAAATTTATGATCAGAAATCAAGCCATTGGAGAAGAGGAAGGATTTTTATGTCAGAAGCGATGATGGATTCCATAATCTTGCTAATGATTGGGAGAAGGCCGATTGGTCTATAGTTGTAGCGATCTGTTTTTTCCCCTTTTGATGTGTTAGCGGTAATGGTTCCTGAATTCGAAGCAGATTGTAGATGACCTTGAGCAAAAGGAGGGTGAATAGTGTTATGATTCTCCACCCGGCCGAGTAAGATGACAGAGTCAGATGAGGATCCTCGAATTACACGTTTTATTTCCGAAGACCACACGCATGCGGAATGTTTACTCAACGACCCTTCAGTCAGGCGTCTCCGAACCACACTGAGATTATGCTTCAAAACCATTGTATATATAATCACACAAAAGCAGAATTGGGTGTGGACTAAAAGTGTGTGCTGAGGGATAAAGAAAGAAAGAAATAAATGTGGCAGTGGGCTTCCTTCCCCCCTCCCGAGGGGCCCTAGGGGAAGTTGAATCGGTCAATTCTCAGATATGCAACCCAACAGTTTATCTTGCAAACTAATGACTTTCCAAGCCTCCTTCACTGACACATGTTGATAGCAAAGGCGAAACTCTAGTGGTGACTAAGAATAGGAATGTGTGGCAGCATACCATGAAGGAACAGTTCCCTCCAAGGACATGCAGCTGCAGAAAACAGGAAGAGTGATAAAGGCTGTCCAAAGAAACAGTTAGGGCAACATGGAACATTTAAAGCAACATTTTAAAGCAAGGTTTGAATCCTGACAGCTGATTAATACACAACTATTGACTAGTGATTAAATATTCCACTATGGCTCAAATGTGACCACCTAGCATATCATCATTCATAACAAATAGAACAGAGAGAGAGAGAGTGAGCAAGAGCAGCAGAGCAGGTTTTTCGGACACGTCGGCTGATGCTGTCTGGATGGGTTGCACAATCTGAGTTGAGGTTTGACAGCAAGCTCTCTACCTTGTCAGGAGAAAAGGACACAGAGTCCAGGAAAAGCTGGGTGTGACTGGGTAAGGTGGGTACAGAAAACGATTGGTTTGGGACAAGATTTAGAAGCAAACATGGAGTTTCGGCATTCAGCCTTTTCACTTGCAGTGTCAGCGATTTGGCCATTTGAGCTAAGGGAAGGGATGGAGGAGGAACATACACCAGAAGCAGACTTGATGAGAGGTCACCAGGATTTGGAGGAGGGAGACAGGTTTGACAGTTCAGACTTGAGAAAAGAAAGATGTTGTTTTCTGGCTCTCCTGAGGGTAGACACACATTTGTTCCGAACATTGTGGAAGGAACTGAGATTGCCTTCAGGTGGATTAGCCTTTCATGAGGCAAAGGCGAGTTGTTTCAGGACAACTGCCTCGCCACATGCTTCAGTATACTATGGGCATGAGGAAGGTAGGACAACTGAAGACGAGATGGGATAAATCTGTGCATGATAGATACCAAGTTTCTTTGAAAGAATTCCCAGGACAAGTTGATGTTGGATGAAGTAAAGATGGGAGACCAGTCTAGAAATGATGCTATTATGAGTTCTCCAGGAAAACAAATGTTCCTTCACCATTTTTGAAATTGTTCTGAGTTCAATTCTGTAGTTTGCGAAAATGATGTTCATGTCATCATTTCGAAAGGGTCCTATTGGGTTGTGCTATGACTGGGAGGCATGCATGATGCATTGGCTCGACTAGATATGTTTTTATCCCTATCTCTTTGTTAGAAGGATGTCTCAAAAAGTCATGGGTGGATTTGGACCAAACCTGCAAATAGCTTATGGGACAGGATGAATTGATTGATTTTGGTGGGGATTGAGATCTGGAACCTGGAACTTTTAACGTGTTTCTTTACGACTAGACCATGCCTGCTCTCTCCGGGAGCAAGGGGGTGAAGGGCAGGAATGAGGAGTGGCGAGCAGGGGGGATGGTGGAAAGGGGGATGATAGAAAGACTTTTTTCGCCTTGTTCTCTGGCTTGGAGTGGAGACACAGACACCCACCTCACACCTCACACACATGGACAGATAGATGAATAACACAGCCACTGAGTTTGGGGGAAGTGACATCACTTCCCAGAGTACAGCTGTGTGCCAGCGAAGTGTACATCCAGGCAACATAGCCATCATTCAGGCAAATCTGTAGCTGCCCACCAAAAACAAATTGGCAGATTCTGTATCTTTTGCATCTGAGAAGGTGGAAAAGTTTCTAGAAACCCTCAACTCTGATTCTGCAACTGGACCGAACGGTATCGGCTCAAGTGTCCTATAAACCTGCCCTGCTGTTCTTGCACTTCCTTACGCTGCCATTTTCACCCTGTCGTTTACCATAAGTTATCTCCCCCAGATGCTTGTAAATCAGCCAACATCACAGCATTACATAAAAAGTGCAAAAAGGAATCCCTTAACTACAGACCAATGAGCTTACTTTCAGTCATCAGCAAGGTCAAGGGATCCGTCATCGCAGTTGACATAAAATGATTCCTTTACTCCAATAGCCTCATCTCAGATCATCAACTCGGATTCAGACATGGTCACTCGACCTTGGACATGCTGCTTCTCCTCTCTCAACAATGGATGGAGACCCTCAATAACAGACATGAGTTCAGGGCCATCTCTCTGGACATATCTCGAGCTGTTGATCCAGTCTGGAATCCCGCATTTCACTTTAAACTGTCTGCCTATGGAATATAAGGCCACCTCCACTCTTGAATTACTGACTTCCTCCACTCTCGTAGCCAAAGTGTGGCTCTCAACGGAGCTTTTTCTTTCCCTCTCCCTGTCAAGGCTGGATTACCCCAAGGCAGTGTTTTAGGCCCCATCTTCTTCCTTACCTTCATCAATGATCTCACTGACTCTTGAGAAAATCCTCTTTATTGTGTGAAAATTGTGGACTGTGAGCAGCTCTGATTTTCTTAGGAAAGATTTGGATCGACAGAGGATGCTCGATCTGTGGTTGGCTTTTGAGGCCAGCCTTGCCATGTGGTGAGATCTATAAGTTCAAGAGACTTTACTTCTTCCAGTGGAAGACCAAGGAAATAGATAGATGAGTTATTTGATGATCACTTCCAAAGTGATAGGGTGATACTGTGGGATTTTCCAAGAATGAAGGACCTGTTCTATTTACCACACAAGAGCTTCGTTATTTCCACATCAGCAGAGAAAGACACAACTGCTGTCTGCCAAACAGTGGGATGTGGTACTGTACAACACAATGTGAAATCATCTGCATAAAGGAAGATAAGGTTTCCAGAGCATTGGTGGGGTCATTAATATTGTGGAAGAACAAGACTGGACCCCAAAGCATTACCTTCAGGAACTCTCAGCATCCACTGGGAGAGGGGAGGAGAGTTGCATTGACACAACATTTTCACTGCGTGAGTGGAAGAAGTCAGAGATCTTGGCAAGCAAAGCAGGATGCCAAAGTATGTCGAATCACAAGATACGTCCAGGGAGACAGTCCTCACATCTTGTTTGAGATTAAAGGCCTCCACCCATTACTGAGAGAGGAGCAGAATCATGTCCAGAGTTGAGTGACTGGAACGGAATATAAATTGATGGTCGGAATCGGATTGTTTGAGTACAGTAAAAGCCACATCAGAAACACTGATGGATTCCATGACTTTGCTTGTATTTTCAGTCACTGGTTTATAGTTGGTAGCATCTGTTTTTGCACCCATCTTGTGGAAAGGAGTGAGGTTTACTGAATCCCTCAGAGAGGGGAGGCAGCCAAAAGAGAACACATTGAATAGGGCAGATATAAGGGGAGCAAGAACAGCAGAGTAGAATTTGAGAATAAGGGCACTGATGCCATCCGAGTCCATCACCAAAGCAGAGGCAAGGCCAGACAGGACTTTCTTTACCGAATCAGGTGAGAAGAACACATAGTTCAGTATATGAATTCCAAAAAGATCTGGACAACTTTAGTTGTGAATATATTTAGTACCACAAATGATTCAACTATACCCTTTGTTTTATATGATACAAAAACTCAAAAGTTTTCTATATTTTAGGTCTGGTGGTTTAATGCAAAAGAAAATGGCGACTCCACAGGAGAAAGCTCAGTGTGTCGAATGGTTCATCGAGACGAGACCCGACATGCAAGTTCAGCGTTATTTTCGCATAAGGTGTGGAAAGAATCTGCCATGGCAGACGAGTATCAGAGAGTAGTACAAGAGGTTTAACAAGACTTGCAGTTGTCAGAAACAGAAAAAATACTGGCCGACCAAACACAAGTGCAGCAGGCATTGAATGTGTGTGAATCATTTCAACAAAGCACCAGAAAGTCAATCCGATGCGCATCCAGAGAACTGGGACTACCAACCTCCACTGTGCACAGAAGTTTACATAAAACACTGAAGCTTTATGCCTGTAAAGTGCAGATTCTGCAGGAACTCAAACCAAATGATGGACCCAAGCACAAGGCATTTGCCTTGGAAATGCTCAGTCTCATAGAGGATGATGAAGATTACCTGAAAAAGGTCTTGTTCACAGATGAACCTTGATTCAGTGACCTCAACAATTTCCATGAGCATGTTGGAAGGATTTGCCTTCCCACAGATTGAAGACCTGCAACCCAATATCATTTTTCAACACGATGCCACTCCTCCTCATTGGGCCTTAGTAGTTTGAGCCATCCTGAATGAAAAATTTCCATGTCGCTGGATTGGCCGAGACGGGCCAACGACCTGGCCCCCATGATCACCAGACACAACCTCCCTTGATTTCTTTCTGTGGGGGTTTGTCAATGATGTTGTCTCCAACAACAAGGTGGCAAAACTGCAGGATATTATTTCTTGGATCACTGGTGGATGCAAACATGCTGAGCTGAACACGGTAAGAACTTGTGTACCGCCTTGATGTCGTGCATGCGACAAATGGAGCTCACATTGAAGTGTGTCGATGGTGTGCAGAAAACTATGAGTTTCTGTAGCATATAAACCAAAGGATTTCATTGTTTCATTTGTGGTTCTAAATATATTAACAACCAAATTTGTCCGGGTCTTTTTGGAACACCCTGTTCTGTGGGGGTAAAATGGGGACAGAGCATAAGATGGGGACAGGTTGGGTACACAAGCTTTGGAGGCAAAGACAGAGTTTAGACACTCTGCCTTATCTCAGGTAGTGTGTACAGTCCAGCCTTTTGAGGTGAGGGACAGGATGAAGGAGAAGAAAATTCAGAGACAAACTTGACAAAGCACCCCCATGACCTGAAGGAAGAGACTGGTTGAAGAGTTTGACCTTGAAGTTTGCAATATTGTTTTCTGATTAGACACACACACACACACACACACATATATACACACACACACACACACACACACACACACACACACACACACACACACACACACACACACACACACACACACACACACACACACACACATACACACATACACACATACACACATACACACATACACACATACACACATACACACATACACACATACACACATACACACATACACACATACACACACACACACTTATTGTGAGCTATGTGTGGAAATGTCTTCTGCAAAATGTTTGGCTTAAAGAACCTGACTACTTTGAAGCAGGGATTATGCAACATGTGGATGGAAGGGCAATTTTGGAATGCTACAAATAACAAGGCTCCACAGAACTTGGTGTGAGCTGATTTTAATAAGTGGATCTTCTTAACAAAGTGTTGCCAAGATGGCTTCCTTGACACACTTGCAATTAAGAATGCTTCTCTGCTGCATGGGGGAAACTTTCTTAACTTCTTCTTCTTCTGGCGTATGGCAGTTTAGCTGCCAGGGTAGTTATCATTTCTTGGAAGCGTGACTGTGTCGCTGCTGCAGTGCCCCTCTACCAGTACACACTGGTACTCATTTCGCCGACCTCGGAAGGATGACCGGCTGAGTCAACCCCCTGGTGTATTAATTCAGCGGCCAGCGGGGCTTGAACTCAGGACCCTAGGATCCCAAGCCACCATCCTAACCACGAAGCCAACACCAGGCTTTTACATTCTTAACTGCAAGTCTGTCACAAAACAGGTTCAAATTTCAAAGCCAGAGGTCTAACAATGGCTGATTACTTATTGCATTTTATATTACAATATGCAAGCAAACCTGATGCTACACAGAAATGTATGGGATGGACGAGTCTCCAGGAGAATTCATGATATAGACTCATGTCAATAAAAAAAAACTTAAAAGTTCAAGTCAAATCGACAACGCAAACATAACATGGATCAACAAGAAAGAGCAATCAAAGATTGCAGACCCTTGCCACGACTTATTTTGTGTGGCAAATAAATGGAAGGATGCACTAAATGAAAGGTCTAAATGGTCTAGTTTTAAATGTGTTGAGGTCAAAGATCTGAAAAGTTGTAATCGTCTAAAGGTCTGAAAAGCTCTGAAAAGGTCGAAATGGTCTAAAGTGTCGAAAGTGTCTTAAAATGTCGAAGCCGTCTAAATGGTGTAATTTAAGGTCTAAAGGGTTGGAATTGTCTGAAAGGGACTAAAGGGTCTTAAAATGTCTAAAAGGGGCCGAAACGTCAAATGAGTCCACAGGGTATTAAAAGGTCTGAAAAGTGTGATGGTCCAAACTCCAAAGCGTGTTCAGGGTTTAAAGGGTCTGAGGATTGGGTCTATAGGGACTTGAAGGGCCTTAGGGGTCTAAAGGGTCTTAGGGGTGTAAAGCGTTTTGGGGGTCTCAAATGGTCTTAGTCATCTGAAGGAACTTGAGGGTCTTTTCGGGGTCTGTAGGGTCTTAAACGGTCTAAGGGATATAAGAGGTCTGAAAGGTTTTAGGGGTCTAAAGGGTTTTCTGGGTCTTAAAGGGTGTTAGGGTTCTAAAGGGTCTTCAGTTTTAGGGATCTTATGGTCTTTTTGGGTCTGTGTGCCTCTCAAGGTTGAAAAGGTTCTAAAGGGTCTAATGTAATTAATACACATATTCATTTTCTGTGTGCTAAACAGACAAGAAGGCATCAGGCAGTAGCCTGGCAGGTATGCCGAAAATCATGCAAATGACGTCACTGTCACATTGACCTCTGACATGCAAAACATTGACAGCCTCACTTTTGTCCTTTGAAATCCTTTGGTAAAGTTTGATGAAGATAGCTGAAAACGTTCACGAGTTATCACACTCACAGACAAACAAACAAACGAGACAGACTGACGTACGAGCAGTCGGACCCAAATGCAAAACCCTCTCCTCTGGCGAGGGCAAAAATGACTGGTGACCTCCTGGATTACGTTTTACTGTGGTTACTTCATAAGGTTGCAGTGTGTAGCCACTTTGCACTTTCACAAATAAATGTTAAAAACAAATTACATGGTCATTGCTTCTTTTAATACAATGAACATAAAGTTCCGAGGCAATGTCATAACATGAGGTATTTTGATGTCTTCAAGTTAAAATGTAATTATTGTTCTTGAATTGGTTATGTAAACAATTGCTGATCTTAAAACATTACCAAGATTACAGTGAGAGGCCTGCTTTATATTGTCTTTTATATAATAACATTATTTTATAATGCTTTATATTATATTATAACAGGCGTCTGCCTTGCTTGTTAAATGGGTGGAATGCATGAATGCTTTTCATATTTTCCCCACAGATATGGCCGCTGGCTAATACAAAGTTGTTTTGGAGAAGTATGTAAAACAAACTACACTACAGAGTTCCAAGTTCGTGAATATGGCAAGTTCCAAAATTTTTCTGTGACTTTACCAACATTTGCATGCTGTACTGTACCATACTGTGATCTGTGAAATTGACAGGAGGATAAAATATTGGCAGGTTTTTGTTTTAAGACCTTGAAAATGCATTGAGTGTCTGAATTGTAATTGAGGTTCTCAGGAAAAGTATTAAAAAAATTACAGTTTTTGTCATGAGGATAAAAATTCAAGCCTGACATTATTGCCACATTGTAGGCCCAGTTAGTGGTCTACGCAGGCAGTATCTGCATCATATCAAGCACATGCGAGTAGCTATATAAGCTGTTCGTCTAAATTGTCATGACAGAATGACAAGTTCTGCTATCCTCTGTCAAGTCATTTGTATGTCACTTTACTCCAGATTTTATATATATTTTTTTCTCTCCAGAAGAACAAGGCTCATGGAAGACCAATACAAGGTCTAACTAACTGTAGGGTAGTGGGGCAATCATTGGCTGCGATCAGCAAGGGAATGCATATCCGCAAACAGGAAAAGATGAGGGAAAAACAACCCACACATCATTTTTGCAATGAACAGTAGGTATATTGGTTCACGAGTCAGTAAGTGACCACTATATTCGTTATGGGTGTGTGTCTGTCTGTCTGTCTGTCTGTCTGTCTGTCTGTCTGTCTGTCTGTCCCGAGCATAGCTTCATGGGTTTTGATCCGATCCTGATAAAATTTGGGTGGGAGGTTTATCTCATGATCTAGTTGTGTTTTCCTGAGAATGGGCGTGCTGCGCCTATTATGGGTGGAGCCACGCCCAAAAAACATGTTTTTAGGGGGTAGCCGATTTTAAGTTACATCTTCTCCGAGGGGGTGTGTCGAATCTGGCAGGGGTTTCAGTATTTGGTTAGCCCAATGGCACCTGCATAGCCCCACGGAGCTCAATTTTTCATTTTCGTCCCAAGGTTAAGGTCATGAACTTAGAAAATGTCAAAAAAGCAATAAATTGGGCATCGAGCTCCTAGGGTTTTCAACTGTTTCAAATGAAAGTTGGTACGCAAGTAGTGTTCTTCGAGTACTACAACTTTCATCATTTACGTTTTTCCCTATTCTTGCCAGTTTGCCCGTGGCGTCCCCTCGAAGGTCAAAAAATAAAAAATGCGAACCGTGTACATTGCTTGTGAACCATCGCCGTTTCCAGACTTGTTGGTTCACGAGTCAGTAAGTGACCACTATATTCGTTGTGGGTGTGCGTCTGTCTGTCTGTCTGTCCCGAGCATAGCTCCGTGGGTTTTGATCCGATCCTGATAAAATTTGGGTGGGAGGTTTATATCATGATCTAGTTGTGTTTTCCTGAGAATGGGTGTGCTGCGCCCATTATGGTCGGAGCCACGCCCCAAAAACCTATTTTTAGGGGTAGTCAATTTTAAGTTACATCTTCTCCGAGGGGGTGTGTCGAATCTGGCAGGGGTTTCAGTATTTGGTTAGCCCAATGGCACCTGCATAGCCCCACGGAGCTCAATTTTTCATTTTCGTCCCAAGGTTAAGGTCATGAACTTAGAAAATGTCAAAAAAGCAATAAATTGGGCATCGAGCTCCTAGGGTTTTCAACTGTTTCGAATGAAAGTTGGTACGCAAGTAGTGTTCTTCGAGTACTACAACTTTCATCATTTACGTTTTTCCCTATTCTTGCCAGTTTGCCCGTGGCGTCCCCTCGAAGGTCAAAAAATAAAAAATGCGAACCGTGTACATTGCTTGTGAACCATCGCCGTCTCCAGACTTGTTGGTTCACGAGTCAGTAAGTGACCACTATATTCGTTGTGGGTGTGCGTCTGTCTGTCTGTCTGTCTGTCCCGAGCATAGCTCCGTGGGTTTTGATCCGATCCTGATAAAATTTGGGTGGGAGGTTTATATCATGATCTAGTTGTGTTTTCCTGAGAATGGGTGTGCTGCGCCCATTATGGTCGGAGCCACGCCCCAAAAACCTATTTTTAGGGGTAGTCAATTTCAAGTTACATCTTCTCCGAGGGGGTTTGTCGAATCTGGCAGGGGTTTCGGTATTTGGTTAGCCCAATGGCACATGCTTAGCCCCACAGAGCCCGATTTTTCATTTTCGTCCCAAGGTCAAGGTCACAAGGTCACGAACTTAGAAAATGTCAAAAAAATCATTAAATTGGGCATTGAGCTCCTACGGTTTTCAACTGTTTCGAATGAAAGTTGGTATGCAAGTAGTGCTCTTCGAGTACTACAACTTTCATCATTTACGTTTTTCCCGATTCCCGCCAGTTTGCCCGTGGCGTCCCCTCGAAGGTCAAAAAATAAAAAAGGCGAACTGTGTACATTGCTCGTGAACCATCGCCGTCTCTAGACTTGTCAATAATCACAATGGATTTGTGATTTTGGGAGTTCTGCAAAATTGAGAAATCTTCTATACCAATAAAAGGCAGTGTGTGTGTGTGTGTGTGTGTGTGTGTGTGTGTGTGTGTGTGTGTGTGTGTGTGTGTGTGTGTGTGTGTGTGTGTGTCTCCCCTCCACAACTCCAAAACTATAAAAACCTAGCAGCCTGAAACTTTGTATGCATAATAAGAAAACTCCAAAGTGCAAGAGTGAAAATTGGGTGTTTGGGTTAATTAAAACACCCCATTTGAAGATAATTAACGGTCTTATTTAATTATATTGAAGGGAAAACCCTAACAAATCGTCAAACTGCAGAGAAGGAAATGAAAACTATGGACCTGACCTGGGGTAGTGTCCAGAAGCAAGCCCAGAACAGACAGGAGTGGAGGACCTTCGTTACTGCCCATTATGCCTCCTAGCATGTAGGGCAGCAAGTAAGTAAGTTAATTATCGCGAACGTAGTGAGCTTCAGACTCAACGCGTGCACATGAGAGAATAGGAAATAACAATAACAACAACAACAACAACACAATACCCTGGCAATTTGGAATCCGTCTCGTCGGCTATGACCATTTTGCTTCCGGTTTTTGTCATGCGGAATAATGCGTACTGGGAGATAAATCGTGGGGCAACTTAGCTAAATATAGCATAACAATTGTGCATTTTGTGAGGAAAGCACCAAATTTGGCACACTAGTAGACTATCATATTATGAACAGATTTGGATATTGGGCCATCTCAAAATTTTTGATGGCAGTGGAAAATGGCTGCCACAGCCATCAGCGGCTGAATTTGAGATGGCCCAATATCCAAATCTGTTCATAATATGATAGTCTACTAGTGTGCCAAATTTGGTGCTTTCCTCACAAAATGCACAATTGTTATGCTAAGTTGCCCCACTAAAAGGCATCGTCGGAGACATGAAAGACCCAAATATCAGACATGGTGTATATTTCCTCCACTGATTTTAATAGCGAATGCAGTGAGCTTCATACTTAACACGTGCACATGAGAGAATAGGAAACAACAAGAACAACAACAACAACAACACAATACCCCTGACAATTTCGAATCCGCGTCGTTGGCTATGACCCTTTTGCTTCCGGTTGTTTTTAAACGCTGTGCGGTGTATAAATACGATTGGGTTTTATTTCTATCTTGTGAATATTACTTAACACGTGCACATGAGAGAATAGGAAACAACAACAACACAATACCAACTCAATTTGGAATCCGTGTCGTTGGCTATGACCCTTTTGCTTCCGTTTTTTTTTTTGCTTCTGTTTTTTTTTTGTTTCCGGTTTTTGTCATGGGGAATGATGCATGCCGGGAGATAAAGGCATCGTCGGAGACATGAAAGACCCAAATAATATCAGACATGGTGTATATTTCCTTCACTGATTTTAATAAAGATATCTCCCGCATCATCAAAAAAGAATTTTTAATCGTGATTTACATTATTTGATCTCTGATCCCGAATCCAGGCCGAAGTAACCAGAAATTTCGTCTACAGTTGTCAACAAGTTATAGGTAAAGTCAGAAGCGAATGTAAGAAGAATTCTACATTCGCTTCTAGTATAATTTTTTTTAGATGAGATCCTGTTCCCGGTAGTGTAGTTGCGTTGTGAAGGTAATGTTGAGGATTTTTTTTTCAGATGAGATCCTGTTCTAGGCGGTGTAGTTGTTGTGAAGGTAATGTTGAGGTATAATGTTCAGGTAATATTAATTTTTTTAGATGAGATCCTTTTCTAGGCGGTGTAGTTGTTGTTGTGAAGGTGATGTTGAGGTAATATTAATTTTTTTAGATGAGATCCTGTTCGAGGCCATGTAGTTGTTGTTGTGAAGGTAATGTTGAGGATTTTTTTTTCAGATGAGATCCTGTTCTAGGCGGTGTAGTTGTTGTTGTGAAGGTAATGTTGAGGTAATATTTATTTTTTCAGATGAGATCCTGTTCTACATGGTGTAGTTGTTGTTGTGAAGGTAATGCTAAGGTAATATTTCTTTTTGCATATGAGATCCTGTTCTCGGCGGTGTAGTTGTTGTTGTGAAGGTAATGTTAAGGTAATATTTATTTTTGCAGATGAGATCCTGTTCTACTCGGTGTAGTTGTTGTTGTGAAGGTAATGTTAAGGTAATATTTGTACTGTATGGGCGGAGCCCGATTCACGGTTGGTGGTGGTCACGTGGTTGTGGCTTCATATGTCACGACTCGCCCACTAGGGACTTGTAGCACCAGTAGCGTCATAGCAGGATGTGCTGTCATTAGCAGTGTCCTGTAGGTCGTGTGCCTGTAGAGTGCATCGAGTACGTAATAAAGTGGGAGCTATGGGCATCCGACGCCCACCCTCTCGCTCGTGGCAATAAAGCAGAGTTGGGTTACCCTCCGGCTCGTGTCTGCCTGCTTGCACCTCTGCCACGATATTACAGTTTGGCGACGAGTCTGTTTCGGATCGACGCGTGCAGAGTTGCCTGGTTTTCCTCGGTATTGACCTTGAGTCTTTGGCCGGAGCAATTGGATTGTAGGGCGCACGGAGCGCCGGGAAAATCAGCGCAGTTCGCGCGGCGCGAGTTCGATCACCTGGCGAGGAGCCCCAGGGAAGCGCATCGCGAGTTTCGCTGCACAGGTGAGGCATCTCGCCGGCTCCTGCACGTCAGCATGGTTCAAATTCACGTCGAGTGAACGGCTGGGCTCGGAGATCGTTTCATTTCTGATTTGCAAGCCTCGGGAATGGTTTCTGCAATGCCACGACTAAAGGATGAGGACATTACATTCAACTCAGACACGGCGTCGGCCGTCGCACAGACTCTGAGAGATGTCTGGAGCCTCTATGGCCAGAGCGCGGTAGGTGATCCGGAGGTCCGCGCGGTGTACCAAGCGCCCACGGCCGCACGCACAGTCTTCGGTGCGGGTCGTGACCGAACGTTGCAACGCGGTCAGTCGGACGGCGGTCTGAACACTTAGGGACATCTACGGTGTGTGTGCCAGGTGTCATTGGCCATCATTGCGGTCATGGATGGCGGTGTGCGAAGTGACCCCAACGTCCCGGGTCGAGACCTACTGCCGGTACGGTGTTTTGTGCATGGCGTACATTTTTACGCCCCGGGTCGAATCCTGCAGCCTGGGCATAGCGATCCCGGCGGCCCGGAGCAGGGGATGCTGCCGATGTTGAGCCTGTTTTCAATTGGTCCGAAGGTGACAAGACCAATGACAGTGGAGGTCGAAGTGATCGGGGCACCGATCGTGTTTCGAGTTGAGACCAGAGCGGCGGGGTCGATCGTAAGCGAGCACACCGCTCGTGCACTCCCCGGTCTACGTCTTTTCAGGTCTACCCTCGCATTGCACACGTATACCGGTGAAGCGCTACCAGCGGTTGACAGGGCACACATCTTGGTTGCCCATCAAGGTCAGCGGGTCACGCTCTCGCGGTTCGTGGTGCGAGGGGAGGGGCTCGCCCTTTTGGGTCGGAGCGGGTTGGCCCGCATTCAACTAGACTGGATGGCACCAGCCAGTGGCCTTGGACTTCCCGTGCCGGGCCGATTAGAGGTTCCTGTTTCGGAGTTTGTACCTCCAGCTGCACCTGTGTCTCATTCGGGGCCCGTACCTCCGTTTGGGCTGGGCCTCCCTCGACACCCGAGGGCGAGGTTCCGGCGGCAGGAGCCGCGACGATGCAACATGGGGTTCCGGTCATTGCTTCCTGCAACTACGATATACGGTTCTGGAGCAACGGGGGTCATGCCAGCTGTGACGGACTCTCGTGCTTGCGCTGCGCTCATGATACAGTGCACACCTGTGTCGTTCAGGTGATTTCAACGGGGGATTGGAGCGAGCCGGTTGCATTCAAGAAGTTTGAGGAACGCGAACATCGACGGTGGCCACTGCGACGTTCAGATGGGGACTGGCACGCAAGTCGCCTCAACGTCGTGACAACCAAGAGGCGTGCGGCAATGTGGTTCATAAATTGCTAATTGTTGTGTATTTGATTCTCGCGGCACGAGTGATTCAGCATGGCATTATTAAAGCAAATGCTGACAGTCCGCGTGTGAGCATAATGTGTTTGATTGGGATCAATCAATATGATGATCAATATGATGTGAAGAACTTGCGGACAATCGTTGCGAATAAAGAGGTCTCTCAGATCTCCGGCTTCGATGACAGCCCGCGGTTCGCTGCCCTCTCATGTGTTGGAATTATACTGTGGGGACGCGCTGTACGTGAAGGGAAGTTTGCATCTGCGCAGACGATGTTTTTGCTGCTTTATGACATTGCTATGCATGCAGTGTACGCTGATCGTCCGTGTGGACGTGCATGGAGATCTCGACTGGAGTTGATGCACGGTTTTAGTGTAGAATGGCTGGTAATAGAGCCGGCTAATTGCCTGGTTCGAGTCGATGGTTGGGGTCGCGCAGGTTCGCTGTTCAGCGTCACCCCTCCCGTTACTCTCACGGAGGCCAAGTGTTATCTTCCCAAGGCCGCCCTCCCCGCTGCTCCTGCCAGCGACGGCGCCCTCATGTCTGGCGGACTCAGCGTATTTACCTGTTTCTGTCCGTGGGGGACGGGCAAGCTTGTCGGCCGGGGGCGCGGGAGGTTCGTCTAATCATGTCACCTCGACCTCACCGGATGGCGTGGAAGCATGGGCTGCCTGGGGGCGCTTCTGCTGCATTGTTATACTGTGCTCCCAACCCTTTCCTCTTTATTTCTTTAACACGGCCATGGTTATTGTGGTCCGCAGACATCATTGGCTTCATCGTGCAACTTAGTACTCGAGCACCAGTCCACTGCAGTTGGGATTCAACTCACTTGCACCAACACGATATATGTTGTGATGGGGGACAGAAGGATGAATTATGGGCCAGATTATATCGACGGCATTATTGTGACTGGTTGTGCAGATGAAGCACGTTTTCTTTTGTGCCGGCTCATCTGGGTTTGATTCACAGCCGACCTTCACCCCAGGGTTACATCTCGGTGATGTGGTACTTGGGCGATTTTACATGATTGATGTCATTTTGTTCCTCTTTGCTTGTTTGTGTCATGTTGTCATAGTGTTTTTTCTTTTTCAGCAGTTGTTTTTTTTTTTGTATCGTGGTGCCAGTGCGTTTGCAAAATGCCATTTTGGCTCTGGTTGCTTTCTGTGTTGTAGTGCCAATGATTTTTGATTATTGTCATTTTTAATCATGCTTTTAGGGGGGAGGATTGTCGTGTATGGGCGGAGCCCGAGTCACGGTTGGTGGTGGTCACGTGGTTGTGGCTTCATATGTCACGACTCGCCCACTAGGGACTTGTAGCACCAGTAGTGTCAGGAGCAGCATGTGCTGCCATTAGCAGTGTCCTGTAGGTCGTGTGCCTGGAGAGTGCATCGAGTACGTAATAAAGTGGGAGCTACGGGCATCCGACGCCCACCCTCTCGCTTGAGGCAATAAAGCGGAGTTGTGTTACCCTCCGGCTCGTGTCTGCCTGCTTGCACCTCTGCCACGACATTACAATATTTGTTTTTGCAGATGAGATCCTGTTCTAGGCGGTGTAGTTGTTGTTGTGAAGGTAATGCAGAGGTATAATGTTCAGGTAATATTAATTTTTTTAGATGAGATCCTGTTCGAGGCGGTGTAGTTGTTGTTGTGAAGGTAATGTTGAGGATTTTTTTTTTCAGATGAGATCCTGTTCTAGGCGGTGTAGTTGTTGTTGTGAAGGTAATGTTGAGGTAGTATTTATTTTTTCAAATGAGATCCTGTTCTAGGCAGTGTAGTTGTTGTTGTGAAGGTCATGTTGAGGTAATATTTATTTTTGCAGATGAGATCCTGTTCTAGGCGGTGTAGTTGTCGTTGTGAAGGTCATGTTGAGGTAATATTTATTTTTGCAGATGAGATCCTGTTCTAGGCGGTGTGGTTGTTGTTGTGAAGGTCATGTTGAGGTAATATTTATTTTTGCAGATGAGATCCTGTTCTAGGCGGTGTAGTTGTCGTTGTGAAGGTCATGTTGAGGTAATATTTATTTTTGCAGATGAGATCCTGTTCTAGGCGGTGTAGTTGTTGTTGTGAAGGTCATGTTGAGGTAATATTTATTTTTGCAGATGAGATCCTGTTCTAGGCGGTGTAGTTGTCGTTGTGAAGGTATTGTTGAGGTATAATGTTGAGGTAATATTAATTTTTTTTAGATGAGATCCTGTTCGAGGCAGTGTAGTTGTTGTTGTGAAGGTAATGTTGAGGTAATATTCATTTTTTTTTAGATGAGATCCTGTTATAGGCGGTGTAGTTGTTGTTGTTGAGGTAATATTTATTTTTGCAGATGAGATCCTGTTCTAGGCGGTGTAGTTGTCGTTGTGAAGGTAATGTTGAGGTATAATGTTGAGGTAATATTAATTTTTTTTCGATGAGATTCTGTTCGAGGCGGTGTAGTTGTTGTTGTGAAGGTAATGTTGAGGTAATATTAATTTTTTTTAGATGAGATCCTGTTATAGGCGGTGTAGTTGTTGTTGTGAAGGTAATGTTGAGGTAATATTAATTTTTTTAGATGAGATCCTGTTATAGGCGGTGTAGTTGTTGTTGTGAAGGTAATGTTGAGGTAATATTTATTTTTGCAGATGAGATCCTGTTCTAGGCGGTGTAGTTGTCGTTGTGAAGGTAATGTTGAGGTATAATGTTGAGGTAATATTAATTTTTTTTCGATGAGATTCTGTTCGAGGCGGTGTAGTTGTTGTTGTGAAGGTAATGTTGAGGTAATATTAATTTTTTTTAGATGAGATCCTGTTATAGGCGGTGTAGTTGTTGTTGTGAAGGTAATGTTGAGGTAATATTAATTTTTTTTAGATGAGATCCTGTTCGAGGCGGTGTAGTTGTTGTTGTGAAGGTAATGTTGAGGTAATATTAATTTTTTTAGATGAGATCCTGTTATAGGCGGTGTAGTTGTTGTTGTGAAGGTAATGTTGAGGTAATATTAATTTTTTTAGATGAGATCCTGTTATAGGCGGTGTAGTTGTTGTTGTGAAGGTAATGTTGAGGTAATATTTATTTTTGCAGATGAGATCCTGTTCTAGGCGGTGTAGTTGTCGTTGTGAAGGTAATGTTGAGGTATAATGTTGAGGTAATATTAATTTTTTTTAGATGAGATTCTGTTCGAGGCGGTGTAGTTGTTGTTGTGAAGGTAATGTTGAGGTAATGTTTATTTTTGCAGATGAGATCCTGTTCTAGGCGGTGTAGTTGTCGTTGTGAAGGTAATGTTGAGGATTTTTTTTTCAGATGAGATCCTGTTCTAGGCGGTGTAGTTGTTGTTGTGGAGGTAATGTTAAGGTAATATTAATTTTTTCATCGCAAAAATACCGTTTAATTTGATATATTTAAGAACCGAATGTAAGAAGAATTCTGCGTTCGCTTCTCGGCTTTGCCCATTCCATATTGAAGATATCTCCCGCATCATCAAAAAATATTTTTTTAATCGTGGTTTACATTATTTGATCGCTGATCCCGAATCCAGGCCGAAGTAACCGGAAATTGCAGCATCAAATGTGAAATGAGAGCGAGAGATGAACCTTCAGAGTTTAGGCTTTATTCCATTTGATTGGAGCCGCTTCTGTGGGCACACCGGGGAATACAGGTTCAGCTAGGAGTACATAAGCAGTAACGTATACATGTGCAGTTAATCATTGCAGACAATCCGCGTAAGCACGGAGTTCGATATAATCTCCATTCTCACCAGTCAATGAGCACCTTCAGTTAACGAGCATCAAGTGAACAGCCGATGTCAATAGCAATGCCCCGGGGACAATCACTCGTGCCGCAGAGACCTCCCCTTATACGCGAGACGCACAACATGTGATCCCGCGTCATGTCCCTCAATTCACGTCAATTCACCACATTCTCCCCACCTTTAAAATGTAACTAGGGGCCCATCTTACACACCATGATTGCTTTAGCACCATAGGAGTATACATTTCAAGCAACGCGGACTAGTAGATCTACAGAAGCATACATGCCAAGCAGTGATTATTTTGAGTTGTAGGAGCATGGAAATGAGCATCGATATATGATATAATGGGCATATAGGAGCATGAGCAGCGAGAATGCCGATAATCCCCTTTACAGATTGAGTCGTCGAGGGGGCCTTATTCGTCGACCTCTCCGGGAGTAAACGGCAGTTTCACTTGAGGGAGACTCCCGATCCTCTTGGTGAGCCTCGACTTGTGCCGGGGATGACTCCTCGATCGCTCTCGGGTGGAACGCGGCAGCCCCGTCGCCTGGCGGAGTTCCTGGGGGGGAAATGTCAGAAGGAGGAGTGCCAGAAGGTGGTGTACCGGCGGGAGGAGTACCTGAGGGAGCCAGATGGCGAACCGACACAGTGGTCTCCCTGCCATCCGGGAGCCTGACATGAGCATACTCTGGATTAGTGTCAATGAGTTCGACCCCCTCCACCAGCAGTTCATACTTGCTTTGTCGTACCAGGCGTTTCATGAACACTGTACCGGGGTGGGTCAGCCAGTTGGGCACCGTTTGACCGTCAACATAACGTCGTTGGTGAGTAAACATACGTTCGTGAGGAGTGGCATTTGTGGACGTGCAGAGCAAAGAGCGTATGGAATTCAGAGCGTCGGGAAGAGTAACCTCCCATCGCTCGGGGCCCAGTCCTCTCGATTTCAGCGCCAGAGTTACGGCTTTCCAAATAACTCCATTATACCGTTCCACCTGCCCGTTTCCCTGTGGGTTGTAACCCGTCGTTCGACTAGTTGCTATGCCGTGCTCTAATAGGAATTGTTTTAGCCCGGCCGACATGAAACACGGCCCTCTGTCTGAATGTATGTACGAAGGTCTCCCAAACATAGCGAAGAGGTCAGAGAGACATTTTACGACAGTGCCCGAGGTCATATCCGAGCACGGAAACGTGAAAGGGAACCTTGAATATTCATCAACAACGGTGAATATGTATCTGTTGTCTGTTTCGGTCGGCAGGGGCCCTTTGAAGTCGATGTTTAGTCTCTCGAAGGGGGAAGTGGCCTTGATCAGTCTGCCAGATGCCGCGCCATAGAATCTGGGTTTTAGTTCAGCACAAACAGGGCATGAAGCATTCATTTGTTTAATATCTTCAACAGAATAGGGAAGATTTTGTCTGCGTACGAAATGTGCCATCCTGGTTACCCCTGGGTGGCACAGAGACACATGGAGGTCTTGCAAAGCCTGACTGATTGTTGCCGAACTGTAGACCCGGGAGAAGGTATCTGCAGCAGGGTTTTCTTTCCCGGGCCGGTAAACAATGTCGTATCTGTAGCAAGCTCGGTCTATCCGCCATCTCATAATTTTTTCATTCTTAATTTTCCCATTATTTTTCCCATCAAACATGAATGCCACGGATCGTTGGTCCGTAACGAGCGTGAAGTGGTTTCCCAGTAAATAATGTCTCCATTTCCGCAGCGCTTCAACGATGGCGTACGCTTCCTTCTCTATCGCTGAGTGTCTCTGCTCGCTTCTAGAGAGAGTTCTCGAGAAGAACGCGACCGGCCGCCCAGACTGATTAAGTGTAGCAGCTATGGCGTGATTTGAAGCGTCGGTCTCCACCACGAAGGGCACCGAGCTGTCGATCGATAAAACCACGGACTTACTGATATCATCCTTGAGATTGTGGAAAGCTCTTACAACAGCGGCATCTGGTGGAAAGTTTTTGCAATGCACTAGGGGATGTATTTTCTCGGAGTATTGCGAAATCCATCTCGCATAGTAAGCGAACATCCCGATCACCCGGCGCATTGTCTGCAAGTCCTGAGGTGGTGGAAGCTCACGGAGCGGGCGCAATCGCTCAGGATCAGGCTTAATTGTGCCGTCGGCTATTGTGTAGCCGAGAAGGTCAATTGACCTTGCCGAGAATACGCATTTCTCGTAGTTGAGAGTCAGATTATATTTTCTAGCAATGCTCAAGAATCTGTCCAGATTCCTATCATGTTCCCTCTGATCCCTACCGCACACTGTGACATTATCCACGTAAACAAAAGTGTCTTTGAGGTTTTCATCTGAGATGATGTCGTCCATAACCCGTTGGAAGCAAGCTACTCCATTCGTGACACCGAATGGTATCCTTCTGAACTGGTAGAGGCGCCGCCCTGCCTGGAATGCAGTGTAAGGTTTGTCTTCCTCTCGGATGGGAATTTGATGATAGGCGCTTCGCAAGTCGATGGTACTGAATACCTTATAATTGGCCACGCGTTCGACCATCTCATCTATGCGCGGCAGGGGGTAGGCGTCGAGTTGGGTGAAGCGATTGACCGTTTGGGAATAATCGACAACCATTCGTTTCTTATGGTTCTGACTGCTGGTTACTAACACCTGTGCGCGCCATGGCGAATCGCTCGGTTCTATAATTCCCTCCTCCAGTAATCGCTTGGTTTCCGAAGTGATGAAATTCATGTCAGCAGTGGTATATCGCCGCGATTTGATCGCTATCGGTTTGCAGACCGGCGACAAGTTAGCGAACAGCTGGGGGGACGTCACCTCCGCGGTGGTCAACGCATTTAAAATTAGACGAGGCTTGCTTCCTCCAAAGGGTATTTCGACGCTCGTGTGCTGCTTGAGGACATTATGACCCAGAATTACGTCTGCGCACAAATCACGAAGCACCAGTACCTTTACATCCCGATGCGTGTACCCTTTTACGTCCAATTCAACATTGCAGTACCCTCGTACGCGGGATTGTAGTGAGGTGGCGGCCATGCATACCGTATTGTCAGTCGGGTGGATTACCCATTTCCTGCCCTTCACTAGCGAGCTGTTGACGAAACTTTCAGAGCTACCGGTATCAATCAGTGCCTCAGCCATATGCCCATTAATTCGTACGTTGATGATAGCCTTGGATAGATTCCCCGGGGAGGCTGCAGTCAATTTATTTTGCGAGTAGAGAGCCGCAGAAGTGGGTTTATTTCTCCTTAGAGTAGATTTACATACCCTGGCATAATGCCCTTTCTTGTCGCAATTCATGCATGTGGCATCTCTGGCGGGACATTTTTGACGAGGATGCCTTTTGTACCCACAAAAGAAGCATTTACCAACCGGAGCAGTTGCTGAGGAGTTTGACGAGGTCTGGGTATCCGGCTCCTCGGGTGTTTCTCCATCCCCTATGTCTGGCTGTGTCTGTGCCAGTGGGGTTCCTTGGGTTCCCATCGTAGCAGCGTTCATGAGCAGCATCGGTGTCCCAAATGACTCAGATTGCTGCTGAGCCGTATCCATCGCTCGAGCCTGATCGACTACCTTGTCAAGAGTGGGTTGCGCTTTCTCTAGTAAGCGTTGCCGTATGTGGGCTGATCTGAGTCCTTGGATGAATGCCTCCCGTGTGGCTTCCTTTCGGTGTTCCTCGGCGCTTACCGCCCGGAAGCTGCCGTCTTTTCCCAGCTGATTCAGAGCTTGCAGGAACTGATCGATTGTCTCCCCGGCTGCTTGCTTGCGTGTGTTGAGAAGATGTCGTATGTATACCTCGTTCTTGGGCTTCACGTAGAGCGCTTGCAGCACCTCGATCGCTGCTTCGTAAGTGTCCGAGA
>NC_140963.1:71501619-71679119 GCF_056783735.1 Eptatretus burgeri | reverse complement strand
TGAGCCAATTGCGGCAGAGGACGAGCAAGATACATTCGCGGGGAAGTTGGTCATCACCAAATCCAGAAGGGAAGATTTCCATTAGGAGAAATCTGGGTGGGAAAATTCACGGATTGAGTCAGCCCCATGCAGTTACAGCAGTCCTTTTCAGAATTGCCATGGCTGGTGAGAGAGGTACCAACACCCAGCCAATTAGCATGGTGACAATTGAAGTCACCACATGTGAGGAAGAGAAAGTTTGGATGAGTGACTAAGAGTTGGTCCATGACATATATATATATATATATATATATATATATATATATATATATATATATATATATATATATATATATATATATATGTAGATTCATCACTGTTGGGAGGACGGTACAACACACAGACAAACAGGAGGTGGGAGTGGAGGGAAAGTCGCAGCCATAGGTACTCCTGGGGTTTGGGAGGTGTAAGAGCAGTACATGGAGAGTGAGAAATGGAATTTTGGATGTACATCACAACTCCACCACCAGAATGGGGTTCAGTTCGATGAATCCAGAGGAGACAATAGCCAGGTAGAGACACGAAAGAATCGGGGATGTCCAGTGGGAGGAAGGATGCTGTTAACAAAAAGATGTCTGCTTTATCGGCAGTGGCCTGGATTGAGAGATGTGTCAGGTTGGAATGGAGGCATTTTACAGAGATGTGTTAGGTGGAGGCAGAGATGTGTCAGGTCAGACATTTTACAACCGTACTCTGTCTACCTTTAATTTCACACTCACTACTTCCTCAGTATACATTTGCAAGATGACTTACTCTGACATGTCCCTCATACATGGCAATCAAACCTACTCAAAACACACACACTTTGTTACACTTACCACAGTCTCGCGATGAATCCCCCCCCCCTCTTACTACGTCACAATATATTGGAGTGTTAGTTTGACAATCCTTCTGGAAAGACTGGAGAAGTCCAGGGGTGAAGCCCGTGCAACATCACCATTGGAGCAGGTGTGACAAGTTGTGGGAGTGGTGGGATGTGTGGTGGGGGATGCAGGATGTGTGTTTGGGACAGCTGGACCCACAATAGTGCTGCTGGACATGCGGTGAAGACTGCATCATGCATGGTGGGTGTTGCGCGACGTGTGGTGGGTGTTGCTGGACATGGGATTGCACAATGCATGGTGTGGACTGTGTAACACAACGTGGGGACTGGGTGGTGTTTGGGGGGCTTCACGATTCAGGGTGAGGGCTGCATGATGGCTGGGGGGGGGGTTGGAGGCTGCAGGACGCATTGCATGGTGCGTGGTGGGGGCTTTTGGATGCACTGTGGGGACTGCTGGATGCACTGTGTGTGGGGACTGCTGGATGCACTGTGTGTGGGGACTGCTGGATGCACTGTGTGTGGGGACTGCTGGATGCACTTTGGGACAAGCAGAGGGGAGTTTGTGTCATGTGGATGGCATCTCTGTGACACGTGGAAGGGGTCTGCAGGATGTGTGGAACCAGGCTGCGGGACACGTGGAGGGAGGCTGCGGGATACTTGGAAGGGTGGCTGCATCATGTGGGTTAGAGGTAGCCAGATGCATGGAAGGAGGGGCTATGGGATACATGGAGGGGGGGTGTAATGTGTGGAGGACTGCTGGACTGGTGATGGGGTCTGTAGGATGCATGGTGCAGACTACTGGATGCATGGTGCAGACTGCTGGATGCATGGAGGGTGGCTGCAGTAGAAGGAAGGGGAAGGGGGCCTGCGGGACATGTGAAAGGGGGCCTGCGTGACACGTGAAAGGGGGCCTGCGGGACACGTGAAAGGGGTCTGTGGGAGATGTGAAATGGAAGCCTGCGGGATACGTGAAAGGGGGGCCTGCGGGACACATAGAATGGGAGTTGCAAGATGTGTGGAATGGGAATTGCAAGACGCATGAAAGGGGGACTGGGGCATGTATACGGGGGGGGGGGCTGCAAGATGCGTGGAATTGGGGTTACAGGATGCGCATGGGGGGGAGGGGGAGGCAGGTTATGCAGTGAGGGGTGTGGGACGTGTGGTGGGTTGTGTAGAAGGGGGCAGCGGGACGTGTGGTGGGTTGTGTAGAAGGGGGCAGCGGTACGTGTGGTGGGTTGTGTAGAAGGGGGCAGCGGGACGTGTGGTGGGACTCTTGGCGGAATCCATTCTGAGGTTAGCAGAATCCATGGTGGGTGACGCACAGTGGGAGCGAAAGGTCCTATGAGATGTTTGTGTGGAAGAGAAAAGAGAGACGAATCATGTAAATTTGAAGCTTTCAATCAGAAAAATCAAACTAATTTTTAAAGTAATTTTAAGGAGTGGGGAAGAGAAAATGCAAAGGATATAATAATAGACACAATGAGATTGTAATAATTCCATGTAAAATAAGAATTTCTTATTGCATTTGGAGAAGATTTTGGAAGAAGAGCGAGATGTATAATAATGTAAGTAGTAAAGCATAGGTACAATAAGAAAATCGTGAGAGGATGACACTCGTGACGCAGGATAAAAAGAGATTGCGTGTCGGATTTGAAGCCTGAGACTCAGACGTTATATAACTGAGTCCTGATGCCGAGACAGACACATGCACAAATTTGACATGCAAGTCAGGTACACATGGATATGATAAGGGAATGCATATTTCGAACACAACACAGGGGCAAAACAACAAGGGTAATACGTAACCCTTCAGATGTGAAATTTTAACTATTGGTAAAGTCTTTACAAAGCAAGAAAAAACAACATCTTGACTAATATTCCTTTATTTTAGTAAGCAAAGAAAAATATTTTTTGTGCCTTTGTCATTGCACTTGATGACCAATCCCACCTGCAATGTCTTTGACCATGAATTACCTTTGTGTAAAATTTAGAATACTTTATTGTGGAACCATGGAATTGGTTTTCATTAATTTGTTTCAATGTTCAGTTTCACCATGTTTTTAAACTGAAGATTTTGACAGTTTGAAAAGGGAGAGAATTCTTATTTTTCTGTGTGAATATTTCTGCTGCAGTTGAACCGACATTTGATGTGAAGATATCACCAGAACGATCATATTTCCATGTGAGTGACAACGAGCTAAGAGTGAAGATTGAGGCCAGGTACTTTTCAAATACCTACATTATGATGTGCATATTTATAATGGTTGAGATTGCCCAAATGGTATTTTGTAAAGTGATATCGATGCCAAAAGTATTTTGGTCAGGGGTAACATACTGTCACAAACTCATGGTCTCCAGCAGGCAATAACTCCCAAGTTGCCATTAGTTTGACCATTGTGGATGTTGAGTGCGAGATGCATGAGTACTTTCGGGACTTTTAACCTGATTCAAACTTTGAGCAGGCTGTCAGACTTTTGGGCACAATGCTTGTACTTTGGCCACAAATGGAGGGTATACGCTCCCATTTAAATTCAATAGGAGCCATTACTGAGTTCAAACACTGTTTTATAAATAAAAGGAAAGAAAGGACATTGTGCAATAATACACAACCCCAACCCGAGCCAAGCTCCCTTGTACTTTACGAAAATGAATATAGATTACATCCACGCTTATTCATTTGAAAAAAAGGGACAGCAAATGATGTCAGGAGAGAAAAAGAAGCCAATTAATGTAAAACATTTTTCCCACCACTTCCATGAAATCTCTCTCTGCATGCCCAGTTTGGGAATTTTGAAAAGTAAATTTTGCATAGGCTGTGTGCACATTACAGTCAATTTCCCTTTATGTCCATTAATGGGACAGTGGAGCCCGTGGGACAATGGAGTGAATCGGCGGTTCGGGATGCGCTTGGGGCTTGTGCCTGTGGTCTCGACTCGACCTGTGGGACAGTGTAGTGGATCAACGGTACGGGCTACGTTTGGTGCTTGTGCCTGTGGTCTGAGCTTGGCCTGCTGGACAGTGGGGTAGTAGATCGACGGTTTGGGCTCTGTTTGCCACTTGTGCCTGTGGTCTCAGCTCTGAACTATCTGCTTGCTTCAAATCATCAAAAAGGTCATGTAATCCATCATCACAGTGGATATGAAATTCTCCCTTTTCTCCAACGACCTCTTCTCAAATCATCAATTCAGATTCAGACCATGTCACTCTCCAATGGACATGCTGTTTCTACTCTCCCAACAATGGATGGAGGCTCATAATGTTACATTTGAGATCAGAGCCGTCTCTCTCGACATATCTCGAGCTTCCAAAAGTCTGGCATCTTTCCCTGCTCTCCAAACTCTCTGCCTATGCCGTTCAATGTCAACTGCACTTTTAGGTTACTGACTTTCTCTCCTCTCATAGCCAACATGTGGATCTCAATGGAATCTTTTCATCTCCTCGCCCCGTGAAGGCTGGAGTGCCCCCAAAACGGTGTTCTCTGCACAATCCTGCTACAAAACTTCATCAACAATCTCTCTGACTCTTCAGAAATCCTCTATATATTTTCTGATGACTCCACCCTCTGCCATGACATCCCTCATCCTTCAGATAGACAGGCAGTAGCATCTTCCCTCTTTTCAGAATTTGGTACAATCACAAGCTGGTCAAACACTTGGAACATGCCTTTAAATCCTGACAAATCTCACACCATCACTCTTTCTCCCTCAAGAGGACCATCTGGCAAAACCTCCCATGCACTTTCTTCACAGTCCTCTTGAAGATGTTTAGTCACTCAAACTCTTGGGTGTCACTATCAGCAATTATCTTTCTTGGACAACCCACATCTCAAGGTTGGCCTCCAAAGCCAGCTGCACTACTGAACATCCTACATTTTGCAAAGTCGTGAAGGTAAACATCTCTCTTGCCATTCACACTATCTCTTGGACATAGGAAACACCTCTACAAAGAAGGCAATCATCTCATGGACAAGGTCCTTCCTTGGCACACCTGAACTCTTATGCACCTCCATCTACAAGGACTTCATCCACAACTTTTCAGAATACTGCTCTCCTCTTTGGACTGGCACCCCTGCCTCACACCTTGCCCAGCTTGACTCTCTGGAAATTCAGGCCTTCACGATCAGTGGAATATCCTGCGATGAGGCTGAGTCTATGGGCCTATCACTTTATCATCTCAGACAGGTCGGTGGTCTCCCTGTTTTGTACTGCCACCTTTCTCAGAGATCGTATCCATTTGAGTATCTGAAATTCCATGACTTCCCATGACTTTTCCATGACCTCACACAGGCATATTTTACTCACTCCCTCTACCTCAAAACACATCAGCAAGATTACTTCAGCAGAGAGGGTGCTTTAGCAGAGAGAGGTCATTTTACTGCAAGAGAAATGGCTGGTGTCATTCTGTGAGAACATTGGTTGAGCTGTCTTGAGCTGCAGTTTCACGATGTGTCAATGGGAAATTGCGTTCTGGGTGTGGAACAAAAAACTTACAAATGATTCTCGGGAATGTAACTCATTCATACACATTGGTTTTATTCTGAAAATAACAGAAAACACTCATTCTCAATTTCCAGGATCTTCCATGACTGTCAGTGAAATTCCATGATTCTATGAAATTCCAGTGGTGAGGGTGCAGCGAGCACAGGCAGTGGTGAGGGCGCAGCGAGCGCAGGCAGTGGTGAGGGCGCAGCGAGCGCAGGCAGTGGTGAGGGCGCAGCGAGCGCAGGCAGTGGTGAGGGCGCAGCGAGCGCAGGCAGTGGTGAGGGCGCAGCGAGCGCAGGCAGTGGTGAGGGCGCAGCGAGCGCAGGCAGTGGTGAGGGCGCAGCGGCGCAGGCAGTGGTGAGGGCGCAGCGGCGCAGGCAGTGGTGAGGGCGCAGCGGCGCAGGCAGTGGTGAGGGCGCAGCGAGCGCAGGCAGTGGTGAGGGCGCAGCGGCGCAGGCAGTGGTGAGGGCGCAGCGAGCGCAGGCAGTGGTGAGGGCGCAGCGGCGCAGGCAGTGGTGAGGGCGCAGCGAGCGCAGGCAGTGGTGAGGGTGCAGCGAGCGCAGGCAGTGGTGAGGGCGCAGCGAGCGCAGGCAGTGGTGAGGGCGCAGCGAGCGCAGGCAGTGGTGAGGGCGCAGCGAGCGCAGGCAGTGGTGAGGGCGCAGCGAGCGCAGGCAGTGGTGAGGGAGCAGCGAGCGCAGGCAGTGGTGAGGGCGCAGCGAGCGCAGACAGTGGAGAGGGGCAGTGAGTGCAGGCAGTGGTGAGGCGCAGCGAGCGCAGGCAGTGGTGAGGGCGCAGCGAGCGCAGGCAGTGGTGAGGGCGCAGCGAGCGCAGGCAGTGGTGAGGGCGCAGCGAGCGCAGGCAGTGGTGAGGGCGCAGCGAGCGCAGGCAGTGGTGAGGGCGCAGCGAGCGCAGGCAGTGGTGAGGGCGCAGGGAGCGCAGGCAGTGGTGAGGGCGCAGGGAGCGCAGGCAGTGGTGAGGGCGCAGCGAGCGCAGGCAGTGGTCAGGGGTGGATCCAGGATTTTAGATTAGTGGGATGGTGGGCGTAAAAATTTACATTGCATTGAAAACAAGAAAATGATCAATCAGAGACTGTAGAATCTCACCAGGACTGCTTTTGTGTGGTGTATTTTGTGTTGCGTATGTGTATTGGTGTGTTGCATAATTAATAATAGACATAATTAGAACTGCCACTTTATAACTGCTGGCAGTGATGACTGGGTACCAAGACGTCCCGCTTTGATGCAACCCCACATTTTATTGGACACCTGACCCTGACCCATGAGGTTAACAAAAAAAAATATTAGTTGGAGAGCTGGCTGAGCTTCATTCTCAAAGTTGCGCCCAAAAGGTTCGTTGATCTCATTGGCCAGTGATGACCATCCAATTTATAAAAAGTGATTTCTTAAGTGTGGCTTTCTTGGGGTTAAGGGATATTTGATCCTTTAAGTAGACCCTTCTAGCCCTTCCAATCTAAACATCGCACCCAAACATCGTAGATGTAAATTAGGAAATGGATGAGAAAATATAAATTTGTGGGACAGGGTTAAAATTTTTCACTTTTTCGAGATCCACTTCTACCAGTACAGGTAGCATTTTCCGGGCCGACCTTGACAATGAGATTATTCGCAAACTGAGAAATCCTCTACTCATCCGATATATGCTTAAAGTTTAAATGAACATCGCCGGTGTATCACCGTACAAATAAACAAATTAGATAAGACCAGAATAATCTTCACTTGTCTTTAGACACGTCTCCGATGACCAGCGCCAACAGCTGTAGCTCGGCCCATGTATACAGTAGTAGGATGCTTTAACAGACAAGACTGTTGTCGAAGTGAAACCGCGCTGCCACCTCAAGGCCTTTCTTGCCTGAAAACGAAATTAATCCAGAAGAGTCGCCTGAAATGGCTGCCAACGTGTGAAGACAGAGACGTCAGCATTTCCACCATCACAGAATTTAACTGAGAGACCAGAAGTCGAAGGTGAGTTTCTTTTTCCTCTTTACCTTCGTGTCTTTTAGTTTCCATTGCTATACTTGCTGCATGTAATATTAGCATCGCAATACGATGACCGAATCGTTCTTATAGTTTTATCCATGAAATTCATGTTCGCAAGATGGCGGCGCCCTGGGAGTGACAAAAACATAGAAGTTCAACCATTCGTCGAACAGGTCTGTCAGATATTTTCAGGTGATGTTATATTTTCACTGAGAGCCTGGTGTTGGCGCAGTGGTTAGGGCAGCGGCTTGGGATCCAAGAGGTCCTGTGTTCAAGCCCCGTTGGGTCACTGAATTAATACACCAGGGGGTTGACTCAGCCTGTCATCCTTCCGAGGTCGGCGAAATGAGTACCAGTATACTGGGCCGGTGTATACCCCGGTTAAAATAGGTGTACCATATCCCTGTGTCGTAAGAGGCGACCAGGGTTGTGTCAGGAAGGGCATCCGGCGTAAAACATGTGCCAAATCACTGTGCGGATCATACGGATGATCCGCTGTGGCGACCCCTAACAGGAGCAGCCGAAAGAAGAAGAAGAAGAAGAAGAAGAAGAAGAAGAAGAAGAAGTTGTGTTTTCACTGAATGACCTTTGAATCTAGTCTCCTATTACTTTTACAGATGATAACCGCACTGTTACTGTGCCGATTCAAACACAGCACTGTATCATCCACGTTATCCCAAATGAAGCAGGCAAAATCATGAAAATGACAGACGAGAAATGGATAACGTTTCGCAAAGCTGCTGAAAGTAGAAGGACAATGACGAAGTTCACCGAGTCCAAATATCGCCTCGTGATAGACAACCTGCCAGAAACCCCCGATCAACTCGACGGATATCACAGTAAGTGCTACAAAAATTTCGCAGCCGTTCCATCTTCAACGCTTGTTGCAAATCAACATGAAGCTGTGCGCACTACGCAGCTGCGTTCAGCAGCAACGTCACCAACACAGTCGCGCATTGGCCTTCTTCCGGCTATGTGTCTATACTGTGATAAAGTGTGTAAATCTCTAATTGATGGGCGGAAGGAGGGCCTCGGAAATTGTCAAACCAAGGAAGCAGAACAGAAAATAAGGGATGCAGCACAGATCCTAAATGAATCTCACGTACTGAAAAAGATAGCTGGTATCGATTTGATTGCAAAAGAGGCGAAGTTTCACCACAGCTGGAGGAATCAGAGACTCAAAGCTGCGCAGAGATAAAAAAAGATTTAGATAGATGCGCAGAGATTCCAATTTATCAGAAAAGGCAAAACGTGCCTTCGGCAACATTATTGCCTATGTCAAGGCAAACATGCTTCTTGGTAGTCGTTCAGAGTATCTCAAATCCATCTACAATCGGTACTTAGACATTTGTGATGAACACGGCGAGGAGTCTTCCATCAGTACTGTACTTCATACCTCGCTGAGCTTCTGCGGAAACATCTTGTTGAAAGAGTGACCCTGTACACTCCTGAGAATAGAAAGTCGGGCGCCATTGTCCATAACAGCCTTTTAGACTATGCCTCCATCAAGGTTGTCTATGATTTCAAATCATCGCCGGAAGGCCAAGTACTCGCGGCGGCATTGTTGTTGAGGAGGGCATTGAAGGGGGTGGAAAAAACACCTTTGAATGATCCACTCGATATGGATTCCTTGCTTAGAGGGGAGGGTAAATCCCCTGAACTGGTTAAAACATTCTATAGAGTTTTGTTCGACGGACCAAACATTGAGGAACATTCTGAATCGGTAAGACATAGAGCCACGTGTGCTAGTGAAGATGCACTCTTTATTGTTTGCAATGGCAGAGTCATGCCACGAAAGCACATCCTGCTCTCTATGTTGATAAAATCTCTTACCGGTAGCTGGAAAATACTGACGGTGCTCAACAAATTTGGGTATGGCATCAGTTACAGCAAGGAAGAAGAGCTGGAGACAGAATTGGCAAGCGCAATTATAGAGAAGGACAAATGCGCTCCTGATGGCACAGCGCACGGTCTTGTTATGGGTAACGCTTGGGATAACTACGATGAACTTACCCACACGCTGTCTGGGTCTGATACGCTCCATGATACAATGGGTATCTTATACCAAAATCAGCCACTGCTTGTAGAAGAGATAAAAAAATCCAGATCCTCCCATTAGGACTGTTTGTCAGCCCACTGTGACAGCACCAAATGTGACCCCTTCAATGTCATCGGCAGGGTCCAGCAAACGAAAAATGAAGAGGAAATTGGTATTGCCACCCGTGGAAATCCCCCCATATCGAAAAAACCGAAGATGGATATGTTTGACTACATACACACTGATATCCAGCTTCTGGACCTGACGCAGCGTGCCCGGAAACTGGACAAAGTATGGATGATGGGTCACTGTCTCGGTGCGAATGATATGCCGATGTGGTCTGGATTCAACGCTCGATTTCATCAGGATGCGTTGCCGAAGCAAAACGTGTACTACATGCCAAATCTCGACAAAGCACCAACGAAAGATGATGTCGTCGCCAAAACTATGCGCATCAGCAAACGGTGTGCCAAGGAATGCGGTCAGATGTATGCCTTGGTAACTTATGACTTGGATGTTGCCAAAAAAGCACACAAAATCCAAGTCACTGATCAACTGGAATTCGATGATGTGTTCATCATGTTTGGTATGTTCCACATCCAGCTCTGCCATTTTCGATCCATCGGAAAGATGATTGCAGAGTCAGGCGGACCAGAGCTATTGATCGAGTCCGGGGTGCTCGCTTCAAATTCCCTCAGAGGACTTATCGAATGCTACAACTTCAACCAGTGCAAACGCCTCCACCAAATGTTCGCCCTCGCCATGGAGATCCTGCACTTTCGTCAGTTTCTTTCTGAATACCCGGAAAAAGATCAAGTGCTTGATGAGCTAAAGGTCTTCAACTTCACCATGCCAATGGAGATCGACACAGTATGCGAGAGCGATATGTTTCGTGATGTCTATAGGGCATATGATGAATATACAAACCAAACTCTTGAGGGCACTCGGGGGCCAACACCTCAGTTCTGGATGATGTATGTGAAGCTTGTCGAACTCTACCATATCGTTGACCGCGCATGCCATGAAAATGACGTTGAGCTATTCACCATGGCACTCACTGAGCTGACTGATTTGTTTTTCGCCATGAACCGGCAGAACTACGCGAGATGGATGGCCAAATACCATTTGGATCTCATGAATATAGAAATTACGCATCCAGGATTGAGGAACATACTGAACGCTGGAGCGTTCTCGGTTAGAAGGACCAATAACGAGTTTGCACGCCTTCCAGTTGACCTCACATTAGAGCAGACAGTCAATGCAGATGCAGCATCGAGGATGACTGGATTCACATCGGCGACAAAGAGCTACACTGCACGCGTTTGTTGGCGTGTCACGACGGGCAGTCGTGCAGCAATTGCAAGTGAGGCCTTAGCTATGGCCGGACTGGTACATTATAGCGACACTCAAATGGAACTCAGTCCATCGAGAACCAAACGCGACAACGAGGATCTCGAGCGAAACACCTCAAGCATTGTCTCGTCGGTAAATCCATTCGCCATCGATACCGATGCGCCACTAATCAGTATCAGCACAGGGATGAGTGTCCCCGTTGCCGTCAAGAATTATCTGCTCAGTGTACCCCAGGAAGGTCGCAGGATGCATGAGAAATTCGTTAGCGAATGCCTTGATGATCCGACACGCTTTGAGTGACCTATTACCCGCAACAAACTTTTGACATTCGTGAAACAGTGCGTAACCAACCGACGTGCCCCACAGAACTCAAAGGAGGCAGAACTGAAATGTACAAGCCAGTTAGGCCTAAGTCAAATTTGCTCTATGGCGAGGATACGGTGGCCGTACGCCCTCTGAATTGACAGAAACGTGCGGCGGCTGCAGAGTTTCTGAGGTGGCCTCAGGGTGGCCCTACGCCGTTTGGCTATATTTTACAGGCCGTAGGGTCGCCGTGGAATTATAACGCGGAGTTATAACTTTTTTTTTAATTTCTACGTTCGCCGTAGCAATTCGACAAGCCGGAAAAAAAAAAAAAAAAAAAAAAAAAAAACCTGGCAAAAAAAAAAAAAATTAACCCATTCATTACCGTCCGTCTGGCCGCACGTTCGCCTTAGGGCCCCCCTGCGGTTGCCTTGCGGGCACCTTGCGTCTGCCTTGAAAATTCTATGGCCGCCGCAGGAACGCCCTAAGGTCACCGTGCGACATCATCAAAGACCGTACGGCAACCCCACATTTTCGGTCTCCACAATTTATAAATACGCTGTGCAGCTCCCCGAAAAATAAAAACATATGTGACTGCTACATTATGTGACCGTGGAAATACTGTGGCCACCGTATAATTGCTAATGGCCGTAGATTTTGGAGACCCCACGGCCGCCGTGGCAAATGTGACTTTGGCCTAAATACGCTGTGTGGCTCCACGAAAAATAAAAACATGTGACTGCTACATTGTGTGACCGTGGAAATACTGCAGCCGCCGTATAATTGCTAGTGGCCGTAGATTTTGGAGACCCCACGGCCGCCATGGCAAATGTGACCCAGGCCTTACTCGGAAGACTAGCCTTCATCGAGGCTAAGGCCGAAGTGGACCTCAAATTCCTCTTCACATTTCCACACACACCTGTGCCGCTGTCTATGTGAAGCGCGATGGTTCAATGGTGCATACAGCAAAGAGCGCCCTTTTCGACAAGCTGGAGAAAACAGTACCTGATCACGGCCATCCGATTGATGTGAAGGTACATCTGATAGATGGAAATTTTCTCCTTCACTGCCTACCACCAAACCTACCCCTTACTTACGGTGGTCTGTCACGAGGTATCCTCGTTGCGGCCTTATCCCACCAGTCAAAACTTATAGACATAGCGTTTGACACTTACGAGGAACCTTCTATTAAGGACTGCGAGTGGGAAAGACGAGGAGCCGAAGTGCAACGATACGTTATCAGTGGCCCGGATCAGATAAGACCAAAGAACATTGAGAGAGCTCTGAAATCGAGTTCCTCCAAGAGAGGTCTACCGGAATTCATGATGATGACTGGGCTGGGGAGCAGTACCGACACATTCTGGAAGGAAGAATCGTTTTCCTCAGTGTCAACGGTAAATGTGCCAAGTATTCTGTTGTGAATGGTGGAGTGCAGAAATAATTAATTCAAGATCTGTTCTGTAATTACCCAGAGGCAGACACGAGATTGTGCTTCCATTTGACAGTGGCTGACCTTGATTGTCAAGATGGCGACATTGTAGTACGTGCCCCGGACACCGACATACTGGTGATTCTCCTTCACCATGTTCATCGATTTACATGTACAATTTGGATGGAAGTTGGGACGTCCGGTAAGGATAATCGACGCTACGTGAACGTTACTAATGTAGCAGCGCAAACCACTCCAGATGTGTGCACAGCTCTGCCTGGCCTGCATGCATTCACGGGATGTGACTACACATCAGCATTCGCAAGGAAAGGGAAGAAACGGCCGTATGATATAATGTGTGCCCACGACAAGTTCATTCGGGGTTTTTCATCCCTCAGCTACAAAGAGCCAGATGGTGAAATGTTTGCCATCCTTGAGGAGTTCGTCTGCCTCATGTACGGTGCGAAAAAGACCATGACGCTGAACAACTACCGATTCGATGTTGTCAATTGCACGTATAACTGCAAATCAAATTCCATGCGACCGTTTGACAAACTGAAGAGCATCGAAGGCAGCAGCATCCCGCCTTGCTCAGCTGAGTTGCAGCCACATAGTGTAAGGACTGGTTTTGTCGCTACAATGTGGGGCAGTTCCCACCTGGCTACCACACCGAAATCTCCAACTGCCGGATGGGAAATCGTTGATGGTCACTATCGAGTCATCTGGTTTGATGGACAGCAACTGCCCCAGGTTCTTGTTCCAGAAATACCAATTGAAATGGACGCTGACGGTGATCCATCTAGAACGGATGATCTGATGATCGATTCATCATCTGAAGGTGAAGCAAAAAGTGATGAAGATGATGATGAAGATGATGATGACGATGATGATGAATGATCATGATCATGATAATTCTGAAGGGTGAATGAGTCAAAATACCTGAAATGTCAAGCCTGTTTAGGTGGGCCGAGATCCTCAAAGTTATTTTTACTTTGTCATTGTCAGTAATTTTTATTCGTTATAGTCTCTGATATGTACCACATTTAGTTTTTGATGAGCTATCATATTATTCGTATAGCTGGCTCTGATTCAGAGAACAGTTCAGAAGTGGAATCGAGACACGCATCTGGAGTTTGTTAAAAAATGCATCTGTTCGTGTTCGAATCGAACTTCGAAAAAAATCGAAGTAGACCCATCTTCGAGCACATTCGACAGATTTCTTATATCATTCTTTGTTTACGGCATTGTCATGTCATCTCCCTCTGACTGTTAGCACAGGGACGATATTTTGTAGTAACCTAAAAAACTCATCATGACAGTGACAGTGCATCGTATAGTCACCCTCTTCACTTTCAATTTCCTTATGCTATGTTCATTTTTCGACCCCCAATGTGTTGAATTGTCCCCCGGTTATCACAACATGGCCCGTCAGTATATATCAAATCGATTTCACTGATAACGTTTTGTTCATCTTGCCTTTATATCACTTGCATTTGATGATCATCGTGCTACATATATTACAATACACATTAGAATCAACATAGACTACACCCGCGTCATCGCTTTTTTTTCATTATCTCAATGTGCCCTCTGCCTCTCGTGTTTCCTTCTCCGGCTATGTGAAGACCCTTGCGCCCTCAAGACCCTTCTTATCCGTAAACCCCAGACAAAAATCGTTCTTAAGTGATGAATTTAGTTGGTGGATGGGTGAAGCAATCTTGTGAGATCAGAACGGGTGTTGGGCGCCAAATTGAGATTGAACTCTTAATGAACCCTTAATTAGCCCTTTCTTATCCGTTAATCCCAGGGATTAAAACTTCTTAACAAATGTAATTAAAACACTTCTCACACTGTGTGTCCAAATACCGAAGGGGCAGTTTGGGCGTGATGTTTAGATTGAAAGGGCTAGAAGGGTCTACTTCAGGGATCGGGAACGTTTTTGACTCAGAGAGCCATGAAAACAAAATATTTGGAAATCTATTTCAGAGAGAGCCATATAATATATTTTAAGACTGAATTCATCTAAATGTGAGTATAATAAGCCTCTGAAGTTATTCTTTTAAATAATGTTATAATACTCACCATTAATGGGACTTCTGGTGCTGCATGGATTTGCTGATGGCTTTGTAGTCTGGTTGGTACTTGGTGAGGTCAAGCTTCTTGCAAGCGTTGAGGCTTTCATCCGTTAGACGTGATCGTAGGTTGGACTTGATCTTTTTAAGATGTGAGAATGACCGCTCACATGCATACGTAGATCCAAACAAGGTCAATACAGCAATACTCACACGCTGCAGTGTGAGGCATGTGACAGGAAGCGCGCTCCAAGTTTTGATAATCAGCTGGTCTTCGGGTTGAAGTTTTTTTTCATTTCTGTCCACATGTGCTTGCTCGCCAACTCCGCTTTCTGTCATGCGATTCTTTCCAAATCTTCATTCAGTGACTTGAAATTATTCACCCACATGTCTGAGTCCTTCAGGTCAGCCACTTCTGCTTCAAAATCTCTGACGGAGACACCAGGAATGTAACTCAGGTCGGCTGTGTTCAGTGAACACTCGTTTGGATGGGTGATGAACTTAAAAAGACGAGTGTGCTCACGAAATACTCCAAAGCGTGCTTTGAATGACTGTAGGAGACTGGATGTGAAGCCAGCTAACTGGTGGAGATCAAAGTTTTGAGTGGGCTCACTTGCTGTGCATGCATCTTTAAATTGTCTGTTTTTCAAAATGTAGTAAACGACCTGTTTCAAGATCCATGATAAAGAGCTCCAGCTTGTTTTCAAAAGCAAACACGGCTTGTTGAAGGGATAACACTGTATTTCCAATGCCTTGCATTTTCAGCTGGTTCAGATGTTCAGTCATATCCACGAGATAGTAAAACTTGAGGAGCCACTCAGTTTCGGCGAGCTCAGGATGCTCAATCCCTTTCATTTCAAGGAAAGTCCGGATTTCGTTCAGGCAAGCCGCAAAACGGCTAAGCACCTTCCCTCTTGACAACCAACGCACATTGCTGTGCAAAAGCAGACCGTGATAGTTATTTCCAACTTCATCCAGCAGTGTTTTAAACTGGCGACCATTTAAGGCTCGGGCAACAATAAAGTTGATCACACGAATGACCAGCGACATCACTTCGCCAAGCTGCCCATCACACATCTGAGCACAAAGTGCCTCCTGGTGTAGAATGCAATGGAAACTTAGGATGGGTCTATTTTCATGTTCACGGAGAAGCGCCACAAATCCTTTGTTTTTCCCCACCATACACGGAGCACCATCAGTACACACTGAGATAAGTTTATCCATAGGTTGATTTTTTTCTTGAGCGAACTCCATGAAAGACTTGAATAAATACTCACCTCTTGTGGACCCTTTTATTGGCAGAACAGCAAGACTTTCTTCGCGCAGTGCATCACCAGCAGCATATCTTGCAATCACACTGAACTGCGACAAATGGCTTACGTCTGTTGACTCATCCAAAGCCAGGGAAAAGAACGGCGCTGTATTTATGTCCTTCACTTGCGTTTCCTCCACTTGGTTTGCCATCATGATGGTACGATCATGAACAGTTCTTGCCGACAGAGGCATGTCCTGTATCCGTTTGATTATCTTGTCTTTGTTCGGAAGATCATCAAAAAGTTCATTGACTACATCCAGCATGAACGTTTTAGCATACTCGCCATCTGTGAATGGTTTTCCGCTCCTCACTATTCTTAAAGATCCAGCAAAGCTAGTGGAATTATAGTCACCTTGCTGGGTCCATACGTGGAGTTGCTGCTGGCTGGCTTGCACCCTGCTCAGTAGCTCTTGGCAAGCTTTCTTTCTGCTGTCTCTCGCAGGGTATTTTGATGCAAAGGTAGCATGGCATGTGTCGAAGTGCTGCTTTATATTCGACCGTTTCATCGATGCAATTTTGTCATTGCAAATTAGACACACCGCAGGACCTGCTCTCTCCACAAAGGCGAATTCTTCGGGCCATTCGTCCTGAAATGTACGATACTCCTCATCTTTTTTTCTTTTTGCCATCTTCTTCGTCGAAGGGTTAGCTTTGAGCAAATGAGAGAGAGGGAGATGTTGACCCAACTGAGGCTTGGCAAATAGTGAGTCTGGCTGGCCTGCGCACGGGCTTATATACTCGAGAGGTGCGGCGTGGCCGGCCGACTCTGGGATGCTGTCGCCTCAGCGGTGGCGCAAGATTGGTCGAGATGAATTCCGCTACGCGTCTCGGCGGCGGCACGTCATTGGAGGAACCGAAATCACTAGTCGCCTCAGCGGTGGCGCGTGATTGGTCGAGATGAATTCCGTGACGCGTCTCGGCGGCGGCACGTCATTGGAGGAACCGAAATCACTAGTCGCCTCGGCTGCATGACTGGACGAAACAAAAACCGCTTCAGCCAATTCGGAGGCGTTTTTTCTTCTCTCCTGCCAAGTTCAGCCCTGAACGTGAATGAAGCACGACACCATTCAAACTATAGGTAAAGCTTCCGCGAGAAATATTGGGCTTTCAAAGTTTCAAACTCCAATTTTATCTGCGAGCCAGATGCAATCATCAAAAGAGCCACACCTGGCTCGCAAGCCACACGTTCCCGACCCCTGGTCTACTTGAAGGATCAAATAATCCTTAACCCCAAGAAAGCTGCACTTAAGAAATCACTTTTTTTTATAAATCAGATAGATGGTCTTCACTGGCCAATGAGATCAACGAACCTTTTGGGCGCAACTTTGAGAATGAAACTCAGCCAGCTCTCCTACTATATTATTCACTATTCAATTGAAGTCCGAATGGGATTAAAAAAAATTCAATTCAAATCAAATGGAAGACCAAATAGGTGCACTCCTGCATTGGAGACATCAGAAGGAATTCAAATATGCAAAGATGAAGTCATCAGGAGGAACCTGGATAGGATTCACATTTTAGCTGCTGCTCTGCTACCCTCAAACCCATCTAGGCACAGCCAAATGAAACTTATTCAAAAACAAAAAGGAAAAGAACCCATATCAAGAATTAAATAAATTTGGCTGCCAGACCATGCATCCGATCAAGTAGAAATTTAAACCATGTATTCCTCATTACTACTGGATCAAAATGTGAAGTTTCATATCGATTGACTAAGTGGTTCCAGAGAAAACATTATTTAATATTTTTCTTCAATACAATATGGCTGCCAAACCATGTGGCATCAATTATTCCTTAACAAACTTGTACACCCATGGCTTGGGGAACATTTGTGTGAAGTTTTCCCTTGATTTGTCCAGCCCTTCTGGAGAAGAAGATTTTTAGAGGTTTTAGGGTAAATCAAGTATGTCTGCCAAACCATGTGACCTATGACATCATTTGTGTGAATCTTCTCTTCCTAATGGATAGGCAGTCATACTGGCAAAGTTTCACCTCGATTTGTTCAGACACTTCAGAGAAGAAGAATTCTGAAGGCTATTTTTATTTTAAACAATATGGCTGCCAAATCACGTGACCGATGACATCAATTTTTTTTCTGTTGACCATTTTATCCTTAGATGACCCTCAAAAATGTTCCTACTGATCAGATTTAGCGTTCTACATATGCAATTATGACGTCATAACGAAGGCACCGATGATATCATAAAAAATCGCTTATTACCCATGTGGAGTACTTGTAATGTGCCAAGTTTCAATTTTTTCCTTGATGCAGTTTCAGAGATAGAGGTCCAAAGTTTTTTTTTCCATTTTTCCAACATGGCTGCCACACCACGTGACCTATGATGTCATAATTATGATTAAAACATTTCATATGAGCAGTCGCACATATGGTAAAACTTTCGTCTCAATCGGACAAGCTGTTGCGGAGAAAAACACAAAAGTTCTGTGTGGACACACAAACAAGAAAAAGATGTCATGCAGAGCACGATAGTTGCAAAATCCTCCTACCTCTCCAAAGGTTGCCATGGATACATCAAATTGTCCATTTCATTAAGATTAAAATTGACACTGAATCAAAGCTCAGGTGAATCGGATGAAAATTAATTATTTTTCAGATTGAAATTGATGATTTTAGAAGGTCGATCTTGAGTTGACCTTTGACCTTTTGAGCTCAAAAATAGTTGATTTCCCAATTTATTGACGAAATATGAAAATCCTCTTTAAATTTCAAGTTAATCGGATGAAAAAATGATGATTTTAGAAACTTAAAATCAATAGGCTTGAAGGACCTTGATGACCTCTACAACTTGGTGAATTTTCTTGAAGATCAGTTTTAAATTGTGACCTGTAGGCGATTGAGAGACAAACCGGCAGAATAACAAAGTCGACTGACCAATATATTTCAAAAATCTTCCATTTTGCAAGTAACAGACAGACAGACAGACAAATGGACCCAAACGCAATACCCTCTCCTTTGGTGAGGGTAAATATAATTTTGCCAAGCAGAGTGAGGAGAACATTGTTTTTGTGGATTTTTCTTTCTTATATCAGTATCTGAGCAAGCAGGGGCAAGTTAAGAAAATACCTCAGCAAGCCAAAAGAGTATGCGGAGGACATGGCTAAGAATCTTAAGCATAATAGCTCGGCATTCTTGAAGTATATCAGGGGAAAATAAAAGGTTAGGACAAGTGTGGGCCCATTGAGGAATAGCACTGGGAAAGTGGTTTGTGAGGAGGGAAAGTGGTTTGTGAGGAAATTAAGATGGCAGGCTTATTAAACAGTTATTTTGCCTCAACTTTAACACAAGAACGGTGAGGAGAATTGCCATACAGCTGAGAGTATCCATCAAGGAGGAAAGGAAGGGATTTTACAGAAGATCCAGGAGGGAGTGGAGGAAGTAAAGGAACAGATAGGAAATCTAAGAGAAGATCATGCTCCGGGGCCAGAAAATATGCACCTGAGAGTATTGACGGAGGTGTCTGAGCAGGTCAGCGAGATGTAACGGATGTTTTCAACAGCTCACTGGAGTTAGCACTGATGGATTGGAGAGCAGCAAATGTAACACCATTATTTAAGAAAGGATTCAGAGAAGAATTGGGGAACTATAGACCTGTAGGTTTGATTTCAGTTGTGTGGAAGGTGTTGGAGATATTAACAAGAGGCCAGATGAGGAACCATTTAAATAAATACAAAGTAATTATACGAGGTCTGTCTAAAAAGTAACGGGACTGACTTCACAGAAATTTTATTCCCCAAAAATATACTGTATTGAAATCACACTTTGTCCCCTTCAAAATAGTTTCCCTCCAGTCTCACACACTTGTCCATCCTCTTCTTCCACGCTTCAATGCACCCCCAGAAGGCTTCTTCTGGAATCCTCCGGAGCTCCATCATCAAGGCCCTTTTGATGGCCTCCACATCAGGAAATCGGGTCCTCTTGATCAACCCCTTGAGCTTGTGGAATAGGAAACAAAATCACAAGGGGCCAAGTCTGGCAAATATGGGGTTGCTCCAGAGTTGGCACATTCCTCTCCGCCAAAAACTGTCGAACGCTCAAGACACTGTGAACAGGGGCGTTGTCATGGTGGAGCACCCAGGCGTTGTTCTCCCACAGATCTCAACTCTTGTCCCGGACTGATCTCATGAGGCGCCGGAGGATCTCCTTGGACACATATTGATTCACTGTTTGACCCTGTGGTAGAAACTCGAAGTGAACGATGTCCTTGATGTCAAAAAATGCGACGAGCATCACCTTGACCTTCGACTTTGACGTCCTTGCTTTCTTTGGTCTTGGTGATGCCAGACTTTTCCACTGACGACTCTGCTGTTTGATCTCGGGATCGTATTCAAATATCCACGATTCATCACCAGTAATGACTCTCCCTAGCAGGTCTAGATCGTCCTCGAGGTGCTCGATAATGTATTGACAGACAGTGACTCTTTGCTGTTTCTGGTCCTGGGACAACAGCTTGAGGACCATCTTTGTGCACACCTTGCGCATTTCGAGATTTTCAGTAACGATGCTCCAGACAGTGTCCTTGTTGATGGAAAGTTCCTCAGCAATCATCCGCACTGTGATTCGACGATCTGCACGCACCATCTGCTTCACACGCTCGATGTTGACTGCCGTTCTGCTCGTTGAAGGTCATCCAGACCGTGAATCGTCTTCAACCTCCTCCCGTCCCTCTTTGAACCTCTTGTGCCATTCAAATGCACGTGAACTTGACATCGTTTCTTCCCCGTAGACTTGCTGCAGCATTGCAAAGGATTTGGAAGGTGTTTTTGCCAAGCTTGGCAAGAAACTTCAGATTGGTTCTCTGCTCGCGACTCGTAGCGTGACGACTCAGACTACACAACGTGTAAAGCACGACCTGTAAAAAAAATCATACAATGAGCGCAGTCAACCATCACCAATCATATATATATATATATATATATATATATATATATATATATATATATATATATATATATATATATATATATATATATATATATATATTGCTGGAATGTTACGAAAGACTGTGACGCATCCCGTTCATTCAAGTTGTGTAAGTGGAACACACAGCAGGCTCAGTCCCGTTACTTTTTAGATGGACCTCATAGGTAGTCAGCATGGGTTTACCAAAGGTAGGTCTTGTCTAACAAATCTTTTAGATTCGATGAAGCAGTATCTGATTGGATCAGTGGACATAGTATTTCTAGACTTTAAGAAGGTATTTGATAAGGTACCACATCGGAGGTTGTTAGCCAAAGTGAGGGCTTGTGGAATGGCTGGTGACGTAGCTAATTTGATTGCAAACCGGTTCAGTGATAGGAAGCAGAGTGGCTGTGAGTGTGAGGATGTCTTGTTGGGAGGATGCAAGGAAAGTAGGGTACCTCAGAGATCAGTACGATGACCATTATTCATTATTTACATGAACGATTTGGATAGTGGGGTGAAGAGTAGGCTTTCCAAATTTACAGATGACACAAAGCTTGTCGTTAAGTTGGATAGCAGAGTGGGTGGTGATCAAATTCAGGAAAGTATTGATACTTGCATGGATTGGACAAAAGATTGCCAAGGGGCGATTTTGGAGCATGTCACACAGGACAATGATCTGGGGGTGGTAATAGATATGGGAGGTAAGCAGGCAGCACAGTGCCAGGCAGCTCGAGGTAAAGCAAATAGGGTTTTAGGTTATATTCGGAGGGGGATCAATTACACTGAACAACAAAATTTTTTTACTGGAGATGTGTAAAGTGATTTAGACTAATTTGGGTACGCTGATTTCAAAAATCATAACCGTTTTGCTGTATCACGTCAGGATTTTCAGTAACAGAAATATTCCCATTGCCTAGAAGTCAGGATTTCAATGAAATTTACAAAAATTCATTTATTCATTTATTTCATCATGAATGCTTCAAAATTATAGAAATTACAGAAAAACTCCACTAGAATGTAATTAAAAATGCTTTAGGCATTTGGCTTTGCGTTTGTGCTGCTCTGTGTCAGTTTCACGATGCAGGAACCAGCAGAAATCGCCCATCATGTTCGGGTTGTGCCGCCCTTGGTAACGCGTCTCCATGAGTGAAATCTCTTGGTGGAATCGCTCGCCGTGCTCGTCCGAGACTGCTCCCAAGTTGTCAGGGAAGAAGTTCAGGTGCTGGTGTAGGAAATGGATTTTCAGGGACATCCTGGAGCCAAGTTTCCTGAAGGACTCCAGCAGCTGCTGCACTATTTCTTCATAGTTGTCCGCGCGCTCGTTCCCCAAGAAGTTGTCCGTCACAGCTTTGAAGCTCCTCCACGCTGCCAGCTCTTTGGGGTTTAGAGTTGTCGGAAAAGTTTCGTCCTTCATAATCTGTCGGATTTGCGGTCCAACAAAGACACCAGCCTTGATCTTGGCCTCCGACAAGGTGTTGCCAAACTTTTCCTTGAGGTATAAAAACCCACACCCATTCAGATCCATTGCCCGTACAAAACTTTTCATCAAGCCGAGCTTTATGTGGAGTGGTGGAAGGAAAACCTTGGCTGGGTCGACAAGGGCGACATGCTTCACGTTGTGTCGACCAGGTACATGCTCTTTTCGCTCTTCCCAATCTTTCTTCGTCCAGTGATTCTTGTCGTCTCTGCTATCCCAGAGACAAAGGAAGCACATGTATTTCGTGTAGCCTGACTGCAGCCCTAACAACAGCGCCACCACTTTCAAGTCTCCGCAGATGTGCCAGTTGAAGTCATTGTACTTGATGGAATCAAGCAGCTGCCGCATAGTCTCATAGGTCTCTGTCATGCCGAACGCGTGAGCCAGTGGGACTGATGGTTTCTCGTTGCCATTGTGGAGCAAAACAGCCTTCAAGCTGTTCTTCCCCGAGTCGATGAAGAGGCGCCAGTCTGCAGGATCGTGATCACACCCAAGTTCTTTCAACAGACCGTTGATGTCACTGCAGAATGTCATCGTGTCTTCCATCTCAAAGAACTCAGCCATGTCTCTGTGACGTGCTCTGAACAAGGATATCTTGGTGTTAGGTTCAAGTAGATTCCACTGCTGCAGCCTTGATCCAAGCAGCTCTGCCTTCGCCTATGACAGCGAGAGATCTCTTACAAGATCATTTAAGTCTCCCTGGTTCAGAAGGTGTGATTCTTGAGTGTTGGGTTCAAAAGGTTCATCATCACCATCCTCTTCACCACTGCTTACAGCTATGTTCTGATCAGCTGGAGGTGTTGGAACGGGGTTCTCGTCATCATGAGGCACAGGTTTACGAGCAGAGACGCAGTCAGCGTACTTGATGTGACCTTTATTCTTCTTGTTGAAGCAGGCGATGCTTGTGCAGCAGAAATAACAATCATCATGATGATTCTGCGGCCCACGCCATATCATGGGCACCGCAAATGGCATGCTCGCGCGCTTGCCCACCAACCACTGAGTCAAGGTTGTGTGACAGCTTGTGCAGCAGATGTGTGGTGCCCAGCTCTGTTCTTGGTCCCCCACCTTACACCCGAAGCAGTGAAAGTAGGCGGCCTTCATTTTCACTGCTGTAGATATACTTCGCTGTTGATCTTTTTTGGTATACCGACCACAGACATAACAGAAGTTGTCAGGATGATTGGTACAGGAACGCCTACTCATCTTTATCTGAAAGAAAGAAATATAACACAAGTTAACAACAATTGTACGAAATAGACATGTTAAAGACATATGTAAATTTCATTGAAATCCTGACTTCTAGGCAATGGGAATATTTCTGTTCCTGAAAATCCTGACGTGATACAGCAAAACGGTTATGATTTTTGAAATCAGCGTACCCAAATTAGTCTTAATCACTTTACACATCTCCAGTAAAAAAAAATTTTTGAAATTTGTTGTTTAGTGTTATATATCAAAAGAGGTGGTGTTAACATTGTACAGGAATTTAGTGAGGCCACATCTAGAATATTGTGTGCAGTTTTGGTCACCACAACTTAGGAAGGACATAGATGCCATAGAAAGGGTTCAATGCAGGGTGACTGGATTGATTGAGGGCCTAGCTTGACTCAACTATGAGGAGCAGCTGAAGGAGACGGGGCTTCATGCATTAGAAAGGAAGTGGTTATGTGGTGCTATGATGGAGATATCTAAGATAATGAAGGGTATATATAAAATAAGTGCAGAAGAATTATTCAGCAGCGAAGACAGTGAAGGAACTAAGGGCCACAGCTTGAGAATAAAGAAGAGGACAGTTAAGATGGTAGTCAGGCAGGGGTCTTTTACTCAGAGTAGTTAATGCATAGAATGACTTCCCTGGACAGGTGGTGGCAGTCGAAACAGTACACGAGTTTAAACTGGAATTAGATAGGTACCTGGAAGTATCTATATTTTAACGCAGGAGTGTCTGTCCATTCATCCATCTGTCCGACCCCTAACTACTCACTCAGTTTTGGGGCTTGCCCTGCCAAACCTTGTGTGGAATGTTTGGGGTCCCAGCCAGTGTCCTGAGATGGGTGGGAGGTTTCATTAATTCCTCAATACAATGATGATTTTGAGTTTCGATCCATATGAAGCTGCTCCCGATCCAGATGTAACGTCACGTCAGAATTGTGTTTCTCTTCGTTTACCTCACGAGTGTTTGTAATATTGTATTTTGTTAAATTAATAGTGAAGTATTAATTTGTGATTGGAATGATGTTGTTTGGAATGAAAATATGGAGAGATTGAGTTTAAAGGAGAAACAGGAAATGATGAGGGTTTCCACCGGTGACATTCATGGATTCGGCATTTGCAGATTCACCATGACATCACTGAAATACTTTGTTTCCTTCACGAGTGTTTGTAATACACTATTTTGTTAAATTAATGATATAGTATTAATTTGTGATTGGAATGATGCTGTTTGGATGAAAATATAGAGAGGCTGAGTTTAAAGGAGAAGGAGGAAATTATGAGGGGGTTCCACCCGTGACACTCGCAAAGTCGTCATTTGTAGTTTCGCCATTTTTGCCCAAGTCCTTTGCAAAGCAGCTGTCCAGCCCCTCCTATGCATAGCACAGGGACCTTGCTAGTTGGAGATAGAGGGGTAAAGGGATGTTGGCAGGACTTTCTTCTTCTTCTTCTTCTTCTTGCGTATGGCAGCTTAGCTGCCGGGGTAGCTATCATTTCTTGGAAGTGCGACTGTGTCGCTGATGTAGTGCCCCTCTACCAGTACACACTGGTACTCATTTTGCCGACCTCGGAAGGATGACAAGCTGAGTCAACCCCCTGGTGTATTAATTCAGCGGCCGACGTGGCTTCATTGGACCCTTGGACCCCAAACCGTCACCCTCACCACTAAGCCAACACCAGGTTTTGGCAGGACTTTTATGTAGCTTGAGCATTGATGGGTGATTGTATGAATGTGTATGGAGTGTTGATGGTGGTGGTCTCTTCAAGGGGTGTTGTATGGTTGATGTTGTGTTTTGTTTTTTTTCTACCCAAGACTGTCTACGCCCTTGCCACCTCCCCTGGAAAGAACAACAAAACAAAAAAAAATAAAAAACGACAAAAAACTCCAAAAACTCAAATAAAACCCCCACAAAAAACACCATAAAAACATTTTGCATTTTTCTTATTTTGATCTGGTGTTGATAAATTGGTGTGGTGTTGATGTGGATCAGGCATGATTGGCTGAATGGCCTCCAACTGTATCTCATTTCCTTTTGTTCCTTGTGTCTCTCCAAATTTAGTCTGAATCCATCCACAATGTTTTGAGATATCCTGTTCACAGACAAATAAAATAGAAAACAGAGACAGACAGACAGGGGTAAAAACATGACCTCCACCCACCTTCGGTAGTGGAGGTAATAAACTACTGATGCTTGCTTGTAAAGTTTTTTTTTTTGGTTGATTGTTTACTTGCACTCCTTGTTGTCATTGCTGTTCTTAGAGAGGGGATTTGGAATATATATATAAAAAAACAAAAACATCTCTGAACATCTGCTTTTCTTGTATTTAATAATTGTATCTCTACAATAGTGGATTATCTGATTTCATCGAATTACACACTCGGAGATTGTAAAACATTTTTGTTTTCACAAAATATTACATCTATTCAACATCATTTGTACACCATGACTTAATATTATCAGTTTGCTATTGCATTTTGTTGTCTATTTCATGGATCTCAATAAATAGTTGGAATTGTATGAAATGAAAACTTCGAAAGCATCCAGTTTTATTGCTGAAACATTGTTCTTATATGTTTTACAGATACACATTTGGGTATGATGTGAATGGAAGAGCTTATGTGCGTTATGGTATCATTGAACAAGAAAAGAAAACACCACTTCATTGGAATTTAATTGACGTACGTGTTTTCATTGTGAGGATACAAGGGTTATTTGGACATTTGTACCATTCTTGTTCATCTATTGTTGCATATTATGTTTCACTTTCCAATTTTACGTATCATAGTGTGCCCATCCATGGCCATTGAAATCATCCAAGATGTACTGCTATTTTTATGTGAAGGATATTCCTGGATCATGTGAAACTATATTTAGCATCTGAAATATAACAGCAACACCATGACTGTATAAAAAGAAAAAAAGAGAGTGTATATATCGTAAACACTCAAATATATCAGGTTTCTACCAATCGCAATTAACTTATTGTGTTCCGATTTTTGTTATTGCTGTTTTTCATTTCAGCCAATTGTGGTTTTTGAGCTGAGATGAGTCATTTTTATGTCCACATGTACAACACTTGGCATTGCTCTTGGTGATCTTAGGCTTGTGTGTGGCTGCTCGGCCATGGAATCCCATTTCATGAAGCTCTCGACAAACAGTGCTTGTGCTGACGTTGCTTCCAGAGTCAGTTTGGAACTCGGTCGTGAGTGTTGCAACCGATTTGTTTTTTTATTTATTTCCACGCTACGCGTTTCAGCACTCGGCAGTCCCGTTCTTTGAGCTTGTGTGGCCTACCACTTCGTGGCTGAGCTGTTGTTGCTCCTCGACATTTCCACTTCACAATACGAGCACTTACAGTTGACCGGGGCAGCTCCAGTAGGGCAGACATTTGATGAATTGACTTGTTGGAAAGGTGGCATCCTATGACGGTGCCACACTGAAAATCACTGAGCTCTTCAGTACAACCCATTCTACTACCAATGTTTGTGTACAGAAATTGCATGGCTGTGTGCTTGATTTTATACACCTGTCAGCAATGGGTGTGGCTGAAATAGCTGAATCCACTAATTAGAAGGAGTGTCTGCATAGTTTTGGTCATGTAGTGTATGATACGATTTTCCACGATCTCCTTTCACAGACTCATTAAAGTATATCATCACAATATTATTTCGGTTTTGAGGATCGCATATCGTCTGGATTAAATAAGTGTCAAATTCTGTTGTGAAATCTGATAATTTGAAGAAATAACAAGACATAACTAAGCCGATATACCTATTTCCTTTAAGCAAGCAAGCAAAGCTATGTTCCCTCCTCCATATATATGCAAGAAAATGTGAAATTTCCAAAGCATTAAACTAATCTTTTTCTACTGTTTGGAGAATTATATTGAGTGAACAAAAAACTTGAGGAACGTCACAAAAATTAACCAGCTTCATTGAGCTATATGATTTTAATGCATTCACTGCATGACCTCTCGCCCTGTTTCCTGATGGACTGCCTATCCATAGCGTCTGCCAGATCTGCGTCTTTTTTCAGAGGTTTTGCGAGTTGCTCTGCAGGGAATCAAAGCAAATCGGGTAAAAAAACAAACAATAAACAATCGGACATTTAAAAAAATAGTTATAAAGTTTGCATAGATGCCGAACCCATGTACCACGTGACATGCACAGATGAGCAGGAAAAATGGTGGATTTTCTGCAATGTTTATTTCACTGGCGATTGAACTTTGCATTGTCTCCAGGGTTGTTCTGCATTAAGCTGAAACTCTTTTGTGGTAAAAGTCATTATGTGAATGAATTCATATTATTTCATTCACCGCTGCATGTGCGGTGAAGACGGGCTATAAAGTTATAGGGATCCTTTATGGTATGCAGCGACAGTCTGGCCAACCATTCCTTATCAATCATTTAATTGGAGTGCTTGCATGAGTGCTTAAGCCACTTGCAGAGTGCCCATTGTTGAAAGTAAAGAATAATGTTTGTGAGCATATTTCTAAAATGTCAATATATACAGTATGCAACGTTGTTTTTTGGTGAAAGCTACTCAAGGTTTCTGGGTTGTATACAGTTCGTACTGTAATTGGTAATCACACTGACTCCAACCTGACGATTCTCGAAAAATTGCCGATATCAGCCGTGTGTGTGCGTGTGCGTGTGCGTGTGCGTGTGCGTGTGCGTGTGCGTGTGTGTGTGTGTGTGTGTGTGTGTGTGTGTGCTATCCATTAAGCATAACATTATTCTCTCTATCTCTATCTCTATCTCTATCTCTATCTCTATCTCTATCTCTCTCGTCCTTGCTCTTCCCCCTCCCAATTCAGTGCAATACCCTCCTCCCGCATCTCCTCTGTCTCTGGATATGTCCGGACGGTGGTTATGTCTGGAAGGTTTTTGTCTCTGGACATGTCTGGAAGGTTTTTGTCTCTGGACAGTGTTTGTCTCTGGACATATCCGGATAGTAGTTATGTCTGGATGGTGTTTGTCTCTGGTGTTACGGATTAGTAAATCCTACGTAAATCCTATATGATTGGAAATGTTAAGCTTTGTGTTAAAGACATGATTCTGATAATTTGGGGACAAAAGGCAACTCGAGTTTCAGTGAATTTATTTAATGAGATGTAAAGTGGGACAAAGAATTTGTGAACAGACATCGGTCGGTGACATGGGCAGTGATGTCAAGATGGATGGTCAACAGCTTTGAAGATGACCGGTGTTGGGGCTAAATTATTTAGTCAGCAGGGGCATCACATGGTGTGAATGAAGTGGGTGAAAGTTCTGTGATGAACACGACACTCACAACCAATGTTGAAGCTGTGGTCAATCTTTGAATTCAGACAGAGCATCGCCTTGCTGCGAGATTGACCTTGCGAATTTGCCATAAAAAGGTGAGATGAGGAGCGATCAGCAGAAGGCAAGGAGAAAGAAATGAGAAAGATCAAAACTGATGTGATTTGGTGGTGACCCAAAGATTCAGCTCTATCAGCGTACATTGCTTTGGAACGGCTCAGTGTTGGGCACAGTGACAATGGTCAATGGCAGCGAATGTCATGGCAAGCAAAGACAGGGAGGTAAACTTGATTTTAATTTTGATTTTAATTAACTCTGTGTGTGGAAGTATCACAGCAGTTGTTGCTTCAATGCAAGTGATAATTCGTGGAATACATGTGAACATTCCGTACGGGCATGCACTACTTCCGGATGGTGATGACTGAATGTATCTATATATTGTTACGAATTTGGAATTCGATTGCACACAACATACAGGTTCCTTTAGTCAGCTATGTCGATAAGTGCTTGTTCCTTAGGTAGTTCACCTTCCATTGTTTAATGGGCAGAAATTGATTAAGTGCGCTGTGTTATTAGTTATCAGTAGTTAGGGAGCGATCACAAAACAATGGAGACGTCCCTCCCCCTCTTCTGCGAAGAGGAAGAAGAGCCCTTCCGTCCTGTGATTCATGACGTCAACAACTCCCTCCCACCCGTGGTTGAGCGGGGGATGGATCACGAGGGCATGAGTCATGCCGGGCGCGGGGGAGGGGGCGGAGAAGGATAAAGAGGAGATCCTTTCTTTGTTCGTGTTCGGAGTGGTGGAGTGGTCGTTCAGCAGGCCGTCGGGTCCTGCTTGGCTTGGGTTCGGGTTGAGGCTTTCAGAAGCTTTTTGCTTCTGGGGAGTGGTCGTTCAGCAGGCCGTTGGGTCCTGTTTGGCTTGGGATAGGGTTGAGGTTTTCGGAAGCTTTTTGCTTCTGCTGAGTAGTTGTTCAGCAGGCCGTCGGGTCCTGCTTGGCTCGGGAGAGCTTTTTGCTTCGAGCTGCTTTGTTTGGAAGAGAGTTGAGCTGGTCGCTTGGCTCGAGCTGCGAGTGGTGGCTTCTTCTTCTTGGTTCGTGGAGCTCTTTGTTCTCCTTTTGGTTCCCGACTTGATGCGACTCATCGACCTCATCTTGAAGGTGGTTCCTCGGGGAAGCGGCGGAAGAGAGTTGAGCTGGTCGCTCGGCTCGAGCTGCGAATGGTGGCTTCTTCTTATTGGTTCATGGAGCTCCTTGTTCTACGTTTGGTTCCCGGCTTGGTGCGACTCATCGACCTCATCTTGAAGGTGGTTCCTTGGGGAAGCGGCGCATCGACGGGCAGGATCGGCGCCTCGTCTCACCAGCACGTGTTGAGAAGCGTGGGAGGATTCGCTGGAGCTCGGGAAGGATCGCGGCTCACGGCGATTGGGTCCAGCTCGCTCTCGCTGGAGCCCAGGTCCGAACAACTTGAAGACCACAGGAGGTGGAGAGGGTCGAGATAGGTCCTGGGCTTCAGCTCACCTGTCCTCCGAGCTAGAGACCGTTATTAAAGGCCTCAGCCACCATTTCTTTGTGTGTGTGTGTGTGTGTGTGTGTGTGTGTGTGTGTGTGTGTGTGTGTGTGTGTGTGTGTGTGTGTGTGTGTGTGTGTGTGTGTGTGTGTGTGTGTGTGCGTGCTTGCGTACGTGTGTCCGTGGGCCCGTCTAATAAGTAGGAAATTGTTAAGTGTTTTGTGTGCTGTCAATGTTTGCATTGCATTTCGCATACTCGGTATAGTTCTGCTCTTACGTGCTTCCCTAGTTCCCCATTGTTATTAATAAATACCCCAATTGTTAAATGTTTTCAGCTCGTCCTGTCGATTCTTTCATTGACTGAGCATTTCGTGTGTTGGGAGTTAGAAAGCCGTTGGTTTGCCGTAAAAGGGGGACATTTGGACCGACGGTTCTCGGCGATTAAGCCGCTCGGAATCGCGCACGGGACAAGCTGCTTAAGCGGCTTGTTCCGTACGAGTTCCGTTGAGGGTGGAATACCCCGGTAGTTGGATCACGTGGGTATTTAGGTGCGTTGAAGATTGGCAATCGACCCTACCCCACGTGATCTGCCCATTGGCGTATTTCGGTTCTTGTGCAAGGACACGTCGAATCAGAGTTATCTGGGCGGCGATCTATATTCCGGGTGATCGGTCGGGCCGACTCGACTTGCGGTTCCGTCAGAGCGGTCGGTTGGCGGCCGACGCCTGGCACCGTAACAATACTAATACTGAAGGACCAATGTTGTGCTCTTCCTAGTCATCGCGTCACGTTTTTCTCGGTACTGTCACCTGGACTGAAAAACTTCGTACCTGTAAGAGTGCATCGCACATAGTGACAATAGTCAACTTTCAACTCTGAAGCAGAATAAACACTTTTCGTTTTGCATTTGTTTACATGCCGACGTGTGACGTCACGGTTGAGAAGCGTCAGGACCTCATGACATCATCCGTCATTCGCTGACGTCATTACATTTGTCGTCGACAGGCTGTTACCGCTGAGAGGTGTAATTCCACTCCTCGAAAATAGCGTCTGCAATGTAAAATACTCTTCTGCATGTGTTGACTACCTCAGAATGTGAATTTGACACAAAAAATGGAACAAGAAACATTGTATCATATATATATATATATATATATATATATATATATATATATATATATATATATATATATATATATATATATATATATATATATATATATATATATATATTGTTGTGGTTGAGGAAATTCGCAAACCACCATTCAGGGCCCGAAGGTGAGATATCTCTAAGTACATGTGTAGTTAACCCCAAACCTGTTGTTTCGAGGGAATTTATGTGATTCATCCGGGCTGCGACGCTTTGAGATAGCCATTTTTTCTGTTCTATCTTTATTTTGAACCAACCACGTCTCAACCGCCATCACACAACAACCACCTTAACCACCACGCCAGCCATCATCACCAACTACAACCACGCTCCAACCCTCAGACAAAAACAACAACGCCAACAGCCACGACCTTTACCTTCACAACTCAATCCCGCAAACATCGCATCACCGCCATTCCCAACGGCACGATAACCATCAACCGCCACCGAAAACCCTCCACCACCTTCACCTCTCTCCTTCTACGGCCATTCCCGCACCACCTGTGAACACTGAGCGTCGGGCTGTCTTGGGCCCGTTCGGCGATTGGTGCCGAACGCACCGAGCCGCGAGCGCAAATAGCGGCCTTTCCGAGGGAGAATTCGGATCAAGAACGCTACACATCCACTTTTGCTCCCTCCAATTAGCAAGCGCGGAGCGGCTTGGCCCCGCCTCCAGGCGCGTCTGTGTGAAATTGATATATGCAAATTCTAGGATCAGGGAAGATTCATGCCCCCTTTCCTCCGACCAATGGGCGAGCGTGGCTCCGCCCCGAGGTCATCCTGATTCGGATATTTGCAAATTAACTGCTCCTGCCGGCCTATAAGAAGGTGAATGAAGTCAGTCGAGTCGGGTGGCGAAGTGATCGGTGTGTCTTCGAGTTGGGTTCTGGAGTCGGCTGAGAAGAGTTGCGGGAAGAGGAAAAGGAGCTCGGGTCCGAGGCGAGAAGGACGGCGGTCGGCGACGAGGCCGCAGTGTGGGATTGCTCGTCGCGGGACCCAAGCCAGCCAGCCATCTCCCTCCCCCAGGGCATCAACAATTCCCCCTTTCCCCACGCTGAGATAGTGCAAAAAGGGGGCCCCGTTCCCACCCCACTCCAAACGTCGTGCCAACGAAACCCGCCACGGAGCAATGAGTCGAGGCACAGCTACGCGGCCACATCTGCGGCTCGTCCGCCAACGCGTCATGAGGACACGGGTAGGACCCCCCCGGTCTCGCGGGCCTGGCCGCTCCTCCAGGTCACGCGCACAATTGCCCTACAGGCCTGTCTGCCCCCTTGTCTATGAGGGTGGCTTCTTTCCTTTGCTTTTGAGTAAATATGTGTTGGCGCCGTCTGTAAAGTAGAACTGTATGAGTGTTGCCGTGTGTGCACGTAGTCGGTAGTAACTCTGCGTCGTTGTTGCTTTTGTTTTGGTTGCTATATGTGCATTTTGACTGTTTGGCTGTATATATGTGTGCTTTCCGTGTGCCAGGAAATAAATGTGCTTTGTGTGAACTGTTTTCCCGTTTCGCTTCGTCTTTTCTTTATTGACCCTCCATCCTGCTTCACGTAAAGGGTTCGTAGTGGGCTTAATACGCCCGGTAATTAATCGGAACCGTCGAGGCCGACGATAACACCGCTCGGTTATCACTGTAGCACGGAATGGACCGCTTAAGTGGTTCGTGTCCGGAGTCGACCTGCGGAGAGGTACGATCACCCGGTTTACCATCCGCGTGGGTACTTAGGTGGGTTGAGTTTGGCGAACAACCCTATCCTACGCGGGTGGCCGATTGGCACGATTGTGGTGAGGTCGAAAGGCCCACCCGTGACTGGCTCGGGGTGATAGTTCCCGGAGGGTCACGACTGAATTGTCCGTCCGGTGGGCGACGCGGTCGCGATTCGAGTGACACGGCCGTCCGCACGCCAGCGGGCGCGAATTCACAACAATATATTCATACTGAAGGACCAATTTTGTGCTCCTCCTCACGGTCGCGGCACGTTTTTTTTCGGTACTGTGACCTGGACTGAAAGAAACTTCGTACCTGTAAGAGTGCATCACGCATCGTGGCAAGAGTCAACTTTCAACTCTGAAGCAGAACAAACACTTTTCCTTGAGGCGGGGGCGGGGGATGAACAGACGGGGGCAGGGAGTGAACAGGCGGGGGGCAAGGTAAGCAAATTTTTGGGCGGTGGTAAGCAAATTGAAAGCGGGAGATGGGGGAAATGGGGCGGGGGATGAGTGGGTGGTGGCTGGGGTGAATTCGGCGGGGTTGAGTGTTCGGGGGTAGACAGGGGCGGGGGCCCAGGGGCAAGTGGGACGGGAATCAAGAGACGGGGGGGCGGAGAGTGAAGAGGCGGGGGTGGGGCCGGGGTAATTGAATTTTTTGGCGGGGTAAGCAAATTGAAGGCGGGGTGGGAATGGGGCAGGGGCGGGGGATGAGAAGGCGGGGGCAAGCATGCCCTGTCCAGTCCATCTCCCTCGAGTGTGGGTGAGCTGGTGAGGGTGGTTGAATGAACGGAATCCGTCTGTGACGGGGTTTCATTGGTCTATATATTAATACTGAAGGACCAATTTTGTGCTCCTCCTCGCGGTGGCGTCACGTTTTTCTCGGTACTGTGACCTCGACTGAAAGAAACTTCGTACCTGTAAGAGTGCATCGCACTTAGTGGCAATAGTCAACCTTCAACTTTGAAGCAGAATAAACACTTTTTGTCCAAAAAATCCTTAGCAGATGAATACTTTCCTCCATGATGAAACGTCACAGCCCCGTCTTCGAAGTCCTGACTCGGGTTAAGCTAGAGCGAAGGTACGGCCTGTGTGGTTGTTTCTTGCTCGCGGTTTGAAGTTTTTTTTTTTATTTTTTTTTTTTTTGGGGGGGTTTGCACGTACGGCCACGCACATATGGGCATGCGAGAGCGAAGGAACGGCCTGTGTGGTTGTTGTTTCTGGCTCTCGGTTTGAAAGGTTTGTTTTTTTTTTTTTTTTTTTTTTTTTCTTGCACATATGGCCACGCATTTATGGGCATGCACGTACGGGCCTGTACTAGTTTGATTGAAAAGTTTAAAGTGGTCGGTTTTTTTTTAAATTTTTTTCCGTGCTACCCTTTGGGACACTCAAGAAACACTCGTCTCGAGGTTTTGAAGGTGGGGCATAACACTGGACATATCTTGACAGTGGTTATGTCTGAATGGTGTTTGTCTCTGGACATATCTGGATGGTGGTTATGTTTGGGCGGTGTTCATCTCTGGATGCGTCCGGCTGGTGTTAGTCTCCAGACAGATCTGGGCAGTGTTAGTCTCCCTCTCCCCGCTCACTCTCCCCCACCCCTCTCTCATTCTTTCCCCGTCTTTCTCTCTCTCTCCCCCCTTGAGTATTACCGTCAGCGAAGCAATGGGTGGTATTTGCTCGTACGTATATACAGTATATAATTATATATTAGTTATAAAGCCTGGTGTTGGCGCAGTGGTTAGGGCAGCGGCTTTGGATCCAAAATGTCCTGAGTTCAAGCCCCGTTGGGCCACTGAATTAATACACCAGGGGGTTGACTCAGCCTGTCATCCTTCTGAGGTCGGCGAAGTGAGTACCAGTGTACTGGGCCGGTGTATACCCTGGTTAAAATAGGTGTACCATATCCCTGTGTCGTAAGAGGCGACCAGGGTTGCGTCAAGAAGGCATCCGGCGTAAAACATCTGCCAAATCACTATGCGGATCATACGGATGATCCGCTGTGGTGACCCCTAACGGGAGCAGCCGAAAGAAGAAGAAGAATTATATTAGTTATGGTTGATGGGATTCAAACCAGGGTTCCAAAAGTCTCTCCTGACTATGAGTGTTACAAGATGAACCAGCAACCTCAGCGACATCAGAGACTCTAGGTCTTATTTTGAGCCTGCCGGGCCGAGGCCCACAAGCTATACGAGTATTTTTTGGAAGCTTGAACTTAACGTTGAGCGTAAGAAGTAGAGTTCTCAACTGCTGTGCTGGCAACTCAGGGGGGCTTGCGACTTGAACACTTGTTTCCAAAACACGTATGTAAACGTCATACGTTTGCTCTTTTAAATTGAGTTTTTGCAGCAAAGCCTCGTGGAAATATGTCACAAAGTCAAACACAATGAAATGCAACCAATTTACTTCCATCAAAGGACAAGGTACACTGAAGGGAAAACAAAACAAGAAGCAAATCATATCGGTACTGTTACAATGGACTTCATGAATTATGTACAATAGAGGCCACACAAAGGATACTAATGGCTGACACAGCATCACACACACACACTGACCCCATACCTAACCCAGGGCAAGGAAATTGAAGCAAAGCAAAATAACAATATTTGCAGGGAACTCAAATAAAATGGGAGATAAGCAATGGAATGGGGTTCATGCCTGTTTGAAGGGTGGTTTGAGCCATGTTCTTGTGAGCGGCACTTGGTGGTACAACAAAGAGAAGTAGCGACAGGGCCAAATGAATGGCAGCAGGGCTCAGGACAATGGGGCCTTTTTAGGTGAGTTAGGGCAGTGGTAGTGATTGACTGATGGGTGATAGTAGCAGAAGGGGTGTAGGGCCATGGAAAATTGATGTATTAAATTGTATGGGAAGCTGGAAGGATGAATTGGCTTCAATTTGATGACTGATTGTGTTAGGGTGTCTTTCACCTCTTCCCTCTTCTTGTTCCAGCAGGATTTAGGATGAGTGGAGTAGGTGGGTGGTGGGGCAATGTGTTAATGTTGAGTGAATGTGAAATTGGTGTGTGAACAAAATTTTAGGTGTGCATGGTACGTGGGTCATAGGGCAGATGGGTTGTAAGGCTTGGAAAATGGGAGCTATGAATCTATTGTCCATGGCAAATTGGTCGTGGAATTAATAGTGGGTGTGCAAATGTGTAGTTTGTGTTCTGGGAGTGTGGCCTGAGTATTAGAAGGATTATTGAAGGCACATGGCCATAATATGGCCTCCTGAACAACTGAGAGCCACCAGAGGAGGGGAAAGGGTGGAGGGGGGCTGGGTGGGGCGGGGTGCGATTGTGATTGTACCAGAGCTGGCTGGTACAATCATCTGACCATTCATCTGGCCATTTAAAGACCATTCATCTGGCATTGAAAGACCATTCATGAAAGACCATTCATCTGGCTGATTGTGATTGTACCAGAGCACGGAGTGAGAGCAATTTATGAGGGCCATGTCCAAGTTAGTAGGATGTGACCAGTAAGTTGAGCTGTGGGATATTGGTCATTCGGGCCACCGTAATGGATTTAAAAGTAAATTTAAACCAAATGTTTTGATTGTGTACTTGCGTTTAGTGTCAGTATTCTCCTCCACACCATACAATTTGCAGTGTCGGCCACTGGTAAGGATAGAAGAGAGCATTTGGCATTTTAGAGGACCCAATGAGTCCCAAATTGTTAGACGGGAGTAAAAGCCATGGTCTGCCACTCTCTCTGCCAGAGAGCCAGATAAGGCCCCATCACAATAGCCCGTTAAGTTTCTGGGTGCATCATCCTTGTTTCATGCTATTGTGTTTTCAGATTGAGAATGGTGAAGGTGAGATTTTGATTTTGAAGAATAAGCTTACGACAAATGGTACTATGGAGCATCTTGTGGGCAGGAATATCTTTGTACAAGCGTCTGTGATGGGTCATTCCGGTAAGTTATATATTTTTTTTATACTAATGTGATCTCTCCAACCCCCTCGCCCTACATGTTATTTTTAAACTCGTTTGATATCAATAATGACCTCATCTCACTGTGTGAATCAGTAATAGATGTCATTGTTTGTATCTAAATTAGACTTGCAAGAAAAATGTAGGAATTGAAACAAAGAGGGGATAGGTAGAATTATATGAACACTATTTGGTAAACCTGTGATCATTAATAAATACTGATGGGAATTATTTACTTTTTGAAAAATTTAGAATTTGCTTGCTTGATTATGTTATTATTACGGATATGGGGTTTGCATTTCACCACAAGGGGAAGCACTCGAGTTCCTCCTGAACACCCGGTCCTGAGGCCACCGAGCATGGATAACTCCACATGCTTGTGGGTTGCCAATCCCAGCAGGGTTTGCACCATTTCACATGTCACCATTTCCGGTGGATTGGCAGCATCAAGTAGAGGGGTGGTGGGGGGGGGGAGGGTCTCGTGCCCTCGATGCGTACTCGAGTTAACTTGCTGCATCTGGTGCAGCCCAGCGGTGCTGCCGAGTGCACACCAGCTAACAAGAGCAAATTAGTAGTATTAGCAAATTAGGAGTAGAACTTCCTGGCTACACTGCGTTCGGACTATGCTCGACCAAGCGGGAAAAGATGCTACAAGCTGGGTACATTTATAACACAAGTAGGTTAGGTAAAAGCATATGCAAATATTTACAATGAAGCAAGACGCAGTGTAGATCTATACCAACATAACGAACTTACACACTGTTCGCTTATACTATACAAGATGGGTGCCATCAGAAACACACCCCGAGGAAAGTTAGAGAGCAAAGAGAGATGACGAAAGATGAGGTGTTTGCGACCTCTTTTGTACCTGGCACGGCCGACGGGCCCATGCTTCCTCGTCGCTTAGGTGGGGAGGAAAACTGAGGATTTCTGAGGTTCATGGTCAGAGGAGGTGCGATGAGGGGTGTGGGAAGGTGCAGGTGGAATGCGGGGTGAGGTGCAGAGAGGAAAATGGAAAGAGGTGCATGTCTGTGGGGTCATTCTGAAAAGAGAGCTTGTTTGGGACTTGCCCTCACCGATTTTGCATCCACAGCAGACAAGAATGAAAATAAGGGACAGAACATGTGAGAAGAAGGTTGTAATGATGTGTGAGGAAGTCTGTCCATGTAATTGTGTTTTGGCTTGGCCCTAATGAATGCGTTCAGCATGGCACCTGAATCGCTTGTTCACCCAGCACTCCACCCCACCTGCTCCATTCTATGAGCTCCATCCACCTGTTCAGCTCCACCTTCCATGCCATACTGCCGAACAAGCCAAAAGTGTGCGTTTCTCTTCCCTTCCCCTCTTTTGGTGCTTGGCGAGGGAGGAGCCTAACGGTGATCAGGACAGGCAGTAGGAGTTTCTAAGCACCCTCATTGGTGCAGGGATGCTTTTCCAAGTGTTGGCTTTGCTCATGCGAGGACATGGCACTGGAAATGGCCTCATTCGCTCTGCGCTTCACCCCACAACTCATCTCCGAGATTAACATGGGGCGAAGGTATCTCGTGGTGCTCTCCGCCCATGAAAATACACTGGATACCAAATGGGGACCATCATTGAATGGAGCACTCGGGCTATCCATACAACGTTGAACAGATTCTAGCGCACACTTGCGCCTCAAGCTGCATGGGAGGTTGCAGTAATATGAACAGCACAACTTCTGGACACCAAACAACAGGATGGGCAGTCATTTAGCCATTACTTGACGGATCTATGAACGTTGGCCAGATCATGTGAGTTTGTCGAGGTAGTTAGGGAATTTTAGCAAATTGTATTGACCATCTGTGAAAAAATTGCTTACCAAAATATTTCTTCACTAACTTATTCATCGAGGTGTCTACTAACACCTATCAATTAGTGCAAACCCAAATCCTTGTGGAAAATTCTGGGGAGCCAATCAAAGTTCGGGTGCTCAGAGGGCCTGCGCGAAAAAATTGGAAAATTAACTTTTCCAAATATTGACTTGTGGGATGTCTAACTAGGGGTTTTTTGGGTGCTGAATTGATTCCAACCATTATTTTTGAGAAAAAAACAATCCTTGATCATATAGAATGTATTTTATTGACATTTTCAACAGAACTGTGCTCAATGGAAATGTTGCTTCGTCAGCTTTTACAACCTTATTCATCAAATTCCCCAGTATCTTCCTCACTCCTCTTGTCATCCAGCTGGTTTATGTTCAGGCTAGAGTTACCATGACAGATGCCGCAAGCATAAATACACTTGACTCTTTGCTTTTTACAGCAGCACCTGAGTGAGCTGCAGTCCCCCGCACAGTTGCAGCTGGCAAACGTCAGGAGGTAGTCTGGTGTAATGGGGTCTGTAGAAGGGACTGGTGCATATCCTTGCTCAGTGAGTTGCCATCCATAGTCCCGGGCATCCAAAGATGGACCTTGCAGCATCAGCCAGTCTCTAGTCTGGAGGGAGGCTCGGAGAGAGTGCTGTGCTGCAGCTCCTGTTGTTGGGGGGAGTTTCTCAGGTTTATGCTCCCAGTAGCAGCTCACTTGCTGAAGATGTCGAATCTCAAGTCTTCCAAGTCTTTGGAGGATTTCCCATGGAACATGAGCATGAAAAGATCACAGCCTGCTTTAATGATATCACCTTTCTCAGCTCGGATGTCCATAAACACGTCCATTGCCCTCTCTGCTTCATCAGTCTTACAGAGCTTGCTTAGCAAAGTTGGTTTGCTAAACCCAAAAATTGCAGACACTGTATCACAGCCAGAGAAGCTGTGCAAGAAGATGACATATCTCTGGGAGGGCCTCCCGGATCTTTCCGACATCGTAAGATGTTTCTTTGGTTGTCGTGAGGAAGATCGGATGGTCTGCAACATGATGAATCAGCATAACCAGGACGTCTGTGTCCTCAGCCCTCACCTCGACAGGGGACTCTCTTGCCTCATCTCGAGCTGCGCGGACGATGGAGGTGTCGGTATCATCGGAGCATTGCTGTACACTGATTCCATTCCTACTACATGTCTCAGCAAGGAGCAGAACGAGCTGGGCTTTGTTGTTCTTGTTATCGAGGAACTTTTCTCTTGCAATGATGATTTTGAGATCCAGACAAATCTGAATGTCACAGCATGCATTCTTTGTTCGTCTCAAGTGGTTATGGTCCTTGGTGGAGCTGCCATATCCGTCAAAGACCACCGTTATCCGGAGGCGATGACTCCCCCATGGACTTCACAAACCGGAGGTAGCTCTCGGCAACATCCTTCCAAGTAAGGTTAGCCTCCCACTTGACATTGTGCAGGAGCCACCCACCAACAACCACAAGGCTTGTGCAGGGGGGTTGTTCGACAGGTGCCACACATGCCTTCAGGGACCTTGCTAGGGCAGCCTTGTCTGGCTTTCGCAACTTTTGATTTTTGTCAAACGGGGACATCGGTTTTGGCGTCAACTCAAACCGCAGAGCTTCTTTGGTCTTGACTTTACGCTCACTGATGACAATGAGGCGGTTGAATAGGTTCAGTGAGTAAATGACCAGCTTCTCATCATTGACTTTGGGTCCAGATCTGAGGCTTGCAAGTGATTTGACCTTGTGTTTGGTTACCATTGCATCCACAACTGTTTTTCCATCCATCTTAGCCTGTATGGCTCTGCCAACTTCTTCTGCTTGATCAGCGTTGACTTGGTCTTCGGGAGTGCTGCTGAACCCAGTTGAGAAGGACACCAGAGTCTTCTTGTCCCGTATGCCATCGAAAGGTTGACTTCCTCCAACCACCCAACTATGGTGTTGACAGCATCATTATCTCTTCATTTGGGCTCTTTTAACGTCGGTGTGGACAGGTACCCCACATTTGACCATGCTTCTTTCTTGCTCTTGGTGAATGAACGAGAAGTGGTTCAGAGTCTGAACCCAAGACCTATGAAAAGACTGATTCCGAAAGTGGCCTCTGTTTAGACCACCGGAGTATTTTGCCTCACGCATGAGTGTGGTTTCAAAAATGTTGTATGCTGGTTTCAGCACAATTTGAACAATCTGAATCAATAGAGCCAAATTACCGCAAAACACAGTCTGAGATATCTAAAAATGTATCATATCAATATTTTATGGCCAGGGATTCATTTTTCCTCAAAACTAATGGTTGGAATCAATTCAGCACCCCAAAAAACCCCTAGTTACACATCCCACAAGCCAATATTGGCAAAAGTTAATTTTTCTGATTTTTTTTTTTTCGTGCAGTCCCTCTAAGCACCCGAACTTTGATTGGCTCCCCAGAATTTTCCACAAGGATTTGGGTTTGCACTAATTGATAGGTGTCAGTAGACACCGAGATGAATACGTTGGTGAAAAAATTTTTTGGTAAGCAATTTTTTCACAGATGGTCAATACAATTTGCAAAAATTCCCTAACTAAGGTGGATAACATGATTCGGGATAAAATTGTTTTCGTAATTTCCCATATGCGGATCAAAAAGCGTCTTTTACGTGAAAAGTACCTGGACCTTGCGAAAGCTGTGGATATCTGCCGAGCCATTGAGGAAAGCCTCACACAAATACAGTCAATGTGCAAGATTCTGCTGGAGGTAAACGAGCTGTGCGGGAAAGTCATGAGGTCGCGATAATGGCGTGGTGTTTACTAGACGTGATGCTCCTGTTAGGGAATCCCGTGATAATGCCTATGCTGCAGTGGATCAACAGGATGTTTGCCCGAGATGTGGATACCAGTGGGGAAGGGACCATGACTGCCCTGTCATTGGCAGAGAATGTAACAAATGTGGACGGAAGGGTCATTTTCAAAGAGTGTGTTGAGCCAAACCCAGGCAGTCTGTCCACACTCTTGGAAGGAGCTAAAATGAAGGTCAAACTGGATACTGGAGCACAGACATGTGTTATGCTTTTGTCCCTTTTCAACAAGTTACCGATGAAGATAGAGGTCCAGGAATCTTCTGTAGCTTTGGCTGTATATGGAGGACATGAGGTGACCCACAAAGGCAAGACTGACTTATTTTGCAAAGCAGGTAACAGAGGCAAATTTTGAGTTCTACATTGTTGACACCTTGGCATCTCCGATTCTGGGGTTACAAGCAAGTGCTGCCCTGGATCTTCTTCAACTAGGTTCTCATGAGGCCTATGCAAATGCTCTCTTCATGCTCACCACACACCACTCAAGCTAAGCGAAGTCATGCTTGATTACACAGATGTGTTTGTCGGTTTGGGTGAGTTTGTTCGCCCGTACCACATATGGAGTTAAAATATGGAGTTTCTCCAGTTAGAGAGACTCCACGGAGAGTACCCCACAGTTTACATGCACGCCTCAAAGATAAACTCGCTGATATGGTGGCTGGGGCCGTAATATCTTGGGTTGACGCTCCTACGGATTGGGTACATAATTTGGTTATCGTCGAAAAAAAAGACAAGTCATTGAGGTTGTGCCTCGACCCCTGTAAGCTAAATACTGTCGTAAAACATGAGCATCACCAGATGCCAACCACTGATGATGTAATCAGCTAACTGGGAGGTAAAAAGTTTTTCTCAATCTTTGACCAGAAAGATTTGTTCTGGCAGGTGGTGCTTGATTCGGACAGTGCTTTGAAGTGTCCTTTCAATACCCCATCTGGGCGTTACTGTTGTAACCGAATGCCATTTGGCCTTTGTTTCGCAAGTGAGGTGCTGCAGAATAGGAATGAGTGTACTTTTTGAGATATTGAAGGTGTACACTTTATCGCTGACGATATGATCATCGCGGGCACTGATGAAGCTCAGCACGATGAGAGTGTGAGGAAACTCCTTGACCAGGCCAGAGCTAGTTTAGTGAAATTTAACCACCAGGAGATCCAATGGAAGGTATCAGAGTTCAGCTTTATGGGATACGTTGTCTCTGCTGATTGCTTAAAGGCAGACCAGGAAAAGGTCCAAGCAATCGCGGATATGCCAACACCCATAAGCAAGGCTGAGTTACAGTGTGTGCTGGGTGTGATCAACAACTTATCGCGTTTCATTCCTGACATGTCTGTAATCACAACTCCACTTTGGCATTTTCTCAAGAAAGACTCACATTGGCAATAGCAGTCAGAGCAGGCAGCGGCATTCAGTAAGCTAAAACAAGCCATATCATCTGGGCCGGTGCTCAAATTCTTTGACCCGTCTCGACCATCTGTTGTGCAAGCTGACGCATAATCAACCGGCTTGAGAGCCTGTCTGCTGCAGGATGGCCGGCCAGTCGCACATGCTTCTCGTTCACTGTCTGCTGCAGAAGAAAACTATGCCCAAATTAAGGAAGATGTTAGGGGTGATATTCGCCTTGGAAAAGTTTCACCACTATGTCTATGGTTACAAGACTGAGGAGCAGACCGACCATCAACCTCTCATGACAATTGTCAAGAAACCACTGAACAGAGCTTCACCAAGGCTTCAGTTGATGCTACTTTGACTTTATGCGTTATGACGTGTTTGTAAAATACATTCCTAGGAAGCTGCTGTACATTCCAGACACAATATCAAGGGCACCGAGTGACTCAGTCCCGATGTATGACACCATTTTCAAGGACATGCAGTTGAGAGTGCATCAGCCAATGACCCATCTGCAAGTCAGCCAGAGCAAGCTGGACCTGTTGTGTGATGCCACTGCGGATGATAACAATTTGCAATTACTGGCCAGCTTCATTCTGAATGGCTGGCCATTGCACCAGACCAACCTTACCATGCCCATCAGACCTTTCTGGTATCTCAGGGATAAGATAATGAGAGCGTTTGGTAATTCCTGCCACACACCGGTGTGACATGAAGGCCATTTTGGGCAAGGGAAATGTAAAGCCAGGGCACACCAAGTGGTCTTTTGGCCAAGTATTAACGAAGATATACAAAGTCTGGTTTCCAAGTGCTCAACGTGTGCCAAGTTCAAACCAGCTAACATTAAAGAGCCACTTTTGCCGCATGATCTTTCCCTGGGGCTATGGCAGAAAGTGGAAGCGGACAATTTCCACTTCGCTGGAAAGCATTTCCTCCTGATTGTGGATTATTTCTTCAAGTATCCTGAAGTCATAAGCATTTGTGGGCTCACTGCAAAGCACGTCATTGAAGCTCTGAAGTCCTTGTTCACCAGACATGGCATACCCAAGGAATTATTTAAAGACAACATGCCATTTGCCAGTCCTGAGTTCAGGAAATTCGCCCAGGAATGGGGGTTCAAGGTTACGACCTCCAGCCGTACATATCCTCAATCTGATGGATAATCTGAGCGTGCAGTACAGTCTATCAAGCAGGGGCTCAGAAAAGCCACCAAGGGTGGCCACAATACCCATTTGATGTTACTATCCTTCCAGAACACACCACTGGCAGGTCTTCCATACTCTCCAGCACAGCTACTGATGAGCAGGAGACTCGGAGATCAACTGCCGTGTAGTGACGGGGCTCTGGATCCACAAGTCTCAGTTGATGTTCGGCATTTGTTGATGCAGCAACAGCAAACACACAAAACATTTTCTGACTGGTGCTAAAGAGCTAATGCCATTATGACGGGGGGATAGTGTTCGAGTACAGTGTAACAAGACCTGGGAACCAACGTTCATTACGGCTAAACACCAACCACCACGTTCCTACGTCATCACCACTCCAGAGAGGCATGTGTACCAGCGAAACCATAGGCATCTCCGCAGCATGGATGAGGCTCCTTCGCCCGATGCTACACCGCCGGAGGAATTTCAACAAGAGGAGATACATGAAATGAGTGAACTGGAGAGCAAACACCCAGATGTGTATGAGAAGTTTCAAAATGGCTTCCATGTGATCCGGCGAACAAACCAGTTTTGGGCAGGCCTCAGCTGTGATCTGGTCATCGAACAAACACTCATGAGATCACTAAAGAGCACTGGTGGCTTGACTCAGGGCAGTAAGATGACAGAGGAACACTTATTATTGTGGACAATGTCAGCCCCCATAACATCTGAGGTCAACGTCACCATGCAGGACTTCAATGATCTCACATACGCAACAAGCGAACAGCATAAAGAAGCAACTGGTCACAGAATTGAAAGACATGCATTCGACCTCTCGAAGATATGCATTTTCACCTTTCTCCTCTGACCCTACATTGAGAAATATCATAAATGGTATCGTGGCAAGCGAAGACATCAACGTGCATGAATATGAAGCTGTTGGGAACAGAATCATCGAGAGAATGATTGGACAACCTGTGTTTTCCTTCTCCATCAAGAGGACAGAGAAAGCAAAGACCCTGGGAAATTCTAATGCTCTCCAGGTTGCTCCTCACAGAACCATCGACTCCACTGTGCTATTCCAGCGATTCCTGGTGGTATCCCAGATAGGTGATTTGTCACTTGAGGACGTGATGAGTTTTGAGCTTAGTCCATACCTCCATCCCTCTTTGAGGACAACAAGATCTTGAGGAAGGCCGACAAACCTCAACTCGCTCAAGCCGTCAATGACCACTGTACCAAGGCACTGGCATGTGAAGGAGTACCTGACACCACACCTTCAGCACACCTTAAGACTGAAAGGTATGTTCTTGATGGTGGATCCTTGCTGCACAAGTTCAAGTGGAAGAAGGGAGATGCATATGGCAAAATAGCTAGAGCATATGCGGACTTCACAACAAAACACGAAGGGACAGCAACATGTTGTCTTTGATGGCTATGGTGCAGGCCCTTCGATAAAGGATAACACTCAGCATAGACGGGGACAAGCCAGCAGCTATCCGACTGTAAACTTCACCGGAGAAACTGAAATTTGACAGAAAGAGAGATGAATTCCTATCTGTCGGCAGTAACAAGCAACAGCTGATCACCTTAATAGGTGATCAGCTGAAGAAAGTGGGCTGCACAGTTATTCAGGCAGAAGGGGACGCTGATGTGGACATTGCCAAGACAGCCGTAAACAGCACAATTCTGCATTCCACCACACTAATCGGAGAGGACACAGATTTGTTGATGCTTTTGCTCCATTACTGTATACCAGATGGAAAACCACTATATTTCAGATCAGACAACCAGTCAAGAAGCAATCTGAAAGTATATGACATCAATCGGATGAAGCATCCTCTTGGGAATAAGTTGTGCACTCAACTATTATTCCTGCACGCCTTCACAGGATGTGATTCAACATCTCGTGTGTATGGCATTGGGAAAAAAATCAGTCTTTCAGAAACTTGTGGAAGATGATCAAGGCCTCCAGTTGTGTGCAGATACATTCACTTCGAGAGGCATCAGCCACGCTGAAATAAAGAAACTTGGCAGCCAAGCGATGGCCGTTATATTTGGTGGGGAGTGCACAAGTTCTCTGGCAGCCATGCGTTACAAGATATTCACAAAGAAGGTCGCTGCTGCTAAGTCTTTCGTTACACCTGAACGTCTTCCCCCAACGGAATCTGCCACCAAGTTTCATTGTCTCCGAGTGTACTACCAGGTCATGGTTTGGATGGGGATGGAGGGTGACCTCGATCCTCTGGACTGGGGCTGGGGACTTGAAGACAATCGATTTGTACCTATCATGACTGCCATGAATGCTGCACCAGACACTTCTGAAGATAATACACTGCAACTGCAACACAGCTTGTGACACACCCCGTTGCAGCTGCAGAAAGAATGGGCTTCCGTGTACGTCTGCATGTGGATCATGCCATGCGACGTTTTGTGACAATCCACTAAATCAAGCCTCTGAGTAACTAGAGGACAGTGATGAGGACTGAAATTGTAACCTAAACTCCCATTATGTCATGTTCACAAATAAATGTTTCACCAGTTTCAATAAATGTTTCAATAAATGTAAATTACATATGTAATATGTAACGTTTCAGTGGCACCAGGTGTTCATTGATTTTGGTTCAGATGGAAAATTTATTGATTTTTGCACTCTTGAATTTTGCCACCATCTTGGATTTCATGTTAAATACTGATCAGATCTAAAATTTTATTGACACCAGTGGATTGCTGATCCATTAAAACAATGGACCAGAACCAACAATTCTGTTTTTATCACAATTATTGAAGAAATTATAGCTGTTTTAGTTATTTCAAAGCCTGGTGGCGGCCATCTTGAAAATGACTGTTTTAACCTATTTCCGGATGTCAGATTTTGGTAGACTTTTTTTTCTGTTGATCAGTATATCCAGTAGGAATGAAAACCACTGAAAAACCTTTTGTTGCAATTTGTTGTGGGTCAGGTGGTATTTTGTACCAACTCTCATAAGCATATGATCAGATGAGCCAGTTGGGGGCAGTGGAAGATCAAGATACATTGGTGGGGAAGTTTTTCATCACCAAATCCAGGAGCGAAGATTTGCGATTGGGGGAAATCCAGGTGGGAAAGTTCACAGATTGAGTCAGACCCATGGAGTCACAGATCTCCTTTGCAGAAGTGGATGGCTGTGAGAGAGGTACCAACACCCAGCCAATTAGGCATGGTGACAATTGAAGTCACCACATATGAGGAAGAGAGAGTTGGGTTGAGTAATTAAAAGTTGGTCCATGTAATCGGCGAGAGAGATGTAGGTGGAGTCATCACTGCTGGGAGGAGGGTACAACACACAGACAAACATGTGGTGAGAACAGTATGGAAGTTGCCACAAGAGGTACTCCTGGGTTTTGGGAGGTGTAAGAGCAGTACTTAAAGAGTGAGAAATTGAGTTTTTGATGTTAAGCGCGAGTCTGTCGCCAGGACGGAGTTCAGGTGGATCAAACCGGAGGTGACAATTGCCAGGGAGAGACACTAGGGAATCACGGATGTCCTGTGGGATGAAGGATTCAATTAAGCAGATGATGTTTATCAGTTATCGGCAATGGCATGGATTGAGAGATCTGTCAGGTTGGAATGGAGGCCTCGGATGTTTGATCGACACAGTTAGGGACAGGGGGAAAGGAGCCATTGACAGGACACAGTGATGTGGAAAGGAGCAAGGAGAGGGGAAGCTAGGGGGGGGGGATTGGGAGGGGTGAAGCCAGGAGGGGGAAGGGGTGAAGCTGGGGGGGATTGGGAGGGGTGAAGCCAGGAGGGGAAGGGGTGAAGCTGGGAGGTTGAGATGGCAGGACGACGTTTAAGTTGAAAGGGGGGGGGCAGGACGAGGGGGAAGCAGAAGGTGGGTGGGGAGGGGGGCGGAGTGGTTGGAGTGGTTTGATACCATGAATGGACATGGAGAAATGTTTGCCATGTGCACACAGCCTTCACAAAATTGACACATCAGGATTCCCAGACTGGATAATGTGTGACAAACTGCATGTGTGGGGTGGTGTTGAGAATGATTTTGGTTGAAGGCATGGAGGAAAATTTGGCTGTAAGTGAAAGAGGAGGCTGGATGAACTAAGCATTTGAGAGTAAGGAGGTTTTGGGAAATAAGCCTTGAAAAAAGGAGATTTTAATGAACAAGAAGAAGAATGAATGGGTTATTCATGATGGTCTCATAAGCAGTGAGGCACTTTAAGATGCATATTGGAAGCGTTTTTTAAATATGCATATTTTTAAAGGTTGGGAAGAGCTTTTAAAGAAGAGAAACGTTTTTGGGCATAATTTGGTCACATTGCAAAGAAGGTATTGGAATATGAGAGTGGAGTTGCAAATTTATAGCTTATGTGGAATTGAAATTCCAGATAATATATTGTCATCATGCACCATCCGCCCTTCACCTTTTTTGACTTTTCCAGCCAAGCCGCTCAGCCGATCCAGCTGAAATTTGCCAGCAACTTTCTCGTTCCGGTAACATGACTTTAAGTAGGTCAAAATGGCTGACATAGTAAATTTCTTTAAAAATCTTCTTCTCCAGAACCACCAGTCAGAATGCTACCAAATTTGGGTCATCCGTCTGTCTAGAAATACTTTCAACTTATTTTCTGAAACTACACATCGGATTTCGATGAAACTTCACCACAGCCTTAATCACCCATGATGTAGCAAAGTTTGCTCATGCCATTGAAAAATTTGAGGTGTAACAGGGTTTCCAGGGTGGTTGCCCCCCAAAAGAGGTATTTGCTTTCTTCTCAGAAACTACACACACAATTCCGATTAAACTTGACCACTGCTTTCATCACCCAGGATGCACTAAAATTTGTTCACGGCATTAAAAAAGATATTGGGGTCTTGGGGATTGTATGTTGGGGGTGTCCCCCAAATTATGTATTTGCTGTCTTCTCTGAAACCACACACACAATTTTGATGAAACGACCACAAGCTTTATCACCCATGATGTACCAAAGTTTGTTCATGGCATTCAAAAAAAATCTAAAGATATTTACTTTCTTCTTCATTACATATTTTGTGGGTTATCCATGCCTACCTTTGCTTCCCTGGTTATCTTATCCAGCCACTTCCAGGTGAGTACCCAGGTGAAACAAGTTCCGTGATTTGTAGTTTGACGTGAAGGACATTTCTCTGAATTCAACGATCAGGATTTCGATCGTTTTTTCCTGTATTTGTTGTGGTATTGACAATGTGCTGATTTTGACAAATATGGCATTTCCATACCGTTTATGTGAAGCATTTGAACAGGCAAAGTCATTCTTCGTATTTGAAGTCAGACGGCGTGTGATCCACAGTTTTTTGCTTACACGCATATGACATGACACTGATGTGCTGCTATATTATGGAAACCAAACAATATCATGAGTAAATATTTTAATTTACTCCCTTCCTTTTGTCATTGGAACATTATGTTGAACATTACATGAGGAAAGAATTATGACGTGCACAGGTTACTTAAACAGAATCAAAGGATTTCTACCTTTCAACTCTCTTGTTTTGTGTTTTCTTATTTTGTCAGTAACTACCATTTATCTTCCATGTAAAACATCAACTGGGTCATAGTTTTCAGTGTTTCCTGCGATCCAGGTATGTCTCTTATTTTATGCAGAGATGGGGTTTTGCAATTGTGTGTGTGTGTGTGTGTGTGTGTGTGTGTGTGTGTGTGTGTGTGTGTGTGTGTGTTTATAGGCATGCTTGCAAGCATATAAACTGCACTTTTTTTTAGCTATTGTTTTCATCAAGTTTAGTTTCAGTACAGAGCGGATGAGGATGGCTTTGCATTTTGGATGCTTTTGAGTTAACCCTCATATCACAATCATCATATTGTTAAATCATGCTACTGGTTGGTTTTTGATTAAAAGTGCATGAATGATATGAGATTACTGTAACTATTTTGTGCAGTCGGGGAGCTTCAAGAGGCAGAACTGACAAGCGTCATCATTCTCAAGGCTAAGTACACACTTGTTGTCCAAAAAAGTTCATCTTTCTTCAAACCAAACAACCCTTACAGTTTTCAGGTATGCACATTGCTTAATTCAGTTTCTATTTTGGGTATGCACATAATTTTCAGGTGTGTGTGTGTGTGTGTGTGTGTGTGTGTGTGTGTGTGTGTGTGTGTGTGTGTGTGTGTGTGTGTGTGTGTGTGTGTGTGTGTGTGTCACAGATGCCAACCCTCCCGATTTCATCGGGAGGCTTCCGAAAATTCACCCAAACTCCCGCCCTTACGATCACTATCCTTATCCTCCCGAAATTTTGATATTTTTGCACTGTTCACTAATCAGAATGTACTAGTATGAGAATTGAATGAAAAGCATCGTCTGCTACGTATAGCATGTGGTAACTCCATAACGTTCGCTGCTACCAAATTGTACGTAAAAAATTGCAAATTCAAATGAGGAGCAGCGAAATATTGGGTCTGGATCTCGCTTATGCGATCATGCACTGAGATTTAGTGCATGCGGTATGTGTGCAATACAGTGCATGCGGTATGTATGCACAGTGTATATGCATGCGATACGCTCACTGCATGCAGCTGGGCCCCGTACCAGCCCGGCGGTCGCGACCACCGTGCGGTGTTTAACAGCCGGTAGAGTTCTACGAGCGCGCTGCAGCTGTGGAACATCGACTTCGAAGTTACCGATGCTTCAAACCCTCGATGTTGATTACGAAATGGCAGAAAAGAAGCTTACGAAGACCAAGAAATGGTCTCAGAAGTACAAGACCGAATACAGTCTCCAATACCCGTGTATTCGAAAGTCTGAAAGAGGAATTCATCATGCGTATTGTACAGTATGCAGCGTTGATATTTCAGTTGAGCACGGAGGTCGCGATGATATTCGGAAGCACGTTGGAAGCAAACGGCACACAGACATTGCAAAGGAGAGATCTTCGAGCACGAGTACCGGTACACTTCTGAATTATTTCACCAAACAAGGGACAAGCGAGGAAGAGGATGTTACCCGAGCGGAACTTCTCTTTAGTGGATTTATTGTGGAACATAACTTGCCCATATCAGTCTCAGATCATGCTGGACCTCTATTTCAAAAGATGTTTCCAGATTCAAAAGTTGCTTCAAAGTATGGATGTGCAAGAACAAAAACTTCAGCAATAATTGGTGAGTTGTCAAATGTTACTGCTTCATCTATTGCCGATATTGCTAGACTAGCTCCATTTAGCCTAGCTACAGACGGTAGCAATGACAGTGGTGAGGCCCAGCTATATCCTGTCCTGATTTCATACTATGACAACAGTGCTGGGATTGTGAAGCAAGGTTTGCTAAGTTTGCCTGCGTGCAAACAAGATTCCACTGGAGAAAACATTTTCAAACTGCTTGATCATGAGTTCAGTGACAGGAAAATTCCGTGGAGAAATTGTGTTTCCTTTTGTGCTGATAATGCCTCTGTCATGGTGGGCAAGCACAAAGGAGTCGCTGCTTATATCCACAAACAAAATCCAGAGTGCTACATCATGGGATGCCCTTGCCATATGATGCACAATACGGCCAAGAAGGCGGCTCAGGCCTGACCCATTGAATTAGATGACTTTCTCATCGATATTTACTACTACTTGGACAAAAGTACTAAACGCGTCAAAGGAGTGAAAGCACTGCAAGAACTCTGTGATGCCCCGACACACAAGATTCTGAAGCATGTCGCAACACGGTGGCTGTCCCTTGGTCAGTGCCTAGACAGGCTGATTGAACAGTGGGAGCCACTTCGCCTCTTCTTCAAAGAAGAAGTACGAAGAAAAATGCAACCAACTGTAGCCAAGACTCTAACAACGAGCAAGAAGGACGGCACTGTATCTACTGCCAGTACTGGCACTGCAGGATCAAGCACTAGTGGAGCAGCATTCACCACTACCACTGCAGTATCTGCTGCGAAGAAGACAGCAGGGACAGCACCAAAACCAATGCTGAGAGCAGGTAGCATCACCGGCCCTTCATCACGTTCATCTACAAAGCAGATCCCTTCAGAGTCGAAAGACTGTGATAGTCCCATCTACAGGCAAAGAAGGACCCAAGTTAAGTTCTGCTTTTGCCAAATCACTTGATAGAAGCTCAGCAAAACCTTCGAATCAGAGGTCTTCTTCCTTGGCTGCACCTACCTCAAGCTCTCTCCTCAAACGTAAAATTGGATCTGGTACTACGAGTCTGACCTCTTCTGCTGGCAGTAAACGCAAGTGTGATCGCCCTGCGGCTAAGTGTACTAAGAGTTCTACAACTAAAAGCGCATCTTCCTCAAACACTGTGCAGGAATCTAGAGAAAAACGTGTCAACAGGATGTTCTTGTCTCCACAAACAAAACTCTATTGTTTCTTCCTTCGATATGCTAACAAGCTTTTTGAGAAGGGGAATCTTCTGCTCCAAAGAGACGAACCCTGTATTCATCTCCTGCACGGAGAATTGAATGGTCTTCTGAAAGATATCTTCGTACGGTTTTTGAAACCATCGGTGTCATCGGTTGCTCTGGTAAATGTACCCTTCTCTGACAGAAATCATCAGAAGAATGATGAGGACCTCATGATTGGGAACGATGCCAAACTGTATATAAGGGAACAAAGGAGTCTCAAGAAATCCACCTTCACTCTGAGTGAGTCAGACATCCAAGGTTTCTTCAGTGCAGTTCGCTCATATTATGTGAAAGCCTGCAATTACATCTTCAAAACCTGGCCGCTAGGTGATGAATTAGCCAAGCATGCTCAGGTGCTGGATGTTAAGCTACACCAAGAAGTGGGGTTTGACTGTGTGGAGTTTTTCATCAAGAAATTCCCCTGTCTGTTCAGTGGCGGTGATAGTGACATAGACAGTCTTGAGAGTGAATTCGCTCACTACCAGGCAGACGCCTCCATAGCTACAATTGCTACTGAGACAGTGAGAGTGGATGAGCAGTGGCATCGGATTTCACAGCTCACAGATCCCTGCACTGGTGCCAAGAAGTATCCTAATTTGAGCAAAGTGATGAAGGGAATCTTGGTCATTCCTCATTCGAACGCATCATGTGAGCGGGCACTCAGTCTTGTACGGAAGAATCATACTGAATTTCGTCCCAATTTGAGTGTCAAAACCCTGGAAGCTCTCTTCATTGAAAAACTAGCTCATAGCACCCCTTGCTACCAGAGAGAATACAGCAAAGACATAATCAGAAGGGCTAAAAGAGCCACACAGCTGTCACTCAGCAAAGCTGCCATGGAAAAAGCAAGCAGCAGTAGTACCAGCCAGTAAGGTAAGAAAAATATTGCTTCTTTTGTGCTTTTTGTTAATCTTTGATTGTCCCCTAACTTACTAATATTAACATACATGTAACATTAAAAAGTGCACAATTTTCCCCTTTTTTTGTTCAAAAAGTGGGAATTCTTAACATGTTAAATGCTCCAAAATAGGGCTCAGAGGGCACTAGAGAGCGTCTAGAACCCCAGAGCTTCCAGGGCCCTAAGGCGGGCCCTGGACCCCGCCGCAAGGGTCAAGCGCTCCACGCTCGAGATGTCCGCTTCGCGCACATTATTTGGTGTCGGTTGCAAATCCTCCCTAATTCTGATTTCCAAAAGTTGGCATCTCTGGGACTGTGTGTGTGTGCATCAGGAATATAACACAAATCAGACTTCTCTGTCTCTCTAGTAGTCTCTTACACAATGGTTGCTCATATAAATCTGGTCGACGTATTGTGGAGATCACATTGACCAATCAGTCCGGATTAAGAGCCTACTTGCTCCTCTCTACCATCTCTGAAACCGCCTAATTGATCAATGCAAAATTTATGATCGACTACCAATGGGTAAAAAGTTTGATAAGTATGATGTCATTGATCTCGTGGTCTATCAGCCATATTGGATTGGAGTGAAAATCTTTAAAAACCTTGTTCTCTGAAACCGAGAAGCAATCTGGAGTCTGGACAGTCAGAGTTTCATACACTGGCCAAGTCATGCTAACGATTTTTAAAATGTAAATTTTTTTTTTTAAAAAAGTACAATCTTTGCTGAAGCTCATTTCGTGACTAAGTTGATGTAACGGTAATTTCTGTTTCTAAAGTGTTTTGCTAATAGCATTTCATACAATGTACTTTATAGACACACAACCCTGGTAATAGGGAACGAAGTGAGCTTAATACTTAACGCGTGCACGTGAGAGAATAGGAAACAACAACACAATAGCCCTGGCTATTTGGAATCCGTGTCGTTAGCTATGACTTTTTGCTTCCGGTTGTTGTTAAACGCTGGGCGGTGTATAAACACAATTGGGTTTTATTTCTATCTTGTGAATATTACTTAACGCTTGCACATGAGAGAATAGGAAACAACGAAAACAACACAATACCCTGGCAATTGTGAATCTGTGTCGTTGGCTATGACCATTTTGCTTCCGTTTTTGTTTTGTTTCTGGTTGTTTTTTTTTTGTTTCCGGTTTTTGTCATGGGGAATGATGCATGCCGGGAGATCATGACCGGAAGTGTTTATTTATTTATTATCTTCGCAAACTTTGTTGCGAAGGTTATGTAAGATCGCTGTGTATTTATTTATTTATTTGTGAATATGTGTTTGTTTGTTTGTTTGTTTGTTATTCGCATAACTCCAAAAGTATTTAACTGAATCGCAGAAAATTTGGTGGGATGATTGGTTATTATCCGTGAACCATTTGATTAGATTTTGGGAGCGATCGGGTCAAAGGTCAAGGTCGAGGTCATGAAAAGGTCAAAATCGTCTTTTTACCATAGCGCGGTCAATTTGTATCCAATTTGCATGCAATTAATGCCAAAATGTTCAGAATTCAATGCCCCATCTTGGTGATATGTGACATGACACAATGACGTAATAACCCTTATTAGCGGTTGGGAGTCAAAGGTCAGGGGGTGTCACGACATTGCAAAATATGCGGTTTTAGTCATAACACGGTCAATTCTTATCCGATTTGCATGAAACCAACACCAAAATGTTGACTGTTCTGTTCCCCACACTCTAATACCAATTACAAAATTAAGAGTACAAAGGTCAAGGTCGAGGTCATGAAAAGGTCAAAATCGTCATTTTGCCATAGTGCGCTCGATTTTTATCCAATTTGCATGCAACCAATGCCAAAATGTTGTGAATTCAATGCCCAATCTTGTGATATACGATATGACACAATGACGTCATTATCTTTGTTAGCGGTTTGGGTCAAAGGTCAGGGGGGTCAACGACTTTTATTATCATAACGCGGTCAATTCTTATACAATTTGTATGTAAGTAGATTCAAAATGTTTAGAATTCAATTCCCTATCCTGTGATGTGTAATATTTGATTTCTTACAATGTGACCAGTTGTCATCAGATTGACTTGACACCGACACACAAAAAGGTCAGGGAGTTCATACAGAAATTGTACAATGTACGTGAATCAGTGTCAAACAGCATGAAATTTAATGTTTTTAAGCCATCATAACACATGAGATGGCAGATGTGGTATGGGATTAAATACCCTCACAATCAACGGTTTCTGGGGGGCGGGAGGGGGGCAAAATGTAACGTTGGCAAAGGTATGCGCTCTACTGAGTGCCCGTTCTAGTTCAATTATTTTTTTCCCAAAGTTGATTTTATACTTCCGAAAGCGATTTTTTTTTTTTTTTTTTCCATGACAGGAAGTGTTTATTTTGTATTTAACATTACCAGGAGTGATTTTGAAACTCTTTCCGGAACTTTTAATTTCTTTTATTCTTGACTCGAAGTGATCGTTTATTTATTTATTTATTCAATTATTTTTTTTCCCAAAGTTAATTTTAATAAAGATATCTCCCGCATCATCAAAAAAATTTTTAATCGTGATTTACATTATTTGTTCGCTGATCCCAAATTCAGGCCGAAGTAACCGGAAATTGTGTCAAAATCATCAGCTGTGCGGCGCTTACATGTACCACGGTATAGTTGGCAAGTATACAGTTGTGAACAAGATTTATGTAAAGTCAGAAGCGAATGTAAGAAGAATTCTACGTTCGCTTCTAGGCTTTGCCTATTCCATATTAGCGAACGCAGTGAGCTTCATACTTAACGCGTGCACGTGAGAGAATAGGAAACAACAACAACAACAACAACAACAACAACAACAACAACAACAACACAATAGCCCTGGCTATTTGGAATCTGTGTCGTTAGCTCTGACCTTTTGCTTCCGGTTGTTAAACGCTGTGCGGTGTATAAACACGATTGGGTTTTATTTCTATCTCGTGAATATTACTTAACGCGTGTACATGAGAGAATAGGAAACAACAAAAACAACACAATACCCTGGCAATTGTGAATCCGTGTCATTGGCTATGACCATTTTGCTTCCGTTTTTTTTTTTGCTTCTGGATTTTTTTTGGTTTCAGGTTTTTGTCATGGGGAATGATGCATGCCGGGAGATCATGACCGGAAGTGTTTATTTATTTATTCAATTATTTTTTTCCCTAAGTTAATTTTATACTTCCGAAAGTGATTTTTTTTCATGACAGGAAGTGTTTATTTTGAATTTAACATTACCGGGAGTGATTTTGAAACTCTCTCCGGAACTTTTAATTTCTTTTATTCTTGACCAGAAGTGATCGTTTATTTATTTATTTATTCAATTATTTTTTCCTAAGTTAATTTTAATAAAGATATCTCCCGCATCATCAAAAAATATTTTTTAATCGTGATTTACATTATTTGATCGCTGATCCCGAATCCAGGCCGAAGTAACCGGATATTGCGTCAAAATCATCAGCTGTGCGGCGCTTACATGTACCACGGTATAGTTGGCAAGTATACAATTGTGAACAAGTTTTATGTAAAGTCAAAAGCGAATGTAAGAAGAATTCTACGTTCGCTTCTCGGCTTTGCCTATTCCATATTATTCCATCATTAACCACACCCATATAGGTCTGATTTGTTCTTGGGAAAATATGTCTTGCAACCCTGCCCCCATCAGACTGATTTACAGTCGTAGTTCCACCCACCCCTCTGTTCACTTCCTATTACTTTACAATGGAATGCAGTTTTGTACTTTTCGTGGAATCCTTTCAAGTTATTAAAACTATGATAGCAAAGAATCCAATCCAAGTAAGACTGTTTGTTGCTACCAGAATCACTGCCATTGATAGAGGCAGCTCGGAAAGATGCCATCTGAAGAAGATTATTATGATTATGATGATGAACGAAAAAATGATTTTCCGGTTTTGACGGATCTCGGTTTTTGCTCTTTTTTTTTTTTTTACTTTTTTTTTTTAAACTTTTGCCATTGTCTGGCGTACTGTACTGAAAAGTAATCCCTGCCTAGACAATCAGCTGAACAGACCAGGTAGGCTCTCATTTATAGCCTAAGCGACTTTTTAGAGAAGATATTCCAACTTTAGTTTTTGTATATAGCAGGTTGGACCAACATTTTGTTTCGTGCCATCCCGACATACTGAGTGTTAGCACACTCTCTGATAAGTAAACATATACTACCATTGACCAACCTTTACTTACAGTGATTTACAATTTAAAATACTGAAAATGTGAAAAGTGAAGTTATTACATTATGCACATACTGTGTCTGCTTTTATTTTGTTTAGCACTATCTATTTAATACATTCATGTATGTCAACATTTATTCCTCCAACCCCATCCCCATTATTTCCCATTCATACTCCTGTATGAATTTCTTCCCCCTCAAAGCTCCACTTTTCTCCCTACTCTTTCCACATTCCCCTAACTTTTGTCAATGCACAAGTTGAGGCTCATGGAAGAGCTAAACAATGGTCGGTAGCAGGTTTGCCTCCGACAGAGGGTCAAAATGGAATTCTTCTTTCTCTTGTCTGTTGTCCTCCTCCTCCCTTTTCGCCATTTTAATTATCTCATTTTGCTCTCTTTATCTCAGAACATAAAAAATAGATGTCCCCTTCTCATTTGTTTGGCACATATTTTTCCTGAAAAGTCTTCACATTTCACTTACTAAAGAAGCTTTCATTGCAGGTTCTGGTGAAGAATCCAGACGGATCTGTTGCATCTGGTGTTAAAGTTACATCTGTGGAAAAGGAAGAAGAAAAGTCAACCAAATCCAATAAAGATGGAATTGCAAAATTTACTTTTAACACAGGAAAAGGAATGAGGGAGTTGAATATAAAGGTATGACACCGATGCCTTAAATTTGCTTCATTCAAAGAGGGGTTGATGAAAAGCAGACCAGAGGAGATTGTACAGTTTAAAAAACAGATTGTTGTAAAAATATTTCCGATAAGAAAATGCACAAAGATGGCAGATGGTAAAGCATAGTGTTACAAGCATTAAGAAATATGAGGAAGACATTATTCAGGATGTAACGTAATTTCATGATGTTATATGTTTATTAAATATATTCCATCCTTGAATTTCATGCTGGCAACTTTGTAACTATATGAACAAGACATGGAGGTTCAACTCTATCTTTGTTTCTTAATTGTCAGAATCCTGTGCGGTCTGTTTTGTTGCTCAGATAAGTTAAGGAAAGGGGAAATATAGGAGACAAGGAGATAGAGAACTGTTGTTACTTCATGTCAATGCAGCCACTCCCCTTGATTGTATTGGTGGTAGGGGTGCGGATGGGGGGATTGTGGCAGATGCTAAGGAAATAATTTGTGATCGTGACCACAGTAGAAGGTTTATGGCTCAGCTTCTTCCTTATCATTTTATGCAACAAAAGCACATCAGGAAATAATGTGCGATAGCTGAGAAAGCCAACTGGAATTTGGGGGTGACTGTGCTTTGTGTGATTCCCAACACCAGTAGGAAGGAGACACCAAAATTGGAGGTGTTTTTTTTTTTTTCTCCGTTGTTTTTAATCGTATATTTTAAACCTTTTTTTCCATGTCTTTACATGATAATACAAGAGGAATGCAAACTCACTGAGGTAGAGATAATATGGAAGATTTTGCTCACTGGTTGCATCATTTCTGAGGCATAGGGGTGCCATTGATGCAGTACACCTGTGATTTTGGCCAGGGATTGCTTGTATATAAGACATCCAGCCAAACTTCCTTGTAAAGGATGCCAAACTTATTGATGGAGCCCCCTGTCTGAAGCACCAGGATGGCATTTTATAATTGCATTGGGAATCAAATCGACTGAGCAAAAGAAAAAGATGCAATCTGAGCTATACTGAATGAATGAGTAAAAGCAATTAAGCTGCTTACACTTGAAAATTTTTATAATTGCAATATTACTTTTAAAATGTACCCATGGCAACTCCAGAAAGAAAAGCATAGGGCCCACACAAGTAAGTCCTTTGGGTGTCTAGAGTGAAAGCTCACAATACATCATCAATATCGAGTACATCATGCTCATTTTAGTGTTTACTTTAGAAAATATGATGAGAGTGACCTGACAGTGTTTCCCTCTTTTTTATATTTCCACACCAATGGCTTTAAGAAAATGGCAGAACTGAGTCAATCAGACAGGTGTAGGTTCTGCAAGGTAGAAACAGAAAGCACGAGTCACCTCTCGGGAAATAAAAATCTCACATCAGATTAGCTGTACATACACACAAAGGCACAACAATGCGTGCAGAGTAATCCACTGGCACATCTGCAAAAATTTTGATTATATCAGTTCCAGAAAACTCGTGGAAACATGAACCAAAAGCGATCATTGAAAACAAGGACATAATACTTACATACGACCTGATGATCAAATTGAGCATGAACATGGAAAATAAAGCATTCCGTCCAGACTTGCAGGATGGCATCTCCAAACTTTGATGTCATACAACTAGACATCTCCGGACGGTATTTAATATGACCGCCTTGGTTTGGCAAGTGATTCGTGATCGGTTATAACAAACACGAACCGGAGATTCTGGAATGTCAAACAATATCCAAATTGGACAAATGAACACTTTTTTTTTTAGCAGTCGGGACTGCTGCTGAGGTCAATTCTGCAGTTTAAATTTTGAAATTTGGCTCAGGTTAAGAGATTCTAGAGGTTATTGCATGTGCAGAACGCCATACATTAAAGATACATTAAATATATTAATTTACCCACAATTGTTGGCATTTATCCACCATTTGATACACCTTTGGTTGATTTCTGTTTTCCTTGCAGATATATACAGATGAACCTATGCAGGCAATTGCGATGTGGAAGGTTTTCCCATACTCGAGCAAACGTGATTACCTCCTTGTTATTTCACCACGTTCATTGACCACAAAGTTGAATGAAGAGCTCAGACTCGATTTGAAGGCACACCTTTCAAATGAGAAAAATGATGTCGATGCTTTCTCCTACATGGTAAAAAAAAACAAAAACACTATACTTTTTTTCAGTCCACAAGTTTAAAGTTTCCATTGCAAGACTGAAACAAACCTAGTTTTGTGATGTGTATTGAAGTGAAATTTCAGTTTTGTGAACAAGTAGTTGTCACTCTGCCCAATTGTAACCTCAGAGGAATGGAGACTGAAAATACATTTGCATAAAATGTTCCATCCTCCACTTCTCATTTTTTCACTCCCACCCACTACAGGTACAGAGAGGTACCTTGATCACGCACATGATACCTCTTACCATAATGTTTTCATCTTGATTCCTTCCAAGTGTTAATGTTTGTACTCAGCCTGATCATTATTGAAGCTGAAGAATTCTGTTAAAACTGCATTTTATGGGAATGCACATCACAAAGCTCAGGTTTTTCTCTGCATGCTATGTTGTCACTTTTTGCACTGATACCAATGTATAAAATAATAATTGTATAGGAGGAGGGAAAACAGCACCTAATACCAGACAAGACAAAGATATTTTCCTTATTGTCCAAATTATTATTATAGAAAAGTTAATTTGTTGCAACATGTGTCATTGCAACAAATTTTTAAAATCAGTACCCTCACCCTTGCCACTCATGATGTGCTGACACTGTAACATGTACACAAATATATGGACAGGAAGTGAAGCATAATACAATCCCATAATATATAGGCTTTATAGAGGGTGATATTCCAAATCCCTTCAACATTTAAAACTACAACCTACACTCACGATTCCTCTTCAGAAGAGGAGTCTGTCGATTCCAACATCAACACACTTGTTGTATGCCTTGTGGACCTTGAATCTCCAAACTTTGATGTCATCTGGCTTAAGATTTGTCTCCCACCCATCACTATTTTTCTATTTTTAATTTACTACTCTCCTAACTCTACAAACTTTGTAACTTCCTTTGACTATCTTTATTCCTATCATGAGGCCATGACATCCTCACACCCTCAAGCAGAATTCCTCTACTTAGGAGACTGCAATGTATACCACAGGGAGTGGGTGAACTCTTCCCACACAAATTTTGGGGAAGTTGAAGCTCTTGCCTTTTCCATTCTCAATGAATTGGAACAAATTATCAACCACACTACCCATATTCCAGATCGTCATGATCACTTCCAATACTTTGGATTTGTTCTTGACCTTCAATCTGTTGCATTACACCCTCACAATTTCGCTTCCAATTGGTGCTTCTGACTACAATCTCATAAACGTCTCTTTCCTGACCAACACTACTTCTGCGACTGCTCCGACGAAACGCCAATATTGGAATTTCAATAGTGCTGACTGGACTGATTTGCAAAAAATAATTTCTGACTTTCCATGGGAATATTACTGCCTCTCCTTGGGTGATGCCTCAATTTCTGCTGCATGTATAACTAAAGTTATTGTGACAGGAACAGGGCAGGTCAGGCATGTGAGCATGTGCTGGAGCAGCACGTCGCTGCGTTCACTTTCCACCGGTACTCCAGGGGCCTCCGTCTGGCCATCCCCCAGGCAGATGACTGGCCCAACTCCATCTCCTTGAGATGCAGAACGGAGGCTTATATTCTCTTCTCTTTTAAGTCTATCTTTCCCACTCATTATTGGTTGAATAATTCATGTTCTGCGGCCATTCGTGTAAGTGATGCGGACATAGAAAAACTCTTCTTCCTCCAACTAGCATTCAGCTTTGATATCTGCCAGAAATCATTGCAAACATGTTATTTGTCCTTTTTCCAAAGGAAATATGACAACCTCTCATATTCTTCCACGAATAGATATATTTAGTCCTTAGGTAAAAGTATCTCCAACAAGGTATGTCGCTCTACCTTTCCTCCACTTTTTTGTTCCAATTATACTATCACCGTCTCTCCGACTAATAAAGCAACTCTTTTTGGGTCTATTTTCTCCTCTAATTCCACATTCTATGACTTTGACATTCCAACACCTCCTGATAAGTAAACTTTCTTGCTGCACATTGAAATGTGTAAAACTTATCCCTGAGCATTGTCATAAGTAATGTCAAAAGGGAGGGTTTGATGCAGTAATGTGTCCCATTTCTAAGTCTCAATACTCACTTGCTTACGCTCATTCATATTACTACTTTTCAAACTAGAACACATTACTTTGTCAAACACCTCCCTTTTGACACTACTCCCCTAACGGGGGGCTGGGGCTTCACCTTCCTTTCATATTATCATTTATTTAGCCAAATTAAGTCGTCAAATAGAGATCCTATAAATATTTGTTCGTTTTATTTTCAGGAATAACTTAATTTATTCGTCAGTGAAAAAACATGCGGCGGTAGCGCGTCAAAACCACCAACCCCATTTTTAGTCGGTTCCGAAGGAAGTGACTTGTAAAATTGGGGTCCATGTCCGTCGATCCGTCTGTCTCCATCTGTCCGTCTGTCCACAATCAATCTTTCGATCATTATTCTGCAAACTGTGCTCAGAATGACTTGAAACTCGGAGGGATGATACTTGGGGAGATGCCGCAGAACCTCCCGCAATAAAATTTCAGATTTCTCACCAATTGACTGAGGTAATTAGTCTAATCAATTAATCTTCAAGTCCTAAAACTTGTAGACTATTCATAGTTTTTGTTTCTGGTTTGGTATAATGGTTCTATGGAACAATGTCTACAGCTTGTCTGAGCGTTTTTTCTGAATTTTTGTCCAGGAGGAAAGAAGATAATGAGTCTGAGTATGAAGTTCATTAGGGCCAATTAATCTTCAAAGTCCTAAAACTCGTAGACTATTCATCGTTTTTGCTTCTGTTTTGGTATAATGGTTCTATGGAACAATGTCTACACTTTGTTATAACCTAACCGCCTCCTACATCACGGTTCCTTGTCAGGGGACATGCATTAAGGTATATCGCTTCGCTTGACGAGGGATTACCTCTCGTTCCCACACTATGCGGCATCATTATTCCCCACGGAATTCTATAACTAACATTCTATAACTAATGGCAAACGTTTTTTTTGTTTGTTGAAATAGGGAAACGTAAACGTACTATTACCATGTAAATTTGATACGTAATACAAGCACACATTTACTTCGGCGACTGAGGTTCGTGTGGCTGGCTGTGCGAGGTTTGTTTGAGCTGTTTTCAAGGTTTATCATGCCTATAAGGAAAGGCCTAGGCAAACACTTGAAACCATTCCGTAATAAATGTTCTGAAACATGTCAAGTTTCCGCTGATGCGAGTTTGCATCATGATAATTTAGCTGCAGAGCACACATCTACAACAGTACTTTCTCAACATGACGGAAACGCACGAATGTTGCCTGATGACTCTGATCATTACTCCTTTTCACCGATGATTTACACCAATGATGTGGAACTACAAGCAAGTTCCAGCGAATGTGTTACTATAAGTGTTCATCAGCAACATAATTCTTTCAAGGTATGTGAACCCACTGATGCATGTGACGTGCCGAACGCATGGAGTGGTGCGAAACCTACTATTGTAAGGAGATGCACTGACAAAAAATCGGATCAAGTTTCAAACAATGATGTGTGTCTACGAGTCGAGCAGACTACGACATACGGATTCGTTCCTCCAAATCAAGATTGGCAGCGGAAAATCTGCCAGGAAAAAGATATTCCATTATGTTCTGTGGTGAAATGTGGAATATCTGGTGTGATGTTGCGAGATCCCACATGGTCGTGTGGCATACACAAAATACGAGGCGACGGTAATTGTTTTTATCGGTCGATTTCATTCTGTACCATGGGATCACAAGAATCTCACGAACAAATTCGTCAGAATTTATTTTATTTTGAAATCATGCATCGTGACAAAGTAACTGCACTTCTGTGGCAAAATGAGACCTTCCAAGCTCACATCGCTAAAACAGCTACGGCTGGTGAAGACGCAACCGATGTGGATGTTTTCTGTGCCGCAGCGTACCTTGGAACTACAATTTATGTATACCAGAAACCTGGCGAGAATGGTGCATGGACGTGGAGCAGGTATGGTCCTGAAATACAATTACTGAAGCATTGTCAAATACCCAAGGGCACACACAAGGATGTAGTCCATCTGAACTGCTTGAACGACGAGGTAGATGCTCACAATTACAAATTATTTGAAGCTGTGAAATACAGAGTAGAATATGTCACTGTTCCAGCTAATGAACGAGCAGTCAGCAGTGGCCATAGGTCTACAATACGATGTTTGTATCAATATTGATGTTGAAGATGGGCTACTCAACGGTGCTCCTTGCACCATACAAAAACTTGACTCGTTCGGCAAGTTCAACAGTATCTGACTTACTATGGGTGACATTCGATGATGAAAAAATTGCAAGAGCGCAACGCACTCTATACTTAAAATATTACCAGCCTGGTATCGATAGGGTGTGGACTCCAATTTTTGCTGTCTGCCATGAATATAATTTCAACAAATCACATTTAGCTGGAATCCAATTTCCTCTTTGGCCTTCAACAGTTAAAACGATCCACCGCTCACAAGGAGACACGATGAGGGAACTTGTTCTTGATCATACTACCTGGTACGGAAATATAGCTCACTCACATTATGTACTTGCATATTGTACCCCCATTCAAATATGAATGGCCTGCATATTGTAAATATCAATGCAACGAAAGTCCAATGCAAACTGAAAACAGACAAACCTACTTGGGATATAATTACAGTTGACAAAGATGTACAAGAAGAGATGAAACGACTACACACAGAATGACATCTTGAGCTCTGTTACACACCCATCTGTACTCTTCCTGAAAATGATACCAAGGTGATCTTCCAAAATGCAACGTCCTTTCATGATCATTGGCCCAACATGGTTGCGGATCCGAATTACTTAGTCGCAGATGTAATAGGTATAGCTGATAGTCGCCTGTTCGAAAATGAAAATAGTTTCAATTACCATATTGCCGAATACCAGTTGCTCAGATGTGACCAGTCTGTACAAGTTCCCAACTGTCGACCACCTCATGGCCTTGCCGTGTACATTAGGAACAATATAGCCACACTCAACTCAGATAAGTTCACTTGTAAAGATGGAGACTGGTACAGATTCACGTTAAACATGAACAGTAATTTACTTCAGCTAGCATTCATGTATGTATCTCCTTCAATTCAATGGACCAGATTTAAACCATGTCATGAATCTCCTCGATATTATGGATAAGAATATCCTGATCTTAGTTATGGCTGATTTCAATAAACTTGCTACCGCTACCTGCATTGAATTCCTGTCAGACAAGTACGGTTTGATGCAATTCGTGACGAAACCGACAACTGACAATGACAGCAAATTAGACTTGGTCTTTACCAATATAAGTTTAGCATCAATTAAAACCGGATCGATTGAAATGTGTTGGACCGATCATAAATGAGTTTGGTCGAGTATCAATCTCTGATTTTCTTACTGCTTTCAGCACTATTGAAACTTCTGTCAGGACTGTTGAAAACTAACCATTATTGCTATCAGGACTGTTCATAAAATATTGCTGTCAAGACTATTCATAAAATATTACTTTCTGCACTGTTCATAACATATTGTTATCATGACTGTTCAAAAATATTACTTTCAAAACTGTTCATTTAATGTTGCTACCAGCACTTTTCTTAAAATATTGTTGTCAAGATTGTTCATAAAATATTGCTGTCAAGACTGTTCCCAGGAAGATAATGAGTATGAAGTTCATAAGGACCAATTAATTTTCAAAGTCCCAAAAACTCCAAGAGTATTCGTAGTTTTTGCTTTTTGAATGGTATAATGCTTCCATGGAACAATGCCTACACCTCATGTTTTTTTCTGAATTTTTGCCCAGGAAGAAAGGTAATGTGTCTTAATGAGTAGGAAGTTCATTAGGGCCGGAATAAAAACAATGAATGTTAATGAATATATCCAATATTGATGAAATTGGAACTGACCAGGGCCCACGGGCCATATTTTTTATTAATACTTATACTTTAAACTCATAAGGTAATGTATTGTGACGTCCACGGGACTTGAACAGTCCCGCCAACGTAGAATGAGCCGAAACGATGGAGGCGGTTTATTTATTTATAACCCAAACATGGCGGTTCTAATCGCTCTACCGCAAACGGGACGAGGAAGGTGGCACGAGTCACTTTTCACTGAGTTGATGATGTTTATTTGTTTTTATTATTAACCAGAAATAACAAGACTCGGCAAGAAGAGGGATCCGGGGCGATTCGACGGGATGGTATGGGATCGGGCGTGGGGAAAAACACAGACAATTCCAATGAATATACAATTCTCAAACCCTCTAAGGCGCCAAGTACACACACACACACACACACACACACACACACACACACACACACACACACACACACACACACACACACACACACACACACACACACACACACACACACACACACACACACACACAACGTAGCTACTTCTGGTGGTCAGGCTGGACTGTGGTGTGGACGCAACTGTCCCTGGATCGGCGTCGGACGAGCTGGCCTTGCTCTCGTCAGGGGGGCAGGAGAAACCGTGGTGCTGTCGACCTCCTGGTCCTGGCCCAAGTCCGCTCACAGCCGCCAGGGAACCAGTTCTGGCACCAAATTGCGAGCAGGAGAGGGAGGCAGGTCCACCCGCCGTTCGACCCCGTACTGCGAGTCAGTAGAACCCCAGAGCCAACCAAGGTGAGGCACGAGGCTCAGCAAGGCTCCAAGACACGATGAAGAACACGATCGAATCAGCACAACAACAAGTACGCTTCCCGCGCAACAGCCTCCACACCAAAAAAACACGATCTTTTTGTCCCGATCTTCTTCCTCTTCCTTTTCGACCCCGAACAGAACCTTTTTATCCTCCTGTCGTCGTCACTTCCAATCGAGCCGTTTATTGGCCCACCGCCGTCGCCTTCTGCCAATCGTGATCACGGGGCGGAGCCATCCGCTGCACTGTCCTGTGACGTCACGGCCAGCCTCCAGGGACTACGAAAAGGGGTTTACGCAGACACACTTACCCTATCCCGTGTCCCTATCTAATTACGTGACAATTATCATTTCCCCCTTGAAGAAATGAACATTTACTAGACAACTTATCACCACTGAATTGCTACTTATTACATCGAGATCCTGGTAAACTCGAACAGCGTGGCATACCTAATTAAACATCCTAATTACCCTTTGAATGCATACCCCCCCCTCAAACGTAACACTGCCCCCTCCTCTGGTACCGCAGCTCCTGCAAGGTATGTCACAGGCACTACCGTACCAGCCTTTACACTTACTGACTCACACCTAATTAACCTAACGAAATAAAGTAGGAGGGGCAATGGGCAGCGAGTCGCAGCTAACTTACCTATCCTGCTTAATGTACTACCCCCTTATGGCCTTATCCTCGCCTAAACAATCATTCGTTTTTTTAATTTTTAATTTTTTTTGTTTTATCACATGAGAGCACTGAGCGAAGTTGCACTCCATCTTCTGGATCATCGCTCTTGCCCAACACTCTTCCAGTGATCTGGGGAGGGGAAACAAAAGGTTCCACAAAAACACAACACTTATACTTTACATTCCTACTCTAAGCCTTAACGACACTATTCACAGGATATTTAGACTTGACCGCCTACCCCAGTGGATGCTAATAGACCCAGCGTTACCTGGGGAGCCAATTTTCAAATTTGCTTGCCCAAAAATTATGCGGACATCATGCCCTTGCTGCACATGTCAAGTTGTGCGGGATCGAGTGGGACTCATACATCTTCACAACACTCACACCATGGTCATCATCACATTTCTAGGTCATGGTCCTCATTTTAATCATGCAGGCTGAATCCCGTCGTGGCCGTGGGGTGGGTTACCACAAGATTATGGGGGCATCTCAGGTGCAACCATGCCCACAGGTAAGCTTTAGTCCAACCCGGACGTTTCTCCGCCCCGCTCCCTTTGATTCCCTCCCCCCCCCCCCGGTAGCCATCAGCTCTCATCCCGTACAACACTCTGGAAGGGGTCTCACTGGCTCCTCTGGCCTTCCTGGGTCGCCAAGGTCCTACCCGCCTTGGTCGCCCAACCAGACCCTCTCCCAGTTGCCTCCAGACACTGTCACCATGAGCCACCAGGTGGTGAATCTCCTTGAAGGGGGTCGCAATTCCCGCTCACCGTGAGCTTCAGCAATCCCTGTGGACAAGCACATCATCCCCACCCACAAAACCCACATGACTCCCCCACCCCATCGGCCTTACATGTGACACCTGCATTTCTAACACTTCACCGACCATGACCTTCCCTGTTACCACACCATGTCCAATAAAAAAATCAACGTGTGCACCATACATTTCACTTCTTAACTTAAAACAACTCACACAGCACTTCTCACCCGATCCACGCACCAGCCATTGGACAACCACTTGTGCCCGCTTTGTTACCAATTACCCACTGTCCCGATTGTCACTCTAAAACCCAGCAGAACTTACAAACCCATGCCAATTTTTCCACAGTTCACTTTTTTTTTTACCAAAGGAGGGCACTTCGCCACAATCTCAGCAGCCGAGCATGGCCGTATATGCTCAGCCCAATCTAGTCTCCCCAACCCCCGACAGTGATTTCCGGACCCGACCCATGAAAGGGCATCTAGGATAGACCTGGCGGTTCAGCAGGAGGATTCATCCTCTCCGGGCTTGAAAGTCTATTGGAGGGTCTCTCCATCGCCGGGTACCGGCAATATCGTTGCACGTGTCCTCTTTGCCCGCACCGGAAACAACTCCCCATAAAAGGCCCCCGTGAGTATCGGTGAAATGTCTCTTCCGGTTCCGGACCCCCTCGGCCATAATCGAATTGCTCTATTGGCTGGGCTGGACCCCGCCGCTTTGGTGCACTAACTACCGGATTACCCTTTATCAAACTTGACAGTTTCTGGCAAATTTCCTGAAACATTTGGGTAATGCCAATTTCTCCCAGCCCCCCTCCTTGATCCTGGATCTCCGCCTGTCGGATCGTCACCGATGGCCTCTCTGGAACCCGACCCGGCCGACTCCACGAGGCCAGCCTGGCCGCGCACTCGGCCGCTCGGTGAACGGTGGGTGGATCCTGTAACTCCACGAGCGCTCGGACCTCAGGGTCCGGAAGAGCAGCAAAAAATTTCTCTAGTGCCAGTCTGTCCCACGCCTCCACTGTAAGGTCCCGATACGCGATCCTGACTGATTGGTAAATGTCCTGTGCCAGCTCCTGCACTGTCTCACCCGGCTTTAATCTGCGGTGCTGGAGCTGGGCCCGCACCAGATCACAGTTTGCCGCGAACCCAAACCGACGGCTCAACGCCTCGCAAATGTGGGAGCTGGTCAACATCCCTCCACGATCACGTTTAACACATCTGCGGCTGGTCCCCGCAACGTTGCCACCAAATTCCCTGTACGTTCCCGCTCATTCCACCCGTTTAGTCGGGAAATGCACTCAAATTGCATCAGAAAAGCTTCAACGCTCCCTGACCCGTCAAAATTTACCAGGGGGATCACTTTTACGGTGGCCCGCTTCTCAGTTTCTCCCTTGTCCGAATCCAGCCCAGGGATCAAACACCCTTGTGGCTGCGTATCCAATTTCGGAGCCCACTGTGGCCAAAGATGTTTTGTGGTGATGGTCTCATGGGTCAATTTTGCCTCCTGTTCCAAACGTTGAATGGACCGATTCACCTCTTCCCGCAGGATCTTCTGGGCCCGCACAACCTCCTCCAAGGCTCCGTCGCGAGTTTGTAGCTGCTCCTCAACCAACCCGGACACTCTACTTACAAAAGACGGCTTTACCAGGCCTTTATCCAAGACTTCATCTTGGCTCATAATTTTATCTTGTTCGTCCAAACGAGCCTCCAATCCTTTTACCTCCTCTGCCAAATTCATCCCTTGCTTCCTCAGCTCTCCCCACTCTTCAACTTGCAGCTGCATACGAGCATCCACACAGGCACGATGACGTTCCAGGCTTTCATCCACTTTATCAACCCGAATGTTCGTTGCATCAATTTTATCTACCAATTTTTTCATATATTTTCCCCCTCCAATGTAATTTCTACCTTTGTTTCCTCCAATCTATCCTCGAATTTACTTTGTATTTCTCCCAATTTAACATCCACACACTCCTGCATCTCAGTTTTCATTTTCTCCATCTTTTCCCCCAATTCATCCCTCATTAAATCAATCCGTGCACCCAACTGTTCCCCCATTACCCCCAATCGATCCGCCATCTCTGCCCCCTGTGCCATCATTTTTGCCCTCTGTGTCACGAATTGATTTTCCATTTGTGCCGTCATTTCTGCCCCCTGTGCCGTCATTTCTGCCCTCTGTGTCACGAATTGATTTTCCATTTGTGCCGTCATTTCTGCCCTCTGTGTCACGAATTGATTTGCCATTTGTACCGTCATGTCCGCTATTAAACGTTCCAACAGTGTCTGGATCGTCATCTCACCGGTTTCCGGCGCTGCCGGCCCCGTTACGGGCAATGAAGCACGGTCCACGCTCGGAATGGGGGAGGTTCCAACCCTACCCCCTTCTCTCCCCTCTTCCCCCGACTCGCTGCCAGACACGTGGCCTTCCTCCTCAAACATCTGCACATCCGCCATGGTGCAGAAGTCCCGTTTGCCGCCAATTAATTTATATTTGAAAAATCCCGCCAAAATTTTCCCGCGCTCGCGCGCTTTTCTGGAGTGGTTTTATATTCCAATTCGTGGCGAGATTTTAATCTTGGTATATTCTCCCGATACCAAATATAATTTAGAGGGGTTCGAACATCCCACTTCTGACACCAATGTGATGTCTACGGGACTTGAACAGTCCCGCCAACGTCGAATGAGCCGAAACGATGGAGGCGGTTTATTTATTTATAACCCAAACATGGCGGTTCTAATCGCTCTACCGCAAACGGGACGAGGAAGGTGGCACGAGTCACTTTTCACTGAGTTGATGATGTTTATTTGTTTTTATTATTAACCAGAAATAACAAGACTCGGCAAGAAGAGGGATCCGGGGCGATTCGACGGGATGGTATGGGATCGGGCGTGGGGAAAAACACAGACAATTCCAATGAATATACAATTCTCAAACCCTCTAAGGCGCCAAGTACACACACACACACACACACACACACACACACACACACACACACACACACACACACACACACACACACACACACACACCCCGTAGCTACTTCTGGTGGTCAGACTGGACCGTGGTGTGGACGCAACTGTCCCTGGATCGGCGTCGGACGAGCTGGCCTTGCTCTCGTCAGGGGGGCAGGAGAAACCGTGGTGCTGTCGACCTCCTGGTCCTGGCCCAAGTCCGCTCACAGCCGCCAGGGAACCAGTTCTGGCACCAAATTGCGAGCAGGAGAGGGAGGCAGGTCCGCCCACCGTTCGACCCCGTACTGCGAGTCAGTAGAACCCCAGAGCCAACCAAGGTGAGGCACGAGGCTCAGCAAGGCTCCAAGACACGATGAAGAACACGATCGAATCAGCACAACAACAAGTACGCTTCCCGCGCAACAGCCTCCACACCAAAAAAACACGATCTTTTTGTCCCGATCTTCTTCCTCTTCCTTTTCGACCCCGAACAGAACCTTTTTATCCTCCTGTCGTCGTCACTTCCAATCGAGCCGTTTATTGGCCCACCGCCGTCGCCTTCTGCCAATCGTGATCACGGGGCGGAGCCATCTGCTGCACTGACCTGTGACGTCACGGCCAGCCTCCAGGGACTACGAAAAGGGGTTTACGCAGACACACTTACCCTATCCCGTGTCCCTATATAATTACGTGACAATTATCATTTCCCTCTTGAAGAAATGAACATTTACTAGACAACTTATCACCACTGAATTGCTACTTATTACATCGAGATCCTGGTAAACTCGAACAGCATGGCATACCTAATTAAACATCCTAATTACCCTTTGAATGCATACCCCCCCCCCCCCTCAAACGTAACAGTATTTATTCCATCACTCATCATAATATATCTTTCATCATCAAATGTTGTTAGAGCCTTCTTCCAAACAGTCTCTGAGAATATTTCATGTTTATAATTTCGAATAAGTTTCATCCCTCCAAAAACATCTTTTCACTTCCACATACATTCAAGGTAACATTGAAAGTAAATGGTCTCTTTTAATACATTCTTCTTTCGACCTTTAAGTTTCTTTTCACAATTGAATTCTTTTAACCCTCTCGTTAAGTATTTATAAGCATATGCCTTTAATCTAACACCACCAAATTCACTAAGTATCTTTTCACCAAATTCATCTTTAAATATACCAATAACTTTTTTATTCTTATTTGAAAAGAGTGCGTTATTCAAATCACAATTACTTGTCATAAATATCTTCTTCTTTCATATCCTTATAAACATCATCTGTAGTTATCTCTGGTATGAAGCTATCTGTATCCATATATAGCAATACAATATTCTCACCATATCTCCTCTTTAGGTTATTATAAAAGTAATCATACATTAAATACTTTGAAAGATCTAAAACAGATGTTCCCACATTCTCACATAAAAGAGAGTATCCATCGTTACACTCTTTATTCAAATGAATGGCACAAAAATTTTCTGTAAATATTTCCACTCTTTTAAAGCTTGGTTTATTTATCAACTTCTCTGCCTGCTCCCAAGTTTGAGCAAGTCTTACATTTTGTCTATTCCTTATATTTTCCAGTTTTACCAAATACAGAATTAATTACACTGAACAACAAAAATTTTTTACTGGAGATGTGTAAAGTGATTTAGACTAATTTGGGTACGCTGATTTCAAAAATCATAACCGTTTTGCTGTATCACGTCAGGATTTTCAGTAACAGAAATATTCCCATTGCCTAGAAGTCAGGATTTCAATGAAATTTACAAAAATTCATTTATTCATTTATTTCATCATGATGCTTCAAAATTATAGAAATTACAGAAAAACTCCACTAGAATGTAATTAAAAATGCTTTAGGCATTTGGCTTTGCGTTTGTGCTGCTCTGTGTCAGTTTCACGATGCAGGAACCAGCAGAAATCGCCCATCATGTTCGGGTTGTGCCGCCCTTGGTAACGCGTCTCCATGAGTGAAATCTCTTGGTGGAATCGCTCGCCGTGCTCGTCCGAGACTGCTCCCAGGTTGTCAGGGAAGAAGTTCAGGTGCTGGTGTAGGAAATGGATTTTCAGGAACATCCTGGAGCCAAGTTTCCTGAAGGACTCCAGCAGCTGCTGCACTATTTCTTCATAGTTGTCCGCGCGCTCGTTCCCCAAGAAGTTGTCCGTCACAGCTTTGAAGCTCCTCCACGCTGCCAGCTCTTTGGGGTTTAGAGTTGTCGGAAAAGTTTCGTCCTTCATAATCTGTCGGATTTGCGGTCCAACAAAGACACCAGCCTTGATCTTGGCCTCCGACAAGGTGTTGCCAAACTTTTCCTTGAGGTATAAAAACCCACGCCCATTCAGATCCATTGCCCGTACAAAACTTTTCATCAAGCCGAGCTTTATGTGGAGTGGTGGAAGGAAAACCAAAAAGGTTCATCATCACCATCCTCTTCACCACTGCTTACAGCTATGTTCTGATCAGCTGGAGGTGTTGGAACGGGGTTCTCGTCATCATGAGGCACAGGTTTACGAGCAGAGACGCAGTCAGCGTACTTGATGTGACCTTTATTCTTCTTGTTGAAGCCGGCGATGCTTGTGCAGCAGAAATAACAATCATCATGATGATTCTGCGGCTCACGCCATATCATGGGCACCGCAAATGGCATGCTCGCGCGCTTGCCCACCAACCACTGAGTCAAGGTTGTGTGACAGCTTGTGCAGCAGATGTGTGGTGCCCAGCTCTGTTCTTGGTCCCCCACCTTACACCCGAAGTAGTGAAAGTAGGCGGCCTTCATTTTCACTGCTGTAGATATACTTCGCTGTTGATCTTTTTTGGTATACCGACCACAGACATAACAGAAGTTATCAGGATGATTGGTACAGGAACGCCTACTCATCTTTATCTGAAAGAAAGAAATATAACACAAGTTAACAACAATTGTACGAAATAGACATGTTAAAGACATATGTAAATTTCATTGAAATCCTGACTTCTAGGCAATGGGAATATTTCTGTTCCTGAAAATCCTGACGTGATACAGCAAAACGGTTATGATTTTTGAAATCAGCGTACCCAAATTAGTCTTAATCACTTTACACATCTCCAGTAAAAAAAAAAATTTGAAATTTGTTGTTCAGTGTTATCAACTTCTAAAGGTCCTTCTCAAAATCATTTTCAGCCTTTGTTCTAATCCTCGTATTATAATCAATATATTTACCGAACCAATGACTTTGATCTTTAGTGCCCTATGCACCTTTTTAAATTTTAGTCCTGCTTCCATAAATTGCTTTAGATTTCTTTTATCTAAAACATACTTCCCTTTATCAAACAATGTTGTTAGGAATTTAGTTGGAGGAATATATTTAAACTCATTTGAAGAACGAAATAAATTTTGTTGATAACCACTGAATAACTTGATTGGGGATCTCTTTTTCAACTTTATAAGGAAGGTCTTGATGTTTGTTATGAAGTTTTCTAGGATAGTTTAAATATATTTAAAAATATTACCCATAATCCCGTTTATATAAATCTTCTTGACTTGTGGCGATTATACCATCGAAGATAGATTTGTACTCGTATTCTTTCACCCATTTAAAATTACCATCGGGTTGAGATTCAGACATTGCCCAGCCATAAAAGTTATTCGCATCAAAGTACATTAAGTAAGATGTGGGCTTATCAGGTGAGAAGTCTGGAAGATATATGTATATGTATATATATATATATATATATATATATATATATATATATATATATATATATATATATATATATGTGTTAAGGCAAATAATATATATATATATATATATATATATATATATATATATATATATTGTCCTGGAAATGGCCCTTATTGGACTACTACATAACGGATTAGCTCACATCCCCCATTAAATGCATGTTTAGCTAGGTTGTATGGTAAAATGGACGTTGCATGTGTGTCGGGAGTTGTAAGAGGCTGTATTATTGTTTGTGCGGTGGTGGTAGAACGAAGGCTCCCTCTTCTTCCTCCCCTCTACGGACGATAGGCCCTACCCAGTCGGCTGAGAGGGTGTGGCCAAAAAGAGGAAGTGAAGCTCAGGGGAGGAGTTTGTCGGCTTCGCTAAGAGAGGCGTGCTCGTGTGTCGAAGGAGCGAACGAGAGAGAAACAAAGGCTTCGTAAAAAGGTTGAGTTTGTGGAAAACAATCGGGTTTTCGAGGCGTGCTCGGGGTGGCTTCGAAGCAAGCGAATGAAGACCTCGTGAAAAGGTTCAGTTTGGCAGAAGTACAAAACCGCAGTCGGTTTAGAGGGGTGCTCGTGTTTCGAAGCGAGCGAACGTAAGAGAGGCGGCCTGCACATCGAGTCTGCCTTTTTGGGGCAGTGGGAGAGGTGGCCTGCACGTCAAGTCAGCGATCGACTCTTATGAGGAGGTGATTCTGCCGTGAGAGAGAAACTGAGAGGACGGAGTTGGGAAGTCGGGCTTCGAGGCGAGAAGGCAGGAGAGGAGACAACAGAGCCTATGACGGTCCCTGCTCACACCAACGGCTCAACACGTTTGCCGATCTGCTTGCTGGAGCCCGGCACCTCGATTTGGGCCTTGTCTGGTGAACAGGCCAGGACTGGATTTGTATGCTGGACATAAAGAGCAATCAGCTGAGGCCCATCGTCGACCTTGCGCGGGGTCAGACCGCGCTCTGACCGCGTGCGGTGCGGAAAGGAAAGAGTGCGGCACCGCCATCTTTCCACGCGGCGCTTTCGAGCTGGGGCTCGAATCCGTGGAAATCCGCCTGTTGCGAGCGACATTCGTGCTTTTGACACTGTCCTCTCGTCCATGAAACATCACCAAGTACTCTGTCTTGTCTTGCATGCATGCTGTCTGCCTGTCTGTCTTTGTCTGCATGTGTTGTATAAGGCATATCTTGGTAGCAACCCCCTCAAAACCTGTAGTCCGTAGTTCCCTAGTTAAGAACGGGTTAAAGATTGTTAATAAAAACATTGTCGTGAATGGTTTGCTTGTGTCATGTTTCCCGATGTTCCCCAATGAATCTGGTTGATTCGGATGAAGTTGCCGCAATGGATTAATTCATGTCACGTCGAGGAACGATCCGTTTGATTGGCATATAAAACCAAAATGGTTACAGACTGGCAGAAAACGCTCGGCATCTGACACAAGCAGTCTGTAACCAGGGTTCTATTTCCCCAACTGGTAAGGTACAAGGATTACGTTGGTATCGCGATTGAAGACTCGTGACCCGAGGCCTGTGCCGAGCCGGCCGGCGTTATAAACCCCGGAGATGGCGGTGGTGACAGTGGCGCCAAGAGTCGGGTGAGAATCCCGCCTCCCCGGATCTGCAACAATATATATATACAGTGGGGAGAACAAGTATTTGATACACTGCCGATTTTGCAGGTTTTCCCACTTACAAAGCACGGAGAGGTCTGTAATTTTTATCATAGGTACACTTCAACTGTAAAAGACGGAATCTAAAACAAAAATCCTGAAAATCACATTGTATGATTTTTAAATAATTAATTTGCATTTTATTGCATGAAATAAGTATTTGAGACATCAGAAAAACAGAACTTAATACAGAAACCTTTGTTTGCAATTACAGAGATCAGACGTTTCCTGTAGTTCTTAACCAGGTTTGCACAGACTGCAGCAGGGATTTTGGCCCACTCCTCCATACAGATCTTCTCCAGATCCTTCAGGTTTTGGGGCTGTCGCTGGGCAACACAGACTTTCAGCTCCCTCCAAAGATTTTCTATTGGGTTCAGGTCTGGAGACTGGCGAGGCCACTCCAGGACCTTGAGATGCTTCTTACAGAGCCACTCCTTAGTTGCCCTGGCTGTGCGTTTCGGATCGTTGTCATGCTGGAAGACCCAGCCACGCCCCATCTTCAATGCTCTTGTTGAGGGAAGGAGGTTGTTGGCCAAGATCTCGCGATACATGGCCCCATCCATCCTCCCCTCAATACGGTGCAGTCGTCCTGTCCCCTTTGCAGAAAAGCATCCCCAAAGAATGATGTTTCCACCTCCATGCTTCACGGTTGGGATGGTGTTCTTGGGGTTGTACTCATCCTTCTTCTTCCTCCAAACACGGCGAGTGGAGTTTAAACCAAAAAGCTTTATTTTGGTGTCATCAGACCACATGACCTCCTCCCATTCCTCCTCTGGATCATCCAGATGGTCATTGGCAAACTTCAGACTGGCCTGGACATGCGCTGGCTTGAGCAGAGGGACCTTGCGTGCGCTGCAGGATTTTAATCCATGACGGCGTAGTGTGTTACTTATGGTTTTCTTTGATACTGTAGTCCCAGCTCTCTTCAGGTCATTGACCAGGTTCTGCCGTGTAGTTCTGGGTTGATCCCTCACCTTTCTCATGATCATTGAGGCTCCACGAGGTGAGATCTTGCATGGAGCCCCAGACCGAGGGAGATTGACTGTTACCTTGAACTTCTTCCATTTTTTAATAATTGCGCCAACAGTTGTTGCCTTCTCACCAAGTTGCTTGCCTATTGTCCTGCAGCCCATCCCAGCCTTGTGCAAGTCTACAATTTTGTCCCCGATGTCCTTAGAGTTCAGATGGTTGGAGTCTGATTGATTGAGTGTGGACAGCTGTCTTTTATGCAGATAACAAGTTCAAACAGGTGCAGTTAATACAGGTAATGAGTGGAGAATGGGAGGGCTTCTTAAAGACAAAACTAACAGGTCTGTGAGAGCCGGAATTCTTACTGGTTGGTAGGTGATCAAATACTTATTTCATGCAATAAAATGCAAATTAATTATTTAAAATCATACAATCTGATGTTCAGGATTTTTGTTTTAGATTCCGTCTTTCACAGTTGAAGTGTACCTATGGTAAAAATTACAGACCTCTACGTGCTTTGTAAGTGGGAAAACCTGCAAAATTGGCAGTGTATCAAATACTTGTTCTCCCTCCTGTATGTGTGTGTGTGTATATATATATATATATATATATGTATATGTATATGTATATGTATATGTATATATGTATATGTATATACGTATATGTATATATGTATATGTATATACGTATATGTATATATATATATATATATATATATATATATATATATATATATCTTCTTCTTCTTTTTCGGCTGCTCCCGTTCGTGGTCGCCACAGCGGATCATCCGTATGATCCGCATAGTGATTTGGCACATGTTTTACGCCGGATGCCCTTCCTGACGCAACCCTGGTCGCCTCTTACGACACAGGGATATGGTACACCTATTTTAAGCGGGGTATACACCGGCCCAGTATACTGGTACTCATTTCGCCGACCTCGGAAGGATGACAGGCTGAGTCAACCCCCTGGTGTATTAATTCAGTGGCTCAATGGGGCTTGAACTCAGGACCTTTTGGATCCCAAGCCGCTGCCCGAACCACTGCGCTAACACCAGGCTTCATATATATATATATATATATATATATATATATATATATATATATATATATATATATATATATATATATATATATATATATATATATATATATATATATATATATATATATATATATATATTATATATATATATATATAGTTACGTTTGAGGGGGGGTATGCATTCAAAGGGTAATTAGGATGTCTAATTAGGTATGCCATGCTGTTCGAGTTTACCAGGATCTCGATGTAATAAGTAGCAATTCAGTGGTGATAAGTTGTCTAGTAAATGTTCATTTCTTCAAGGGGGTGAAATGATAATTGTCACGTAATTAGATAGGGACACTGGATAGGGTAAGTGTGTCTGCGTAAACCCCTTTTGGTTTTCTCTGGAGACAGGCCGTGACGTCACAGGACAGTGCAGCGGATGGCTCCGCCCCGTGATCACTATTGGCAGAAGGCGACGGCGGTGGGCCAATAAACGGCTCGATTGGAAGTGACGAGGACAGGAGGATAAAAAGGTTCTGTTCGGGGTCGAAAAGGAAGAGGAAGAAGATTACAACCAAAAGATCGTGTTTTTTTGGTGTAGAGGCTGCTGCGCGGAGAGCGTCCTTGTTGTTGTGCTGATTCGATCGTGTTCTTGATCGTGTCTTGGAGCCTTGCTGAGCCTCGTGCCTCACCTTGGTTGGCTCTGGGGTTCTGCTGACTCGGAGTACGCGGTCGAACGGCGGGCGGACCTGCCTCCCTCTCCTGCTCGCAACTTGGCGCCAGAACTGGTTCCCTGGCGGCTGTTAGCGGACTTGGGCCAAGACCAGGAGGTCGACAGCACCACGGTTTCTCCTGCCCCCCCCCCCTGACGAGAGCAAGGCCAGCTTGTCCGACGCCGATCCAGGGACAGTTGCGTCCACACCACGGTCCAGCCTGACCACCAGAAATAGCTACGTTTTGTGTGTGTGTGTGTGTGTGTGTGTGTGTGTGTGTGTGTGTGTGTGTGTGTGTGTGTGTGTGTGTGTGTGTGTGTGTGTGTGTGTGTGCGCTTGGCGCCTTAGAGGCTTTTGAGATCTGTATATTCATTGGAATTGTCTGTGTTTTTCCCCACGCCCGATCCCACACCATCCCGTCGAATTGCCCCGGATCCCTCTTCTTGCCGAGTCTTGTTATTGCTGGTTAATAGTAAAAACGAATAAACATCATCAACTCAGTGAAAAGTGACTCTTGCCACCTTCCTCGTCCCGTTTGCGGTAGAGCGATTAGAACCGCCATGTTTGGGTTATAAATAAATAAACCGCCTCCATCGTTTTGGCTCATTCTACGTTGGCGGGACTGTTCAAGTCCCGTGAACGTCACAATATATATATATATATATATATATATATATATATATATATATATATATATATATATATATATATATATTTTGCCTTAACATATCTCTGAAAATATTGTGAAATTCCTCCTCTTTTTGCCTTCTCAATCATCAAGAGCATATCTACAGTATATCACTTTGAAGTTCAAGGGAATGTTTAGTCATTTTTAGCATAGCACTCCAGGCTAGTCGAGGAGATATATAATAATGGACAGGATCAAGTCCATAGGAATCTATATTAAAACAAACATCTCTAAATGTCTCAAACACATCAGCTCGTAATATAACATCAGTTATTAATTAAAGGTCATGATATTCAACCATATTCTCTTTCTCAAACTCTTTCCAAACTTGATTCTCTCTTTCATATTCTTCACCCATTATATGACATCTTAATAACATTATAAAAATGCTTTTTAGGAGGAAGTCTTGTTTCTTTAAATCTTTCAAAGTAATCTATATAATCATGTGGGTAAACCCCATTCCATTAGGAAGATAAATGTCTTTACCAAAGTCAGCTTCAGTCCTATATTTATGAGAAAGTGTAGGAAAAGAGATGTTTGAAAACAAAGAACTTGGAGGGCTTGTGATAAATTTACAAGAGTCAAGAAATCTAATATTTGTATTGACACCCATTTCACGAGTATAAATCTGTTTTCTAAATGAGATGTAATTTTGATCTGCATCAGGAATTGCAATAATTTTTCCAGGAGTCTTACTTATTTCTTTTATAAAGAGATGCATGTCATGATGACAATTATTATGAAGAAATAAAGGTATGAATATAGGGATTCTATAATTGAGACTAAAATTATTTTGAGCTGCTCCTCTATATTTCCCCATTATATGACAATGATCTCGAACCCTTTTATCAGTTTTTACCAAAGCCTCTGACCATACTGTATATGACAAATCCTTGCTTCTTCAAATTCTTTCTCTCCATTAGGAAATAAGTCAAGAGGTTTATTTGTTCTTGACATAATTTTAGCTCGCTTACTACAATCATCCTCAATCCTTTAAACAAATTAATCAGCAGTGTCAGGTCCTCTATACAACTCCAACTTATCATATTTACTTCCTACAGATGATTTAACCCTTTAAAGTGTAGGTCTTTCCTTTCGAGAAATTGCAAAGAGCCAAGGTGTCAGTGAGTACAGTTTCCTACACCATCGAAAGGCACTTGGAAACTGGAGGAAACTCTGACAGGAATAGGTCTGGCAGACCCAAAGCCACAACACAATCAGAAGACAAGTTTCTGAGAGTCAACAGCTTGCGTGATAGGCGGCTCATAGGTCAGCAGCTTCAAGCACAGCTTAACACTGGTCGAAGTAAGGAAGTCTCAGTTTCAACTGTGAAGAGAAGACTTTGAGCTGCAGGTTTGACAGGTCGAGTGGCAGTAAGAAAGTCATTGCTAAGATGGCAAATTTTGAAAAAGAGGCTTGCCTGGGCCATGAAGCACCACCAGTGGATCACTGAAAACTGGAAGAAGGTCTTATGGACCGACGAATCAAAATTTGAAATCTTCGGTTCAAATAAAGGTTCTTCGATGAAAAAATAAAGGAGATTGGATAATTGATACTCCAATGGGTATAGGTTCAACTATTATGAAACATAAAGTCTGAATAGGTTCAACTCCTTCTGCCATGGGAAATGTAGCAGGTGCTGCAGCAAGTACATAAGATGCTCAAAAGGAGTCTCAATAATTACAAGCAATAAAAGAAATGAAGAAAGGTAAAACTCCCATTGTCTCCCCAAGAATGACAAAAAATATTTCAAGTACATGGATCAGGATTTCAAAAGTTTTAACATCTTTTTTTTTAATAAAAATAAATACAAGTATGAAGGCAATTGATCATGTCTATCATTTGGATGATACCATGATCATCTCAAACTCTACTAAAAAAGATGACTACTTCAAGGTAAATGCTATAATAGGAAGAGAATGGAAGAAAAACAGAACAAAAATCTTTGCAATAAATAATCAAAAACTTATTTGAATCTTGCCGATAGTTTCTTTTGTAAATTTTCATTCACAAAGGCTGCTCAAAACACAAACGCTATATACGTAATTGATTTTTTTTTCCTGAAAATGTTTCTAATGGTGTTCGTTTGTATGGAACACAAGAAGTTGAAGTGGTTGATTATGTCTCTGCTACATCTGAAATGATGAAATTTACACTACTTTCATTTCGTGATAGAATGGGTAAGTGTGCTGTTGAAGGTTTTATTCCTGATATGACAACGGGAACAACTGCAGACCCCAGTTATAGTCAAAGAAAAGGAATGTATAATGATGATGCAAAAGCAGAAAATAGTTTTACCATCCCAGTTCCCCATAAAGGTATATTATGATTTTGTGATTACGATAAAGTTTTGTATGGACTTAAAATTCGATTTCAACTACAAAGTGATGATAATAAAAACAGATTGCTTTTTCATGTTGCTCATGCTTTTGATGCTCAGAAGAAATATGTTATTAATGAAATGAGTTGGTATATTAGTGAATATTCTCCTAATCTTAAAACGGAAGAGATGTTGAGTAGAAGACTTAACTCAAAGAAACCGCTCAACATATCTGATCTTAAAAGAAGATGTCAACATGTTAAACTGAACCAAACCACTTACACATGGAATTTGGGTGTTCTAGAAGGAAAGCCATGATACCTATGGCTTATTTTTAAGAAACCAGATGGAGATGCTGCTACTGATAAGAATAATGTGTTGGGTGATAATGCCAAGGAGAAACTACTTCAGGTTTCTCTGGATGGAACATTTTATCCACGAGACAGATTTGAAATTAATTTGGACATAAATGATTATGCTGAAGCATAATCATCTTATCTTATCAAAATGTTTGTAAATGTAAAAAAAAAATGCATCAAAATTATGTCTTATCAAAATGTTTGTAAAAGCAATAGTAATAAGGAACCCATTTTTAATATTGCAGCATTTAAAAGCCTATATACAATCTACGCGATTGACCTGAGCACTCCAAAGAAAATTATAAAGTCTAATAGAGTGGATACTTCCCTACACATTGAAAGAGGAGAGAGTGAAGAAGTTGATACCTATCATTTACTTTTGGAAGAAACAGAATTACAAATTCATACAGATAATGGTGTTATGATGAGTCTCACATAATTTTTTGATAAATAAATGAGTAGTAAAGTGCCAACTGGGGTATATGTTAATCAAATCAATCTTAACAAACTATCATGTTTTATTCAAAATCAAAAGCCTTGTATAATTAACATTAATACAATTCAGAGAAAAGGAGCAGTAAGAATTGATGTTTTGCTTGCAAGAGAACAGGTAAAATCTTTAATGATACTGGCTCACTGAAAATTAAAATGTCAAAACCAATGTTGAAGAAATATTCAATAAGAGAGACGAGTGGAGGTATTCTCCCATTTCTAATTCCTTTAGTTGCTGGTTTAAATGTGGCGGGAGCATTGACGGGTGGTATTTCAGCAGCGGTAAAAACTACTAACTAAAGGAAGGCTCAAATACAAGCTAAAATAGAGTTGGAAAGACATAACAAAGAGTTGGAGAAACAAATTAGTGGAAATGCTGTAATTGTATATTTTGCTGAAAAATGAAAGCAAATACTCAGTTTTGTATATAACTGAGTTATAAAGCAAGATTGTTAGTTGGAGATATGCTTTCTTCTCTTGTACAAAGTGGTGTAAAATTAATGAAAAGGGGGTAATGGATTATATCTTTCTCATAATAAATGAGCATTGATGAGTGGTTTAAAGAATTTGGAAACAATACAACATCAAATATATAATTTGCCAAATACTGTAAAATATAAAAAATTGATAATGTGGTTATTTTGTATGAGAGAAGAATTAACAAACTTGTCTCAATATTCAAAGAATATTATTATGAATTTGAAAGATTATAATGGGAGCGGAACTCATTGGGTTTGTGTTCATAATAATCATGGTAAATATTATTTTGATAGTTATGGTCTTCCATCACCTGTTGAAGTCATGAAAATCTTACAGAATGATGTTTATCAAACATTTCAAGTCCAATAATTAAATCGTAAGTGTTGTGGTCAATGAAATGTTTTCGTGTTATTTCAACTCAACAATAATATAAAATTTTAACGAAGTTATTTTTAATCTAATATAAATGACATGTTGGAAAAGATGGTTCTTCTTTTGGTGCAGCCCAAGAACTGGATATTGGTTTATTAATTGATTATTGATCATTGATTTGTTAACTTGTGTATCACAAAAATATTAATCGGAAAAATGCTGATAAATCAATAAATTATCCAAGCTCTACAGATCTGAATGACTTGGGTGAGATTAAGTGATTTATCACAATTTATAATCTTAAATAAAATGGCTGTGTATATATCAAAGATGCAGAAATGTTGATTTTTATCTCCAGGTCATACAGAATTCCCAGTTCTATTTGAAATTAAATTTCATAAAGAAGAATGTGTAGTTTTTATGAGAATATAACCTTAGGGATGTCATATGAATAATTTAGGGTATAATTCGTTATTTTAAATAAACCTAGAAGACGTGAAATAATTAAATTGGTCTCGTAAGGAAGAATATTATCCACTTGGTGCTGATAATGATATTTGTTGAAGACTATTTGCAAACAACAAACAAAATCTTTTAATTAGGCAAAAATCAATAAGAGCTTTGCCATAGTTTATATAACGAAATCACAAAGAACAGGAATTTACATAATAAGTAAGGAGAATACAAACTAATTTAACCATTGGAAGATGGGGAGGTATGACCTGTCATCATATTTATCTGTTATATATTTCTGATACATAAATGACAGCAAGAAGGCTTCAAGAAAATTCTCATTTCTGTGTTGAAGTGTAATTACAAGAAAAGGGTATTCGGTATTTTAGTAAATATGTTCTACAACATAAGAATTGGGGCTTTTCAATAAAATATTGGCTTTATACTGATGTTGATAAACGAACAAGTTTGGATTTAACTAAAATGTTAAATAATGATAAGGTTTCAAAGTTGATAAAATACAAAGCTCTTTTAGAAATTCAAAATTAATTTTATTGGTTTCCTGTTGTCAATTTTTTATTTTGGACACAGGAATATCAACAAATTCAGATGAATGAATGTATGATATTCTATGGGGTGAAAGTGGTTCAAGGGTAGAAAGGGATAAAGATGGAGTTGAAGAAAATGAGGCAAGGGAGAAGGAGGAGAGGAAGAAGAGAGAGAGAACGAGGCAAGGGGGAAAGAGAGAAGGAGGCAAGGGAGTTAGAGATAGGGGAGGCAAGGGATAAAACAGAGAGAGGGGGGGCAAGGGATGAGAGAGAGAGAGAGAGAGAGACAGAGAGAGAGAGAGAGAGAGAGAGAGAGAGAGAGAGAGAGAGAGAGAGATAGATAGATAGATAGATAGATAGATAGATAGATAGATAGATAGATAGATAGATAAATAGATAAATCTAAAAATATATAAACCAGTGAGATTAGAAAAAGATTCGAGGTATTACAGAAAATAAGTCAATCTCAACGCACTGAGGAGGGAAACAAAGAATTAACAAGTCTATCAAAAATATATGGGTCAAGAGTATTAATATCGATTTCAGGGAGTGGATCTTTACAAGAAAGTGGAGAAAAAGAAGAGAAAGAAGGAAAGGATTATGTTATTGATGGTGTTGGTGTTATTGACTTTGGTTAAACTTTTACATTTTTTTTTCTTAAATATATGGAGGAGAAAGTGAAGGTATTTCTCAGGATTCTTTTTGTTCTAAAAATTAAGATTCAAATGTATATGTTGGAAACTAAAAAGGTTTTCACACACTTGGAATTTTTCTCATAAATAAATGGGTTATTGTCTCAAATGTAAAAAGAAAACCAGCACTAAAAATATCTCATACGTTAAAAGTCAAAATATCCCAAAAGTTTTTTCTCGGGGAGTAAATTTACAACAACTGGAATACCAGGGGAATTACATCTACCAGGGTATTCTTTCTGTGGTCCGGGAACAAACTTGGATAAAAGATTATATGAAGCTAACAATCCAAATCCTTGGTGGAAACCTCTAAATATGGTTGATGAAGTGTGTATGAAGCACGATATTGATTCGGGAAATAGCACGACATTAAAAGAAAAACTCAGCGCGGATTGAAAAATGTATAATTTGTCTATGATACAAAATGGAACCTTGAGAGAGAAAGTTGAGAGGTTCATCGTGAAGAAGATGAGTGCTAAATTGAGACTTGTACTTGGTTATCAAAAAAACTATTAAGCACTGTTGATGCCATTAAGATTGAAGAGCAATTAGCTGATCGATTATATAAACCAACTTGAGGGGGAGCACGCGGTAGAGTGAAAAACCTCCGCCACCAATACTGCTAGGTCACTCAAGTGAACCTGATATCCTATTCATTCAATTTGACGTAAACAGTGCTCACAGAGTTATAGTTTGCAACTTTCCCTTTTACTTTTAACTTTTACATACTCAATTCATTCGTCATAACTAGATTCTTTGAGACAGAAATTGATTTTACGTGGGTATATCCACCTGAAGTTACAAAATCAGCCGCAATTATAATTTTGGCATGTTTTTTGTTGGAAATCACTTATAACATGTAGAAATGCAAAAAAAAAATCGAAATTTTGTTGAAAAAGAAGTTGCAAAAATTTTTTTCTCTAAATTTTTTTTTTTGGGGGTGAGGGGGGGTTGGAAATCACTTAAAACATGTAGAGATGCAAAAAAAAAAATTCAAATATTTTTTCAAAATGCCTACATAGTGGCCATATTGGATTTTGGACCAAGTCCAAAATCTAATGGCATGATCCTTGTACCATACCTAACCCCCCCACCAAGTTTCGTCGAAATCCGTCGAGGAGTTTTTCCGTAATACTGTTCACAAACAAACAAACAAACAGAAAGGGGTGAAAACAGTAACCTCCGATCTTCGATGGTGGAGGTTAATAATTACAAAGTTTAAAAGAAGTAAGGTTTATTCCAAAGAAGTTGATTATATCTGGTTCACTGAATTGAATTAACTCAATAATGATAATGGGGTACAAGTATGCTTTAACCATTATTGATTTGAGGAGTCAATATGCATGGATTGTCCCTTTGAAAAACAAAAGAGGTAATATTCTTATGTTAGCATTCCAATAGATATTTAATAAAAGCAAGAGAAAACCTCATAAATTGTGGAGTGATGATGGAACAGAGTTTTTTTTTTTTTGTCGACATTGTCAAGGCTCATAGGAGAGCTAACACACAACGCACAGCAAGGGGGGGGGAAGAGACAAGAGGGGTGGGGGAGGGTAGGACAAAAGAGTGGGGAACAGAGACATTAAGAGATCTGTGGAAGGGAGAGGGATGGGGCGGGGGGAACACAGGGTATACAAGATGGACATTACAGGGACTTTCAGGAAGGAAAGCAGAGAATTTGAAGGTGGTGGGTTTGGCGTGGATTAACGGGGGTAGAAAAGATGATGGTTATGGATAGAGGAAGATAAAAGGATGTGGTGAGCAGTTGTTTTGAAGGCCTGGAGGGAAGAATGGGATTAAGGAGAGTGCAGGAGTTTATTCCAAAGGCGGGAAAAAAAGGAGGAATGAAAGAGTGAAGGTGAGCAGTGATTCGTGATTTTGGTAGTTTTACCAGAAGGGGGTTGATGGCAGATATTGACCGTCCTGCGGAAATATGGGGGGGACATACCGCAGACAGAGCGGTGCGGGGGGGGGGTGGTGACGGCGAGACGAAGAGACGGGAGGAGACAGAAGGACCACTGACCTGCCTGTGGTAGGAGAGTGAGAGGCCTAGCCTCACCCCAGGAAATACAAATGATCCTAAATGCCTTGGTTTCCACAGCGTGAAGCCGAGAAAGGTGAAAGGCAGGAGCACCAGCCCAGAGGGGAGAGTAGTACTCCATCAGGCTGTGGATGACAGCGTTGTATGTGGTCAGGAGCTCAGGTGGGCCGAGGAAGGACTTTGCACGACGGAGGATTCCCAGTCGGCAACTGGCTTTGGAAGCTAGGTTGGAAATGTGGCTTTCCCAGGAAAGATCATGGCAGATAATGAGGCACAGAAGCTTGAATGAAAGGACTTCTTCAAAAGGATTGTTGAGAAAGTATATAGGTGGGTGGGTTCCAGATGGTACTTTCAGAGAGACATTGTAAGAGTGTGAGAATTGTCAGGAGTGACAGACATTTTCCCTGTGATGGCTCAGTTTGTGATTATACCCAGATCCGCAGAGAGTGAAGAAGCTGCTGCTTGCTGGTCTGAGGGATGACAGATGGTATGACAGAGGGTGGAGTCATCAGCAAAGAGATAAAGAGGATTTTCCAGAGTCAGAGATATCATTGATGAAAACCAGAAAAAGAACAAGGCCCAGAACACTCCCTTGAGGAATTCTAGCCTGGACAGGAAGAGGGGATGAGAGAACTCCATTTAGGGCCACGTGTTGGCTGCGACAGGAGACGAAATCTGTGAGCCATGAGTGGAGATGGCCTTGGATACCATCGGAAGAGAGTTTAGTGAGCAGGGCAGAGTGCCAGACTGTGTCAAAAGCATGCGATATATCGATGGATATGGCTCTAATTTCATGTCTGGCATTGTGTACCTCCATCCATTGTTGGGAGACCAAAAACAGCATATCCAGGGTAGAGTGACCTGGTCTGAAACCAAATTGATGATCGGAAATCAAGCCTTTGGAGAAGAGGAAGGATTTAATGTCTGAAGCGATGATGGATTCCATAGCTTTGCTGATGATTGGGAGAAGGCTGATTGGTCTGTAGTTGCAGGGATCTGTTTTTGCACCTTTTTATGCAGGGTGGTAATATTTGCTGATTTCCATGCAGATGGCAAATGACCTCGAGCAAACGAGAGGGTGAATGGAGCAGAGAGAGGGTGAGCAAGAGCAGAAGAGCAGGTTTTCAGGACACATGGGCTAATGCCCTCTGGACCGGTTTGCAGATTCTGAGGCGAGGTTTGACAGCAAGCTCTCCACATTGTCATAAGAAAAGGACACAGAGTCCAGGGGCAGTAGGGTGTGACGGGGTAAGGTGGGTACAGAAAGCGATGGGTTTCGGACACAAGATTTTGATGCAAACACCAGGTTAAGGCATATTCAGCCTTTTCACGTGCGGTATCAGCAATGCGGCCATTTGAGGTTGAGGTAAGGGAGCGGATGGAGGGAGAACATACACCAGAAACAGATTTGATTAGATGCCGCCAGGATATGGAGGAGGGATAGAGGTTTGAGAGTTCAGACTTGAGATTGGAAAGATGTTGTTTTCTGGCTCTCCTGAGGCTAGACACACACTTGTTCCATGCTTTATTGCTTTATATGAGGCAAAGGCAAGGTGTTTCAGGACAACAGCCTTGCCACAAGCTTCAGTGAACCATGGGCGGGAAGAAGGGTAGGACAACTGAAGACAAGAGGGGATAAATCTGTGCATGAGAGAGCAAGTTTCTTTGAAAGAATTCCCAGGATGAGTTGATGTTGGAGAAAGTAGCAATGGGTGACCACTGACCAGTCTCGAAGCTTGATAGCTGCTTGGAGACCCTGCCAGTTGGCCTGAGTGGAATGCCAGACTCGACGGCATTGAGGTGGTTTTCTGATAACAGCCAGAGAGATGTCCACTTTTACAAGCACATGGTCAGAAGAACCAATTGGAGTGGAGGAAGAACAGCAGATATTTTCATGGAAATTTGTCAAAATCAGATCCAGAAGAGATGGAGTACCGGTGGTTGAGATCCGGGTTGGAAAGTTTACAGATTGTGTCAGTCCCAATGAGTGGCAGAAGTCTTTTGCTGAAGTGCCATGACAGGTGAGAGAGGTACCCACACCTCGGCAACTGGCACGATGACAATCGGTCACCACATATGAGGAAGAGAGAGTTTGGCTGAGAGGATAGAAGCTGGTCCATGTTTTTGGATAGTGAGGTGTAAATGTAGTCATCACTGTTTGGTGGACAGTACAGTACACACATAAACTGAGGTGGGAGTGGAGGGAAGCCGTAGTCAGCTGTGTTCCTGGGGGTGTGGGGGAGTGATGGCAGTGCATGGAGAGTGAGGAATAGAGTCTTTGATGAAGAGAGCAACTCTGCTACCAGGGCGAGACTCAGGTCTACCATACTGAAGTAGTGATTAACCAGGGAGAAAACTTAAGGAGTCAGATATATCTTGAAGGTACCATTTTCCTGGATTTAAACTGCAAGTTCAGAGATGTTACAACGAGCCTGTTGTCGGTATTGGTGAATTGGACACTGGTAAACCCTGCCGTTCTGAATCGTACTCCAGCAACCATCAACGAGCACATGCTCAATCTCCTTTGCCTCACCACCAGTGTTAGAATACCAAGTCAACAATGAGGCTGTGGGTGCTGAAACCATGAACCATCCACCCTAAGTCCACAACTTCCTGCTAGTTCAATGAACTTGGTGCTGTTCTGGTTTACAGTTCCAGACCCATGGAGACCAACACATATCTCATAGCCATCCCTATCAGTGCTAGTTGATGCATTGAAATCCCCCAAGACGAGAAGAGTATCTCGTCTGGGACACTGATCAACCATGGACTCAAGCGCAGCATATAATTCATCCTTCACAGTGAGACCACTCACCTAATTCGGAGCATATATAAAGACCAGGGAAATGACACCAAAGAGTGACGAATCCTCAGTCTCATTAATACGCTCGTTGACCGGTCTTTCCTCAATTATCATGGGAGTCAACTTGTTGGACACAACTACAGCAACTCCTTGGACCTGGTAACCATCAGAGGGACTAGACCAGTAGTAGGTGTAGCCACCCACCATGATCTCGCCACCATCCGGTTTCCAAATCTCAGAGTGCTGCAATACCGATATTCAAGCGCTGGAGCTCAGATGATATCAGAGATGGGTGATCATCTTCTCTTAGGGAGATGATATTCCAGGCAGCAAACTGAAGGGACCACCTCAGGTTAACCCAAGGAGACTGCCGTCTGGTGGACGACACCTCAGCACCACCCTGGCAACACAGCACCACAATCCAACCTGAGAAGGTCATCACAAAGGTTTCCTCCCATCATCAAAGTGTTGGGGTCCCAAGGCTTTGCCCCAAGTCCATCATCCAGTGAGCTGCCCTGCAAAGTGCAGCTGCACATGAGGTACTCCCACGGAGTGGGTGTTCAGTTTTCTTCGCATTGTTAGTGTGCTTTGTGGAGTGAAGTATTTTTCAATGGCCGTTGTGCAAATCCTGCCAGAAACCTCCACTGAAAGGTTACCCACTGCAGGAGGATGTCTGCAGATGCAGTTGGACACCTGATGTTGATGACCGTTGGCACACAAGGAGCTCCTCCGTCCTTTGACAGGTTTTGTTTTTAGTCCTGCTGGGTGTCCATATCCATATACTCTCCTCACCAGGAAACCTTCTAGGGGGAGTTTGCTTACTTGCCGACAACCCGACCATGAAACAGTTTAGTTCATGTTTACATGGTACCTTGTAGCAAGTCACAGATCTGATCTGGCCTGACCTGACAAGCAAATTTATTGCAGTCTGTCATTGATTGATGTCTAATCAACGAATGTGGTCTTCATTGGTTAGATATTTATCACGATTGATGTGTAACCTATGAATCTGGTCATCATTGGTTAGAAATTTATCAGCATGCCATCCTGATGAGGGTAAAGCTGTTAGGGTTGGATTGTGGTGTGGTTTTCAGCATAAACCTGAAATCTGGATAGGTGGCTTCATTTGATGCTTAACTGATGTTGACCATGTAATCTTTGTCTGTTTCAGAGAGTGCTCGGCCTCCGGATTGGAGGTGATGCTTTGTTTTGTGCAGGACTTTATGTCCTTTGGAGATCGGGGGAGTGCTCATCATGCTTCATGCGCACGCACACACGCACGCACGCACGCACGCACGCACGCACGCACGCACATACAAGCCGGTAGGTGGCGATAGGACGCCGAGCAGGACTGTTGTATTGCGACACTGACCGCTGACCTAGTGGAGATAGGTCATTATGCAAACGAGCAAAGTTGTAGTACTCATTACGGTCTATAAGCATGTAAAGTTTCATTCGATTCGGTTCAATTTTCTTGGAGCTCGTGTACTTTGAAGTTTCAGCAGGAATGCTCAATGGCCCTTGGACACCCAACTTGAGAGGGTTGCCATTTGGAAACAATAAGACATAGAGCAAAATGGATGTCATATAGCGGATAGGGAATCACCTTAAGATTATGCATATCAAATCTCATCCAGTTCCATGATCTGATAACTACTCGGTATCCATTTGAATGAAAAGTACCGAAAATGCGGTTTGAAATCGGAAATCCCCAAAGTTCGAGGGGGTGCTGTGGATGAATAAAGATCTAAATCGAAAATCCGGCTCGATCGTTTGTGCACAATGTATTCCAGACGATTAGTGTGAATTTTCATGACCATCCGACCATAACCCTAGGAGGAGTAACATTTGGCGCGAAGGCACCTCCAGCTCTCGCATATTATCGATTTTTGCACTAATTGACCTTTGACCCCTGCCCTAAGCGAAATCGGTCAATATGTCCTGAGACATAGTTGTCGTACTCATTGAGTACCATGAAGCTGCAAAGTTTCATTCGTATCGATGCACTCACCTGGTCGCTCGGGGGCCTTCAATTTTTGCCAATTTTCGCGCATACCCTAATTGTAGGGGGCGTTACGGGTAAAGTATTCCATAAAGCACAAAAACCGGAATATATTTGATAGAGCATCACCTGTCAATCATTCGTGTCAAATTTCATAACCCTACGTGGGATAATGGCTTTCGGAATTGATTTCGCTTGAACGGTACCGATTTTGGAGGTTTTTTGGTTGTTGCTCGGGAACCAGTGTCCCTAGCAACCATCACAATTTCCAAAGCACTAGGTCATAAGATGTACCTACCACCCGAGTTTGGTCAAAATCGGCCCACGCTTACTACCAATTATGTTGATGACAAACGAACAGACATCCAAACAAACAAGCCGGTAGGCGGACATGGGTAGTCGATCAAGTCGAATTTAGTCGTTTTTCAGCCGTTACAAGCCAACAAAAGTGTCCATAGCAACGGTTCTTTCTTCCACATAACTAGGACATACCATGAACCTACCATACCAGTTTCATTTATGTCTGACTCATAGTCTCTGAGATATAACGAACTTCGTTTTTTTGTTTTTTTCGACCAGGGTTCATTCAAAGTCTATCTTCTCCGACAGTTTTCATGGGAGCCGGCTGAATTTTTTTGTCAAGGAGGCTGTCAAGGAGGTTGTCAATGTGTTGCCCACAAACGATCTTAGTTTGATTTTTGATTTTCGAAAAAATAAATGTATAAAGATTTTCCAAAAATTTCTAAGTCCCGTTGCTCAGCAACGGAGGGGTCCATAGCAACGGTTTTCAAACGCGCACAACTTGGTCATGATATGAACCTACCACCAGAGTCATCAAAATCGGCCTACGATTAACGGAGTACTGGCCTGGACAGACAAACAGACAGACAAGCCGGTAGGCGACGAGGGATTCGCTAGGATTGAAGCGCTGGATACGATGCTTTTCATTCTGACCGATTCATTGCAAAGACGTATTGGTTCACTTTCAATTGTTCCTCTGCCTGGCAAGATTTTTCCTATTGCGTATTTTGCCAACTGGCACTCCTCACAGGACTACCATTTGAAAAATAAAACCTGAATCAAAAATCGGCTCGAGTAAAATTTTCTAAATATCTCAAAGTGTTTAATTCCGAAGTCTCGTTTCTCCACATTCAAAACTGTAGAACAAGTATTGAAGATAGTGAACGTAGGTCGAGAAAAAGTATTTTTCGAATTTTGCGTATTTCAGCCCCGACACCCTTGGTGATCGAATCTGGAAAAATGCTGTAGTTCAATTTTGTAGTAGTTATTAAACTCTATCCATACACCGAATTTGAACGTTCTGCCGTCGACGGTTTCTGAGGTCAAGGTCACTTAACATATTCCCTGGTTCACCACCTTTCCGCATTCGGAGGGCTACCATTCGGAAACTATGAGAGATAGAGGAACGTTATGCCGTCGCGATAACTAGATGGGGATGCAAGGAATAGGCAGGAGTTGGTGCAGTCGCTCTACCTGTCATAGAAGCCACGCTACGTCAGTTACTGTTTGGGTTCTTAAAACGCGGTTTTTCGGCCGCTGCATAGCAACGGGCAGTTGCTTAGCAACGAAACCCAAACGCGCACACTCCCAGCCCATATGGCACCTGTTCGCCAAGTTTCATCGAAATCGGTTTGCTGGTTTGTGCTGTGGAGCCTCACGTTGCAGACACACACACACACACACACACACACACACACACACACACACACACACACACACACACACACACACACACACACACACACACACACACACGGAAAACCTGACAATAACGAATATCTAGCGAATCCCAACAGATAGACAACGACGGAAAACCTGACAATAAGGGTAGATAGATTGACTACCCAACATCCAAACAAACAGACAGAATTATTGACAATAAGGGTCACCTATTTCGGTGACCCAATATATATGTATATATATATATATATATATATATATATATATATATATATATATATATATATATATATATGTATATATATATGTATATATATATGTATATATATATGTATATATATATGTATATATATATGTATATATATATATATATATATATATGTATATATATATGTATATATATATATGTATATATATATGTATATATATATGTATATATATATGTATATATATATGTATATATATATGTATATATATATGTATATATATATGTATATATATATATATGTATATATATATATGTATATGTATATATATATGTATATATATATATATATGTATATATATATATATATATATATATATATATATATATATATATATATATATATATATATATTGTATGACCTAATGCCACAGCTGCACTTGTATTTTTAGTATGTCATGGATTTTGTTTCATCAAAATCTGTCATTATCTCAGCGAAGTGCCCCCACTGTGGTTCTGCACGCAGTTTTCGTAATAATGGACATCTCTCCCTCAGCTTCCTCTTTCTGTTTTTGTGTTAGCACCCTCTCAATATCCATTCGTCTTTGTGGTAGCACCCTCTCAATATCCATTCCTTAGGCCTGATACCTTACACAATCCCCCCCCCCCCCCAACCCCTTTCAATCATCAGACTTATTGTTGTCATGGCTGGCATCTGTTTTGAGTCTGGCTGGGAGGTTGGCAGTTTAAACCCTGGCTGAGTTGTACCAAAAACTTTAAAAATGGTATGTGCTGCTTCCTTGCTTGTAGCTCACGATTTAAAAGGATAGAGCATGGAGAAAAACCACAAGTTGATTGTAATAGTGCTGGACTAATGGCTTCCTCCTGGGTTGAAGTTCCTTGTAATTGAACTCATTTAGTTATTTATTAGTACTCCAACCCTTTGTCTTTTAGCTTCGTCTGCTATCCCTGAGGAACGTAAGGCCAAAAAAAAAAATGTTGCATTGGCGTAACCCGCCCGACCCTAAAAATTCCGCCGACCCTACGTTTTTTTTTTTTGTTTTTTTGCTATCGAAAAATTTTGCCGACCCTATTTTATTGCTATTTTTGTTGTTTTGCTATCGTTTTCAAGTATCTTGTTGATTGCGATCGCAAAAACCCGGAAGTGTTTCGGACAGAACCCGCCGACAAAAAGGGTGGTACTCGAGCCGGGGGAGATTTTGGGAGGGATTTATTAGGAAAAAAAAAAAAAAAAAAAAAGATCCCGACCGACCTACCCTATTTTTCAGTGACCCGTTACGCCAATGCAACATTTTTTTTTTTTGGCCTAATTGGTGATTGTCATTGGTTATTATTTTGTAAATTATGTTCTGCCATTGTATGTCTATGAGAAATAATTTGGTTATCCTCAATATGGTGTTGCTTCTTCACTGCTGTGGTGCAAGTAGGCTCAATTTAACCCATTCGACCTGATCGGCGATCTGAGCTTGTAATTTTAAGAACTCTGCCCTTGTTGTGCCTGTTGTTTGCTTAATGCTTTGGGTGGTGGGCTTGGGATCCTAGGGTCCTGAGTTCAATTCCCACTTAGCCATTGGATTAATACCAAGTGGGGTTGACTCAGCTTGCCATCCTTCTGAGGTTGGCAGAATGAGTACCAGCTTGTTGGGATGATTGGGCCATTTGAGTGTCTTGTTTTGGAGTGGTGACTTGTCCAGGATTGTGCCCAATAGCCCAGGAGACTACTTTGGCAGCACTGATGCTCTGTACAGAGTGTGGTCCCATTTGATGGATGGATGGATTAATGGAATGGCCCTTGTAGCATTCCAAACTGCCACCCTGAAGTGCATGACATTATCTTGTAATTTATTCTATAAAAATTGTTTTTTAATTTGATTTCGAAAAATCGTCATTCTTATTTTTCTGTGGCCTTTCAACATGGGAAATGAGTGTGAACTTAAATGAGCAGCCAATACTCTTTTATTTTGCTTCCATTGGATTTCTGAATGTAAAAATGGCATAGAACATTCTGAGGTCATCATTCTACTTTTCTTTGATGAGTACGTATGACAATTTTTATTGCATTTGATGACCACATTATTTCCTTTAAGATCTCTTTTTATGTGTTCCAAAGAACATATTTCTGGTATGAAACAATGTAGATATTTTCTTGCTGCCATTCATAATGTGTTCACCCTTCTCACAATATGTTTGGACAAATAGTCTCATAAATGTTTCTGTAACCTAGAGATAATGATTTTGCTTGCTGCATGCATTCTCATGACTTTTCATTAAAACACTACAAAGCTCCCATCACATGTTTGTATTATGATAATGGTAATCAAAAAAAAGGAAAACAATGAAAATGAGTGTTTTTTTAATAGCTAATAATCTGAATGGTGAGATGTTTTTGGTATTGGAATCAATGCTGTGCAGGAGGATTGGAGGATAGTGGTTCGAGTTGTTGTGTGACATTGTATGGCAGTGAGAAGTACATGACTGACAATCTTAGAATAATTCAATTCGATCTATAATTGCTTGGAATAATCCAGTTTAATATAGCTAGCTAATTTGCCCTAAATATACGAGTATTAACCAAAGCTCCCTGCAAAATAAATGCATTAGGGTGGTTGGGGGGAGTACTTCTCGTTCTCTTGGAGGAGGAAAATATCAAAGGGGTGGACAGGGTATGGGAAATGCTTTTGCTGAGATTAAAAAGAGTAGAAATTACAGGATTGGTCAAGACTAAAGATAGAGATCACACACTCCTTCGTGAAGAGTCCATGGACGATGTTCAGAGTTATTCATGGCCAACAATTAACCAAGCAGCACATATACTGTACATTGTCTTACTCATGAAACACAGTGAGTCTTTTGAAATTGCACTCAGATGACATCACCAAGTATGAATTGGTCTTTGATGTTTCCTGTCAAATTCCATATACAGTATGTAACTTACATTTTTATGAACTTGTATATGACAAGCTTGCTATGGATTCAATTTTTTTGCAATTGGGTGTTAGGCACATGTATGAAAATTTGAATTGCTTCCTCCATGTCTTTGTTGAAGAAGTCAAGTTAATTTCTATTATCCTTTTTTCTCCAAACATTTTAATTGTAATGAGGGCTGACAAAATGGCCGAGAGGTACACATACTCGCTTTTGAGTTGCCTAGCCTGGGTTTGAAACCTGGCTCAGCTATAAACTCTCACTGCTGTATCACGGGCAGAGTGAGGCATCAATCAATGTGTATGTCATCCCTCAAATGGATGTTAAACTGGGCATCCCATCAGAAAGCATTAATTGATTGATGTTAAAGATCCCATGGTTTCCTTCAAACAGAGTAGGTGAGGTAAAGGTGGTACCCTTGCCAAACTCAAAATTCCTGAAATAACCTTGAGAGGGTGTTGCATCAGCGGCACAGCCCCACTCCCAGAAATAATGCAAACCTGCAGTCACTGGCTGCATACAAAATTAATGAATGAATTATCCTGAAATATATTTTGTGAGAAAGCTGCTGCTGAGATCAACAATTACTTTGTTTTGTTGTTTGTTCAAAGGTAATCAGCAAGGGATCTGTTGTGAAGGCAGCTAAAATTCAATCTGTTGGGTTTTCAACTGCCATCTCACTGCTAATAACGAAGGAGATGGTGCCCTCATTTCGTGTTGTTGGATACTACCACCATGGAGGTGAATTTGTTTCCGATTCTGTGCAAATTGATGTCGAGACCGGCTGCGATACTCCGGTAAGTGATCCAATTACCACAATTTCCTCTATCCTTCCCTGTTCACCCACACTCTCATTGTGACTACGATTCAGACTGCTGCACATTCATACTTACATTTTATTTGATTATGATGATTTGCATTGCCTTCTTGTTTGAAACCAACCCTCTATATCAACTTTAATTGAGAAATTGATCTTAGCTTTGAAAAGAGCCTTTATTGCTTTTAAACCTCAAAAGGAAGGAAGAAGGGGGGAGTGTGGGTGGGTGGGGGGGGGAGGAAATGACTCCTAACAGCCATTGTTGCCACATCACTATTATCCAAGGAATACTTTCATTATGCAGCAAGTAAAATAAATGAGTGGAGGGAAAATTAAACATAAAAGAAAGAAAAGGATGGTTAGGACAGAATTCAAGGGAGAAGAATGCAATTGGTGAAGCAGCAAGCCTTGTTGTTGCCTTTGGAAATGAGTCTCAAGTCATGTTATGAAAAAAGCAAAGGAATTATTTATGCTGTACATAAGGCAAAGAATGGAGAGAGGGCAATGCAGATCATGAAGTATGAGATCAATCTTCACAGACAGCCAAACAAAGGGTGTGGCCTTCTGAAAGGCTGAACACCAAGTCATGCTGCAGTGAAGGTGAACAGCAAAGCAGCTTGGCTACACTGGAGACAGAGTCCTGTACAAAATTTATAATCGAGTTTGTTCTGTCAAAGACAAAGCACTATGTCAAGCTATACAGAAGGCAAAGTAGTGACTCAAGCTGTGGAATGGGAAAACTACTGGAGCTGGCTAAAGAAAAGACTGAACATCAAACTTCACCGCACTGGAGGTGAACAGTAAAGCATGCCATTGTGGAGATGATGTTCAAAAGGAATTCACACAAAAAAGCAGAGCACCTCGTCAGACATGGAAATTGCTGAATTTGGCATGCAAAAGCCAACAGTGGTGGGATGAAAACAATATGGCCTCAAAAGAATTATGGGCAAACATGTGTAAAATACACATTTACTGTCAAGCACAAACATTCACACACTATTCGATGCCTACTAGCCTGAGCTATGTCTCTCCATCTATTAATGTTACCATTTGCAAATTATATGAATCTTTAAAAACTAATCAACTGTCCTTACTCCAAGTATTCCTCCTGGAAAACTATTCTTCCCAGCAATGATTTACTGAGGAAACACAAATCCACGTCATCTGGGTTATAGCTTTCTACTTCCTATGTGACGAACCTTTTCAATATTCATTTTGTTGTGGTTAAATAAAATGGCAACTGCTTATCGATTGATGTCACTAATTATTATATCTTGCATCATCTTGGAGTTAAAGGCCTAACAAGAGGGTGAGCAAGGGATTGTGCATCCTGGAAAGCAGCCATTAGGTGAACCACAGCTTACACATGCAAGGATGCATGGAAACGACTGTAAAATGATGATGATGATGATGATGATAATGATGTGCTTTTTATTTCAAACTCTCCATTTCTACCTCACTAAAGCTGAGTTTTCCTCCTCTTCCTCCTACTCCTTCGTGCCGAGCCACCTTTCCATTCCCACTTTGATCATGAAGGTATTCACCATACACCTTCAAGATCTTTTCTTCAACCTCTTCTTTTACTCTACCCCTCTCTTAACTAACCTTTAAAAAAAAAAACAGTGTTTTAAAATATTTCAACTTCCTCTTTCTCCCATGTGGTATTCTCTATTCTATCATAACACACTGCTCTTTTTCCCCTTCAAAAGGTTGAGTTCAATTTGATCTTTCATACATCCTGTGGCGAAAAAAATCCAACTGTTGCAATGTTTCTTCTCTCAGTTCTCTTAACTCGCCTTTATTCCACCCCTCGTATAATGTCTTTAAATGTATCCCTAACTTAAGAATTGTAAAAATCCAATTTTGCAACGCATGTTCATATTCCATCAATCGGTCTTTTTGTCCAACTTCAATGCCAATTCACCCCACCTCCTTAAATCTGTTTCCTTCTCACTCCTCCCCTGTTATACCCCTCCGTACCCCTCCCTTCTTGCCCCTCATTCTACCTCCTCTCTTCGCACATCTCCACTGTCCTCTGCTATACTAATGTCTCCTCCTCTGATGTCCCAGACTGTGTGGTGTTCAAACATCTGTGGGCTCTGTTCCAAACTAACAGATGTCTCACTCTCTCAATCAGTACACTCCTCAACATCTCAAAAATGTTATATCTTGCATGGCGAGCCTTTATGTCATATTCTCTGTGGTTTAAACTGTAAGGACTCAAGAGGAGGAAGAAGAAGAATATCAGGAAGAAGAAGACCAACTTGCCATTGAGTTGCAGCAATATGAGGGTGACATAAATGAGAGTATGAACCAGATTTTCTGATGTCCTCTGATTTTTGGTATGAGTGGATTTGGGAAATATTGTGCAGATTGAAGAAAATGGTTTTAGATATTTTAGAAATCTGCAGAATAGAGGAATAAGTTGGATCCACAGCAGTAACACCGAAGTAAAAAATAAAATAATTGAAACAGAGTTCAGGTTCCGATCCATAAGTATATGGAGTTGGATCGGTGGTGGAATTAAACTTCAATTTCCACTCAGGTTCAGCATACAAAAGAGAATGTTTAATATGTGATCACAGAGAGAGTACAAAGAACCCCATCAATGAACTTCTCTGACTAAAGGCTCCAGTCTGAGCCTTTTTATACACAAGCAAGTACAAGTGGGGTTATCAAGGGTAAGATAAGAAATAGATGTGGTTATCCTTTATTTAGGAAAAGTAGCTTGCTTGAAGCTTCAAATCTGGGGTGAAATTCAATTACATCCAATAGGAAAGGAAAATAACAAATTGATATCACTAAAGCAAATACATGTTTTACAGAAAAGAAAATGTAACAGAGGACATGGATGAATACGTTTCCTGTGGAACCCTCTCAACTATAGCATTTAATATAATTTGTCTTGTGGGCAAAATACCTTTATTATCAGACCGATTATAGATTCTCTAAGAAGAAATTTTACTTCAACAGATCTTTTTTTTGAGAATGGATGTAGAATGAAGGATCTGCTTGTCAGTCGAAGCAGCGATGGATTTGAGAAAGTTCATGGGCATCAAAGTTTGATTTGCAGAGCCGAGTATTTTTATGCCTCCACTGACGAAGTCGCTGGAGACATATGATTTCAGGTTGTCTGACTGTAGGACTAATGTAGGAGACATACATACATCCATCCGTCCATGCTAATTTTCACTGTTTTCTCTGCAACTGCTTATCCGATTGACACTAATTTTTCACCATTGGTGCGACTACTCATGTAGAATGTTTTAATGATTATGACATCATAGGTCATGTGGTGTGGCAGCCATGTTAGAAAAAAGGAAAAAATTTGGACCTCTGTATGTACGAAACCGTTCCATGGAAAGAAAATTAAACTTGGCACATGTCAAGTCCTCACCATTTATCCGATCAGTATGAAAATTTCCGAGGGTCCCTCGGCAAAAATTCTGCAGTTAAAATATAATATATGCGAGTTGTACTCTCATATATGACAGTAATCTACACGAAAGTAATGCTATTTTTGCCTGGGTCATCTAGAGCTAAATTGTGTGGGGAAAAAATTGATGACATCATCGGTGATGTGGTTCGGCAGCCATATTTTTTAAATATGAAAATCTTCTCCAAAACGGCTGAACAGATCGAGGCAAATTCACAGGTATGATTGCCTGTCCATGTGTAACAAAAAGCTATCCACCTGTGATGTCATAGGTTACATGATTGGCAGTTATGATTTTTTGAAGAATAAATTTTTAAAAATCTTCTCCAGAATAGATTGACAGATTGAAGGAAAACTTCACCCACATGTTCCCCAAGCCTTGGGAATATTAGGGTGTTCACGAATAATTAATAGGTCACATGGTGTGACAGCCATATTAGATTGAATGAGAATCGTAAAAAAAAATTTCTCTTGAATTGCTCCATCAATCGAAGTGAAACATCAAAATTATGATCTAGTAGTCATGGGGAATATACTTTTTGAATTTCAGCCTGATCGGATGCATGGTCTGACAGCAAGAATTATTTACCATTTTGTATCTGGGTTCAGGGATTTAAATCAAACTTGGTACAAGTGTGTATAATGCTGTAATAATATGGGTGGAGACGTATCTGGTGACGTCGCAATGTTGAAGAGTGCCCTTCTAGTTTTTGCATACATCGTCGTGGCTTATGGAAGAGCTAGTATAGTGAACGGATCAGGATGTAACGGGACTAAATGAACAGTAACAGTAAGGAGGGAGGAGGGTGGCGGGGAAATTGCTAACGGCAGATTTGAAGGTCAAGGTAGTGGGAGACTTGGACAAACAATGGGTGTGGGGAGGAATGGGGGGGGGCAAGAGAGGACAAGATGGATACAGAAGGAAACTCACAGGAGGGAAAACTGGAAATTTGGAAAGAGGTGGGTTTGGAGTGGGGTGTGTTGAGGGGGTTAACGAAGGAAGAACAAATCATGATTTTGGATTGGGGATGATTGGAGATGGTGTTGAACAGCTGTTTTGAAGACCTGGAGGGAAGAATGAAATTGAAGAGAATGTGGAGGTTTGTTCCATAGGTGGGGGGAAAAAAGAGGAACAAATGAGTGGAGGTGAGCAGTGATCCTAAATTTTTGTAGTTTCACCAGAAAAGGGTTGATGGTGGACTGTGTGTAGCGAGCATAAACCTTGGGGGGGGGGGACATAGCACAGAAAAAGCACAGGGTGCAAGCCAAGAGAGGAGGTGTTTGAAGACAGAGACCACCAACCTCTCTGCGATGGGAAAGTGATAGGCCGATGCACTCGGGCTCAGCATGGAAGATTCCAATGATCTTGAAGGCATTGGACTCCATGGCATCAAGCTGAGCAAGGTGTCAAGCTAAAAGACATAGCTGTGGGCCCGGCAACGACACAAACAAGAAATTCCTGTTGACGCCACCGTCAAGACTATGGGGTTTCTTTGTGTTATGGCCAGCCCTGGTCCCCGGACACTCCACCACTAGGCAGGTCTCCAGGGGTCATCCGAACAAACCCGTGAGAGTGAGTCCCCTACCTCCTCCTCTCCCCCCCCCCCCCGAGGGGCAGTGAGGTATTACCTCTGCAGCTCCTGGAGAGGAGAGGCTCCCAAATCCCCATGGGTATTCCTTCCCTCTCTCCCTTCCTTTCACCAAGTGCACAAGGGAATAGATCTTTTGGACCAAGGCCGTCGCTGCACCTATATCAATTTCATCAATGGGTGCTGTGCATCGATCATCATGGCCCTTACTGCGGCGCATGATCGGAGGGTTGCTGTTGACATGCATCACCCTGGGGGTTGCCAAGTCCGTTTTGCTGTTGAACATCGCGCATGGTGGCTCGTCCGCACCGCTGTTCTCACTGGCCGTATGCCTGTCACCCGACAGCTCAAGGAGGTTGCTTCCTGCACTCGGGAGTGGGTTTTTATGCAACCCAAGCAAACATGCAGGAAACCTCCTTTTGGGTTGTTTTGCGGGGGAATGTCCTGTCTTCGGAGATTGCCAGATGCTCTTCTGGTGTTCTGTTATCTGGGACTGTCCTTACCAAAAGGACAACTGGTGGAGAATGAAGCAATGGTGAAAAAAGCTAAGCAAGGTGTGAGACAGGGAGACCAGCCCAGAGAGGGAGACCAGTAGTCAATCAAGCTGCGGACAAAGGTCTTGTGGGTGGATAGGAGTTCAAGTGTGCCAAGTAAGGACTTTTTATGATGGAGGATGCCCAGTTGGTTGCTAGCTTTGGAGGCCAACTTTGAAATGTGGTTTGCCCAAGAAAGATCATGGCTGATGTTGAGACCCCAGGAGTTTGAGTGACTGAACTTCTCCAAGAGGATTGTTTACAAAGCAGATGTGAGGGTTTGCCCTTCAGTCCTTTTGGAGAGAGATGGTGAGAGTGTGAGATTTGTCTGGATTAAAAGACATATTCCAAGTGTTTGATCAGCTTGTGGTTTTGTCAATGTCCGAAGATAGGAAAGAGGCTGCTGCCTTTTTATCTGAAGGATCAGCAATGTTCTGGCAGAGGGTGGGGTCATTAGCAAAGAGATAATGGGGATTTTCCAGAGTCAGAGAGATCATTAATGAAGATCAGGAATCGGACTGGGCCCAGAATGCTGCCTTGGGGCAATCCAGCTTTAACAGGGTGAGGAGATTAAAGGGTTCAGTTAAGAGCCACATGTAGTTCGCAAGAGTACAGTAGAGGAAGTCAATGAGCCATTTGTGTAGTTGGCCTTGGTTGCCATAGGCAGCGAGTTTAGAGAGCAAGGCATGATGCCAGACTGTATAAAAATCATGAGATATATCAAGAGAGATGGCCTGGAACTTCTGTCTGACATTGAGGGCTTCCATGCATTATTGGGTGAGTGGAAGCTGTCTGCCTAAAGTAGAGTTACGTGGTCTGAATCCAAATTGGTGATGTGAGATGAGGCTAATGGAGTTAAGAAAGGATTTCACTTCACATTGCGACTTCACCAGATATGCCTCCGCCCACATTGTTACATCATTATTCATACTTGTACCAAGTTTGATTTAAATCCCTGAACCCAGATTCAAAATATTGAATAATTCTGGCTGCCAGACCATGTGTCTGTTCAGGTTGAATTTTAATTATACCGGATGACTTGTGAACCCGTTGGGTTCCCGTTGTGACAGCGGTTGATAAAGAAATCATTTCGCTGAGGTTATTTGCATTGATAGCGAACGATACTGCTGAGGTTGTTTGCATTGATCAAATTCTCCCGAAGAGTACTTGATTGAATCGGGAATTGATTTTTTAATAATTTTTTTCATTGTCCGATTTTAACGAAACTTGATATCACAGTTTTATTTATTAATGAACACAAGTATTAGATCAAAATGGCGATGTTTATTTTATGCAGAAAAATAAATAGTTATGTCTATACTAAATGTTTGAGATTTTTAAATAAATCATTTCAAGAAAAAAAAAAAGATAGCTCCAGGGAATTATACTGCTGAGGTTGTTTGCATTGATCAAATACAAACGAAGAAAACTTGACTGAATCGGGAATTGATTTTCTAAAAAAATTTTCGTTGCCCGATTTTAACGAAACTTGATACTGCACATCGCAGTAGAATGGTGAGTAATGTGGGCCAAAAATTTTTGCATTATCGTGTACCGTTTTGGCTGTATTTTGGGAACATACATACATACATACATACATACATATATACAAGATGAGAGTTTTACTAATATAAGAGACGACCCGTGAATCCGTTGGGTTCCCGTTGACAGCGGTTGATAAAAAATATCATTTCAAAAAACAAAGATAGCTCCAGCGAACTATACCGCTGAGGTTGTTTGCATTGATCAAATTCTTCTGAAGAGAACTTGATTGAATCAGGAATTGATTTTTTTAATAATTTTTTTCGTTGCCCGATTTGAACGAAACTTGATACTGCACACCACAGGAGAATGGTGAGTAAGATGGCCCTAAATTTTTTGTGCTATCGTGTACCATTTTGGCTGTATTTTGGGAACATAAAAATATACATACAAGATGAGAGTTTCAGTAATATACCAGATGACCCGTGAACCCGCTGGGTCCTCGTTGTGACAGCAGTTGATGAAAAAAAAAAAAAAAAACTCATTTCAAGAAAAAAAAAAAAGATAGCTCCTGCGAACTATACTGCTGAGGTTGTTTGCATTGATCAAATTCTCTCGAAGAGTACTTGACTGAATCGGGAATTGATTTTGAAATATTTATTTTCGTTGCACGATTTGAACAATACTTGACACTCCATACCGCAGGCGAATGGTAAGTAAGGTGGCCCTAAAATTATTGCGCTATCATGTACTCTTTTGGCTGTATTTCGGGAACATTCATGCATACATCTATACAAGATGAGAGTTTTAGTAATATATAGATAGATAGATATTCCTCATGACTACTACATCATAACTGTGATGTTTCACGTCAATTGATGAAGCAGTTTGAGAGAATTTTTTGTTAAAGATTGTCGTTCAAACCAATATGGCTGCTATACAGTGTGAATTATTAATTATTCATGAACACACTTGGTATCCCCAAGGCTTGGGGAACATGTGGGTGATGTTTCCCCTCTATCTGTGAAGCCGTTCTGGAGAAGAAGATTTTAAAAGGTTTATTCTTCAAAAAAACCAAAGCTGCCCAACCATGTGACCCACGGTCATAGATGGAGAACTTTATGTTCCTCATGGATAGGCAATCATACCTGTAAAGTTTCACCTCGATCTCTTCAGCTGTTTCGGAGAAGAAGATCTTTGAAGGTTTTTTATGCTAAATACAATATGGCTGCCGAACCATATCACCGAAGACGTCATCAATTTTCTCCCCCCATTTAATTTAGCCCCAGATGACCCTCAAAGTTTTCATACTGATCGGATAAAGTGTTCCACAATTGCATTTACGACATCATAATGAAGCCACCTTTGACATCATCCTTGTTTCCTATGGGGAGTACTTCAAATGTGCCAAGTTTCAATTTTTCCATTGAGCGGTTTTGGAGATACAGAGGTCCAAAGTTTTTACTTTTTAGATCCTCGTGGAGGATCTCTAAGTCTTACTCACGTTGTTGTTCTTCATCTTCTTCTTGTGGACTTTTTTGTTTCACAGCCTACAGTTTTCATTGAAACTTCCTGAAACTTGGCATATATATGTAAAAAAAAATACCCTGCACAGACAGTAACCATCTCCGATTTTGAAAATTCCTCCGAGAAAAAAAGTTATGACGTCAAAATATCTCCGCTAATGGAAATCACCTAAAACATTATCTCCGAATCTCGGCAAGCTTTATGAATTCTGTTTGCGGGAATCAAACAGGGCATTAGCAGAGATGAATTACCGCACATATGATACATCACTATGATGTCATATCAATTTTTATGATGTCATTCCTATTTTTTGACATTTTTTGTTTCACAACCCAGAGTTTTCATCGGATCTTCGTGAAACTTGCCATGTATATGCAGAAAGCCCAATGCGCAGGCAGTAACCATCTCTGATTTTTGAAATTCTTCCAAGAAAAAAGGTTTACATCATAATATCGCCGCTAATGGAAATCGCCAACACCATTATCTCCGAAACTCGGCAAGCTGTTTGAATTTTGTTTGTGGGAATCAAGCCGGGTATTAGCACAGATAATTTATCGCAAACCTGATACTTCACAATGACGTCATATTCGTTTTTATGACGTCATCATTAAAAGAACGAGGATCTTAGCTCATTTGAGCTTGTTTCCAACGTAGCTGCCACACCACGTGGCCTATAACATCATAATTATCATAAAAAAACATTCCACAGGAATAGTCACACCGATGGTGAAAGGTGAAAATTTTGTGTCAATCGGATAAGTGGTTGCAGAGAAACAGAAAATTAGCATGGACGGACATACGTACAGACGGACAGACAACCCAAAAACATAATTCCATCAGCGACTTCCTCGGTGGAGGCAATGTTTACCATTCTGGAGCAGATACAGAGGTACCAAATGAGGAATGATGACAGTAAAGTAATTTGTTATGTTCAAATGTAAAAAGCAGGTACAGAAGTATTAGAATTGTTACTCCTACTTTTTTGTCCACTTTCAAATACAAAATATCATTGTCACCTTCACAGGGGAAATCTCAGTGCAATGTAACGACTTGAAACCAGACTGAAATGTTTTTTTTTTTTTTAAATAGACAATGTCATAGCTTGTATAAGAGCCAACACCCAGAACATATAGCAAGGGGAGTGGGAGACAAAAGAGATGGGAGAGGGAAGCACAAACCAGTGGGGAATAGACACATGGGGAGATCTGTGGAAGGGAGAATGATGAGTCGGGGTACACGGGGGAAAACAAGATGGACACTTCAGGAACTTTCAGGAAGGCAAACAGAGAATTTCAAGTAGTTGGGTTTGGGGTGGATTAACGGGGGAAGAAAAGATCATGATTTTGGATGGGGGAAGATAAGAGATTGTGGTGAACAGCTGTTTTGAAGACTGGGAGTGAAGAGTGGGATTGAAGAGTGTGTGGGAGTTTGTTCCAAAGGTGGGAAAAAAGCAATGAAAGAATGCAGGTGAGCAGTCATTCTTGATTTTGGTAGTTTTACCAGGAGGTGTTGCTGGCGGACCTTTAGCGCTCTGCGAAAATAAGCGTGGGACAGACAGCAGACAGAGAGGGGGGGTGAGGCCAGATAGTAGACGGTAGAAGACAGACAGATCACTGACCTGCATGAGGTGAGAGAGTGAGTGAGAGACCAAAAGACTCAGCCACATTATGGGAGATACTAATGATCCTAATTGCCTTGGCATCCATGGTGTGAAGCCGAGAAAGGTGAGAGGCGGGGGCACCAGAAAAGAGGAGAGAGTAGTATTCCATCAGGATGTGGATGAAAGCTTACGTGGTTAGGAGCTCATGTTTGCCAAGGAAGGACTGCACGACGGAGGATGCCCAATCGGCGACTAGCTTTAGAGGCCAGCTTGGAGATGTGGCTTTCCCAGAAAAGATCATGGCAGATAGTGAGACCCAGAAGTTTGAATGAAAGGACTTCTTCCAGAGGATTGTTGAGAAAGTAGATGGGGGGTGGGGGTGGTTCCAGATGGTCCTTTCGGAGAGACATAGTGAGTGTGAGATTTGTTGGGATTGAAAGACATGATCCACGTGTTGGACCAGCTTGTGATTTTATCCAGATCTGCAGAGAGTGAAGAGGCTGCTGCTTGCCAGTCTGAGGAATGACAGATGGTACAGCAGATGGTGGAGTCATCGGCAAAAAGATAAAGAGGATTTTCCAGAGAGTTGGAGAGATCATTGATGAAAACGAGAAAAGCACAGGGCGAAGAACACTCCCTTGAGGATCTCCAGCCTGGACAGGAAGAGATAAGAGAATTCCATTCAGTGCCACACGTTGACTGTGACAGGAGAGGAAGTTTGTGAGCCCTGATTGGGAGATTGCCTTGGATACCATAGGAAGAAAATTTGGTGAGCAGGGCAGGGTGCCAGACCGTATCGAAAGCACGCGATATGTCTAGAGAGATGGCTCTGATTTCATGTCTGGCATTGAGTACCTTCATCCATTGTTGGGAAAGCAGGAGCAGCATGTCTAGAGTTGAGTGACCAGGTCTGAATCCAAATTGATGATCGGAAATCAGGTCATTGGAGAAGAGGAAGGATTTAATGTCAGATGTGATGATGGATTCCATAATCTTGCTGTTGAATAGGAGAAGTCTCATTGGTCTGTAATTGCAAGGATCTGTTTTTGCACCTTTTTATGCAGGGTGGTAATGTTTGCTGATTTCCAAGCAGATGGCAAATGACCTTGAGCAAATGAGAGGGTGAATAGAACAGAGGGAGTGTGTGCAAGAGCAGCAGAGCAGGTTTTTAGGAAACGTGGGCTGATGCCGTCTGGACCAGTTGCAGAATCAGAGTCGAGGTTTGACAGCAAGCACTCCACCTTGTCAGGAGAAAAGGACACAGAGTCCAGGAACAGCTGCTTTTGACTGGGTAAGGTGGGTACAGAAGTGATGGGTTTATGACACAAGATTTAGAAGCAAACACAGAGTTTTGGAATTCAGCCTTTTCACTGCAATGTGCGTTGAGCGGCCATTTGAGGTGAGGGGATGGAAGTGGAACATACACTAGAAACAGACAATCTGACACCACCAGGATTTGGAGGAGGGAGACAGGTTTGAGAGTTTGGACTGGAGATTGGAAAGATGTTGTTTCCTGGCTCTCCTCATCGTAGACACACTTGTTCCAAGCTTTGTGGAAGGAAATGAGATTGCCTTCAGTTGTATTTGCTTTCCATGAGGCGAAGGCAAGTTGTCGTTCTACACTAATGGAAAAAGTTCCTGTGCACCATAAAGAATTGCACAAAATGATTCTGACATGTTACCTAGAGATATAATCGTCAGACAAAGATGTGCCTTGACATATTCCCCAGTTTACCCATGAATATCTGGAACTTGCATATACATACTGTTCACCGCATGTCCAAATTGCCATTCCCGTGTACTGAGTCAAGTGACAGTGCTACATGTGGTACTGGGCAAATTGAAATTCAGCAAGATTCATCGAACCATCCCGGCTGTGAACAACGTTTTTAAAATTTTATTAACGTCTCAATGTCGTAACTTGATGCCCCGGCTTTCCAAAAATGACCGTCTACGTGTTATTGACATGCTTGAGACCGGAATGCCACAAAACGTTGTGTCTCTGCATTTTGATGTTCATCAAAACACCATAGTCACTCTGGAGACATTATCAACAAACTGGCAACGACAGAGACTGTCCACGTTCTTTGGTGACCTGTGAGGTCACGTACATGGGTGACCACGTGTGAGGTCACATCGGCAGGATAACCATATTCGGTTGGTGCACCCTAGTAATTGGTTCAAGAAAGCAAGTTTGACAGCTTGCAGCATCCCTGGCTTGTGACCAATCAGTGCCAGAACTGTCAGGAATTGGTTATGCGAGCATAACATCCAACCACGTCGACCACCAGTAAGTCCATTTTTGTTGCCACGTCATTGCATTGCACGCTTGGCTTAGTGTAGACAACGTCTGAGGTTCGGGAGACAAGATTGCACTACTACCCTCTTTACAGATGAGTCGAGGTTCCATTGTTGACAGTCGTGATGGCCATTGTCACGTTTATCGACAGGAAGGGGAATATTACATTGATGCATGTGTTGTGAAAAGTTTGTCGTTCGGCAGTTGGAGTGTGATGGTATGAGGAGGCCTCACTGTACATCACAGAACCCAGCTGGATGTCAATAATGGCAATTTGACAGGTATTTGGTACCATGATGAAGTTCTCTGTCTTCACGTCCACCTGTTCCTGCAGGTTCAAGGACTTTACATTACACTTCAACAGGATAAAGCTTGCCCTCACATCGCACGATTGGTCACTGACTTCATCGCACAACAGAACATTCCCACACTTCCCCGGCCATCTGTTTCTCCTGATCTTTCTGCCAAAGAACGTGTGTGGGATGAAATGGAACAGTAATTGCACCATTTTCAAAACTTTCCTGCGACGGCCCAACTGTGGCAGGCCTTGGTACAGATCTGGAATGACATTCCTTAAGCCTTCTTCAACCATCTTGTATCCTCAATGAGGCGCCATTGCCAAGCGTTTGTCAATGCAAATTCTGGTCATACCAGATACTGAGCTGAAACTGACTTTTGACAGCACCCTTCTTCGAGCCTCTGCAGACATGTCTTACACACATGTGTTGACATTCTCATGTTAATTTCATGTTTATCAAACTATTAATATGACCAAACAATGTGATGTTTGTTTTCATTTCTCATTTTATATCGGTGTAAATTATGCACAGGAACTTTTTGCACCAGCATATATGGAACTCAAGTGCTCTTTCTTCTGACTTCAACATAATGTTTCTCCAAATGCATCCTAAATTTATTTTTCTTTTTTTGTGTTGGCTGAAACCAGGCTAACTGCTTGCATCTTTTGTTGACAATTCTTAAACCTTTTATTTTTTTTTCCTTTGACAATTAATTTTGCTTTACCTTCTCAGTTACGCTTCAAACACAGAGCTTTGCCTTTCCATACCCGTTCAGCACTTCTTTGCTTTATCTGAGAGCCTTCGATTGTATTGATAATTTTTAAAAAGAAGAATCTTTTGGAATCCTTCAAAAATTGTACTGATTTGTATATAGTGTGGGGAATTTATTTATGATGGTTTATTATCCTTATAACTTTTTTGTTTCTAAACCAAATAAAATAAAATTTCTATAGAACATAAGCACATTATTCAACTTTTAAAAATTAATTTTGATTTTTTATTTCTTAAAAATTACATCAGACAAATGGGCTCCTTTCAAATTCGTGCATTCACGACAGCGGATCATCGTATTGTTCATTACCGCAAGTAATGTCTCTTGATCAATAGAGTGGATGGTTGCAGTGATGTTTGCCTTCAAGTCATCGATCGATGTTGGATGTTCCTTAAAAGCTTTGCTCTTCAGAAATCCCCATAGGAATAAATCTGGTGGAGTTAAATCTGCCATATCAAAGTGTGCCTCATCTGTCATGATGACCTTGTTTGTGAAATTGGCATGCTCATTGCATGTAAAAAAAAAAAATTGAATTTTTTTTTTTAATGCTCATTGCATTTATAGTGCTCCAATCATTAAAAACTTTCAAGTATTATCTGTAAAACAAAGAAAACAATATTTAGTTATGCCAAGACTGCTTCCGGCTGGAAAGATTGCAAATGTGTCACATATAAATGCCCCACCCTGTATTTAATAGGATCGGATAATTTTATATTTCCATGTTAAAGAGTTAATCACGAATTTGTTTTTTTTTTTCCACTCTTGCAGCTTAAGCTATCTCGAAATATGAAGTCCCAAACAATACCTCCAGACGTTAAGGTGCCAATCACAATAGAAGGTGAATCCAAGTCACGTGTTGCACTTGTTGCAGTTGACAAAGCAGCGTACGTCAACAATCCCAACAACAGAGTCACTTCTAAACAGGTAAAACTCATTTTAAAACATCCACAACCTGACCGAATTTAACATTGCTTTCCTTTCTGTTGAATTTTATGATTTCTCAGTGGTTTATTTTTTTTGTATGTAATGTGATGTAACAATGCATGTGTCATAAAGTAGGTTAGTTCGTTCGTTTGATAAAGAAGTGCATTTTGGTAATCAATGTCATGGTACAGCAATACATCACCACCTCTCCCTGTCAGTTGCTGTCTTCCAAATTATAATTTCCATGATTTTTGTAGACTTTGTTATTGAGGCTATGCAATGCATTTGGGTGTGGTCTCAAGGCTTTCTCCATCGGTGTGGGATCCCAGCTCTCAGGTTGGAAACTTCTTCTTGAAGATTATTGGCTCTGATATATGTGCTAAGATCACAATTGGAGTTTGAGAAGAATGATAGATATTGGTGGCTTTTGGGTATGTCTGCAATTTTGTTCAGTGGTGCCATGATTGCTCCATCAGACACCTTATTTGATTTAAGATTAAAGAGGCATCAAAAGCATCAACCTTGGCTCTAAAAGCAAAGGTTAAATTTTGGTTCAAAGCCATATTTGTCAGGATAGAACACACAAAGCAATTATGGAATCTCATCTGGATCTTGCATGAGTTGTGGTTATTTCAGCACCCTGGAATTTTTATGACAGAAAGAAGGCAAATGGTCCCAGGTCCAGTCTTCTGCATGTATCAAACTCAACTTTTCTCATCATCTGTGATCTTTCTCTCCCTTCCCCCCTCTTTTTCTCCCCCCCCCCTTTAGTATTCCAATCAGCGAAGCGACGGGTGGTATTTGCGAGTAAATAAATAATTAAATGTTGTGTGTTGGTGGTGAAGATGCTAAAATGTATTAAAATAAATAATGCAAAGTTGCATATTGGTAGTGGATAGGGAGATGGTAAAGTCTATAAAAATAAATAAATTTCAAGTTATGTGCAGTTGGTAGTGGAGATTAAGTGTATATCAATGAATAATCATTCCCAAAAGCATATCGTTACTCTGATAACAAAAGTGTCTAAGCTTCATCAACAAATAAAATGATTTAGGCACTTTTGTTATGAGGGTGATGATATACAATACTGTACTGTTCTCTTAGGAAATTAATTTAAATATAGTAATTGCCAAAATTCAGAAATAAAACCCTGTGGCTATTGACTTTTGGCTCTGATACCAAAACTATTTCACATACCTCATGAATAGATATCATTGCCTATACCGGTACATGTTGAATATGAAAGAAATCCGTCCAGTCATTTTAGAGTCGTGGCTCCAGAAGGACAGACAGACATCACTCAAATTATAAGGACCCAATTGATGCCCAGTTAGCAGCGAATAAATCCTCATTACTCTGTGCTCACGTGACATGTAATCTCCCCTCTTGCTTGGACATTCTGTGGAGTTATGTCTGGCACATCCTAGTTAAACCATGAGGGAGAGCGGTCCCATTACATCATTTTACCTATCTTGGATCTGTGATTGTCTGTTTGCTTTTGAATGCTCGAAGGTGCGACACGTACCACAACAGTTCAAAATTCCGAGAGAAAAAACAAAAGAAAAATTTTCGTATCGAGAGGAAGCTCTGATGCTCAAAAGAAGGCAGAGAGACGGGATGATGCTGATTGGACACAAGAATAGGCAAGGGACACTAAAGTTCAGACTGGCCAGTCAAAGTTCAAGCTTCAGAGAATAACAGGCAAGAGACACTGAGGCTCACAGACAGGCCAGAAACAAAAGACGTGATGCTGCTACAAATCTAGGGTGTGCTTTGAATAATTATTATGAAGAGTTTGTCTGCAGAGCCAGTGTGGGAAGCATGACTGATCAGTGTGAATACTGTGGTGCTTTAAGGCTCCCTGCTGAAACACCTACTCGATGGTGCAGTAAAGGACAGTACATGGTGCCTAATTTAGCACCGCTTCTTCCATTTTTGCAAGCAATGCTTGACGAGTCAGCTTCCATGTCAAACCAATTCCTAGACAACATCAGGAATTACAATTCCTGTTTCCAAATGACGATTATGTCGTAAAATACGTTTTTGTTGTCCGAAAAGGCCCCAGTTTTTTTAATAAGCTTATGTTTGTTGACTTTATCATAAAACCTTGCCCCCCCTCCCCCTCCCAATCCTGTGCATAGCACGGGTACCTCACTAGTGCTAGTATATGTACGGGGTGTGTCAATAAAAGGTTAACCACTTCAAAGCTTTATTAACCAAACATTGACTCATAAAACAAAAAATGAACTTGCAAAAATTTGAAAACCAAATCATGGAGAAATGAAACTCATTATGTGTTAATGCGCTTGTAGTTGAGGTGTTCAATGTGAGCACCCCCATGCACACAACATGTGTTCACATGAATTGTGAAGTTTTCAATGACGGTTCTGCAAGTTTTAATGGTTACTGTCTGCACATAAGCCTCAATTGCTGCCTTCAGATCAGGTTCAGATCTGGGGTGTTCCTTGTAGATGTTAGACTTACAAGAACTCCAGAGGAAAAAAATCCAACAGATTGAGGTCGGGGCTGTGTGGAGACCATTCGTTTTTCATACGCAAACTGAGAACTCGTCCAAATTTTTGACGCAGAAAGGCAGTTGTTTCATTGGCTGTATGCGGGGTAGCACTGTCTTGCATGAACCACTGTCGCCAGAGGGTTGCAGTGCTCATCGATTGCTTCAAGTCTTCATAAAATGTGTTGACAATTGACCAGCATCATTCTTGATTGATGGTAACTGATCTTCCGTTTTTGTCTTCAAACCAATACGGCCCAAAAACACCTCTGTAGCTGACAGCTACAAAAGCAGTAACTTTCTGACCCTTAAGCGACTTCTCTTCAATCTCAACTGGGCGTTGACTTCCCCAGAAAATGTTGTTGTGTGAATTGACAGCACCATTGACTCTATGAGGGGCAGTGAATAAGTAACTTTAAAATGGCGATATATATTTGAGAATGTAATGTGTGTAGTTATAGACATATGTTATATCTAAGGGTAAGAGTCATGTTTGGCCTATTTTAGATCTGGCAACATTGAGCGTATGATATCAGTTGAGCAGTTCCAAGATGGCGGCTCCTTAGAAGCATGCACCAGGGAGGAGCAATGTTCTGTCATCCGTTTCTTGGGAAGTGAGGGTGTGAATCCCAGTGAAATCCATCACAGAATGAAAATGCAATATGGTGATGCATGCTTATTGTTGCAGCAGGTGTACGCCTAGGACAGAAAGTTTAAAAGTGGAGTTCTTTCAGTTCGGGTGTGAGTGTCTATGTACCCACCTTGCAGACACTTTGCGGAACCCCAGCATGTTGTGAATGATATGGTGTGCTGAACCATGGCTATTATGCTCAATTCAGAGACCACTTCATCCAGCATAATGTGATGGGTTTCCTTTAGCAGACGCTCAACTCCTGTAACAATTTATGGTGTGTTGGCTGTGTGAAGCTGGCCCGAGCAAGCAGCGTCTGCCACACTGGACACTCCAATTCTCCAGAATCAAACCCTCTCACATACATTCAACAACCTCTTCATCCAACTGACTCCAACTTCTCTCATAGCAACTAGCATCTCTGTATTCACCTCATCAATGCCTGGCACTCTACCCTTCTTCATCCACTTTAATACTTCACCTCATCCGTGATCTCCACTAATTCTACTTTCCTCTCTACATAACAAGGAAACTCCACCAGCTCACCGTTGCTCCCTCCCCAGTTCAACATCTCCTTGAAATATCTTTCCCATACCTTCAGTACTGCCCCCACTCTCACCAGCCTCCCACAACCATCCTTAAGTGTGTGTGTGTGTGTGTGTGTGTGTGTGTGTGTGTGTGTGTGTGTGTGTGTGTGTGTGTGTGTGTGTGTGTGTGTGTGTGTGTGTGTGTGTGTGTGTGTGTGTGTGTCACTGTGTCACTGTGTCACTGTGTCAGTGTGTCAGTGTGTTTCCTCCATAACTGCAAAATCATAAAACCTATCAGCCTGAAACTTTGCATGCATACGAAGAAAACTCCAACGAAGTGCAAGAGTGAAAATTGGGTGTTTGGGTTAATTAAAACACCCCCTTTTGAAGATAATTAATGGCCTTATTTAATTACATCCTTCATCAGGCGATCCTCAGCCACCTCACTCTCTGGATCTTAAGGCATTTTCTGGGTAACCTCACTGGGGTCTGAAGCCACCATGTTTTTTGGCCTGCTCAACCATGCCTTGACTTGGAACAGGCTGCAACAATTTCTTCACGATAAAGTTTTTTTTTTTCCACTTTCCACAGTCATATTATTGGAAAAATGCCTGTGCATCACAGCTACGAATCTCTGTATACATTGCTTTTTGGCAGTACGATAGTTTTCAAATTTGGAGCTTGTTGCGATTTCATGCATTACATGATACATTTTCCATGATCTACTCTCACAGACTAACTGAAGTACATCATCGAAATATTATTTCGGTTTTGAGGATCGGATATCGTCCAGACTAAATAAATGTCAAAATATGTTGTGAAATCTGAAAATTTAAAGAAATAACGAGTCTTCTAACTAAGCCGATATACCCATTTACTTTAAGCAAGCAAGGCCATGTCCCCTCCTTTTCCATAGATACAGAAGAAAATGTGAAATTTCCAAAGCATTAAACTTGTCTTTTTCTGCTGTTTGGAGAATTATATTGAGTGAACAAAAAATTTAGGAACGTGCCAAAATTAACGAGCTTCATTGAGCTATTAGTCAGGTTCCTTGTGTCCATAATTTGACGTTCGTTGGAATTTTTTGGAGAGTTGCAAACCCCAATATTTTTGGAAAGCTTAAACAATATCAAAACAGAAAATCCATGTTTCACATTTTTTCAATGCAGATAATGTGGTCAAATAGGTCGTTTTGGGGTAATACCCCTTTTTTTAAAATTTCAGTTCTGAAAATTAAAAATTAATCGCAAGCAAGCAACTGATGATGCATAATTGTTAACTAGAGGACAGTTCTTAATATAGAATACATATATCTGTATTTTGAGCAATGGTTGCCATGGAAACTGCTATCATTTTGTCATATTACCGTTTATTTAATGTATTGCTTTCAAATCTTGAAACAAGTAACACATGAATATGGTGATCAGTGAAATGTACTTAATGTCAAATACGAGTTTGTAGCCAATTGGCATCACTGTCTCTAATGTCACTCATCATTGCCATCGTCATCATCACTACCCTGGTCATGTTGTTCAATGTTTGAGTCCTCGTCATTCTCACAAGAAGTGCTGCACATGCAAAGATCAGTGCATGTTAAGTTCTTGGCCCTGCAGGAACATCTCTGTGATGAACATTCTGTCTTGTACTGGCACCTTATCATCTCGATAATTGCCTTTGGTGCAGGGAGAATTCTGTTGTTGTCGGTTTGAGTTGACCACTCGTGTCCTTGTGGAAGCCATTCTTTAATGGATCAAGAAATGTTTGCTGAGAAATTGCTGCTTGACCCCAAACGTATGCCTGGATATGTACCCGCATGATATGCTGCCTCAGAGCACCGACAGTTGGTGGTAACTTGTCATTCTCAGCCATGTTCTTACAGAAGAGATGCCACCGAAGTTCAGGGATTCTGGAAATATTGACACCACTTGGACAACAACCTGAACAGACAAATCTTGCTAAAGTTGTGTATAGGTCCTCTGACAGTTGAGCATCCTTACAGAGCATAGCAAAGGCATCTACCATGTCGTCATCGGCCTTCAAGTAGCACTGGAACCACTTTGCCTTACCATGTCGAGCGAACCGCCCAGTATTATCGGCACCTGTGAATGCGTGGAAGGCTGGCAATGCCTAGGCTCTCTCCTCACCTAGTGCCTTCCAGATTGGCTCGATTTTGACAATGCTAGATGCCATTGAGATAGATGTGTGTCTTGGCAGGTGATGATAGTTTGCTATGGCAAGAACCAGAACATCCGTATCAGGTGAGAATATCATCAGCTCAATATCTCCCGTGTGTTGCTGTGATGCAGCTATTGCTTGCTGGATCATCAACGTATCAGCCTCCTCATGGTTATTCGCCTCAAATTGGAGACCCCTGTTGCTCGACGTCCGCCCAGATGTTGAAACGACTACCACCTTTGTTGAATCGTGGTTGTATTCTAGAGTTTTCTCTCCCAAGTACTCTGTCAGATCAGCCTTGGTTTGGTCATGGGACAGAAATCGACTCATCGTGATGTGTTTGATACTGGTATTATCCTTGACCTGATATTGGACTGGTGCCTTTCCTTGATGTCGTTTGTCTCTGGTTGTGCTCTTGAGGGAATCCTGCTTGTATGTATCAAAAACAAGAATTACATGGTCGAAGCCTCTGGTCAGACTCATCACACTATCATTGAAACATTCACTGAGGTCCTTCACTGTCATGACCATTGCTGGTTTCTTCATAATTTTCTGGACAACTACCATTCCATCCACGACTGTGACCTTCGTGCTAGTACTGCCATCAATTACAGCATCAGCGGGTGCTGGTTCCATGTGTGTGGCATCAAGCTCATCTTCTGGTAAAGACGGTTCCTTGTTGGCAAACTTCTCCAAGTTGTGGATTAGCTTCGACTTGTCGGTGCATGACAATAAGCTACCGTTTGGTGCAAACAGGGCCCTCGGTGTCACAGTGAATTCAAAGTTGCCAATTGCATCCTTCTGGTCGACGTCCCTGCTGGATCTGGAGAGTACCATCAGTCTACCATACAAATCCTTGGTTTCTTTTAGATCTACTGTCTTGTCCCTGATCTTGATTGCTAGTGTTGTATTGCCAGACATGTACATTGTACATTCTGTTCTTCTCCTTCTTCAGTGGTGCCCATAGGCTGACATCACCATTGATCCGTTTAGCAACAAAATCTTCCTAGAGATTCTGTCCTGTTTCATCAATGTTCAGTATCTGTGGTACAAATTATTCTGGCACATAAGCGTGGGTGACCACATTGAAGAGCTGGTTACCCACAACTTCAAATGGATTTTCATGACTAAGTATGGCAGCCTTGATTCGGTCAATTGCATTGTGTTCACGCTTAACGACACTTGGAGACAGGCCATGGTGCTCAGTGATCTCACTTTCCTTCAGACCAAACTGTCCCTTAAACTCACAAGACAGGCGTGACAGTTCAGGTGCAGCCAAGAAGAATCGCTGTCTGGCATTTGCATTATTTGATATGCCAATTAGACCAGAGTGAACCTTCAGCAACCTGGTCAGATGTTCAACAGCGTGGTCTGCTCCGATCGATACAAATGGGATAGTATTCTTGGTGACCGAAATATTGCCTGCTTCGAGCTCCCTCCAGGTCTCTGGATGGCTGGTCTTAAGCACATACATGTCATATATATGTACCTTGTCCAGAGCTGCTTGTACTTCATTCTGTCCATGGCAAAAAATATCTTGCTGAGTTCTTCACCGGCTTGATGAAGGTTTAAGTCGGCATTCCGAGATGCTGCAACAAAATGCAGAATTGTCTCTACTCTGTGGAGATACTTCATCATGGCCTTGAACATGGCATTCTTTGAGAATAAACGAAGCGAACTGAAAATGACGTCATAGTGCTGCACGTGCTTGGACGCGTGCCGCGCCACATGACGACGTCATGCCACGCCCAGCAACCGTAACCTGAGGCGATGGCATGGCGTCGCGACGTGGCGTCACCTATGTTCCCTACAAGATCACACTTACAATACATCAAACTACAAAAACTTAAAAGCAAACGTTTTACTACTGAAGGTGCCGAAACCTTCTGATATTGAACAACAGACACACCAATGTTTCATTGCACAGATGGTCGTTTCCATGGCAACCAACTGTTCCAATACTTGAAAATCATAATACTTATGTGTAAGTTAGTCATGGTCACTATATTTCACAATTATTTAGGCCATCCGATGAAAAATATAATTAAAAAAAATATATGTTAAAAAATGGAAATTAATGCTGTTTCCATGGCAACCGACAGTCAAAATGCAACATTTTATTATCTTATAAAATCCATTGTTAGCCATTTAACAGTAATCCATCATCAGTTGGTTATTTTGTATTATTTCAGATTTTTTAAAATTGGAATTCAAAAAAAGCGTTTTTCACCCCAAAACGACCTTTCCAAAAGTTGAAAAAATGTGAAACATCATTTTTTTTATTTAAATAGATTTTAAACTTCTCAAAAATCTATAGGTTTGCTACTCTCCAAAAAATTCCAACGAAATTACACAAGGAACCTGACTATATATGATTTAATGCATTCACTGCTCGATCTCATGCCCTGTCCCACAGAGTGACTGCCTCTCCATAGCATCTGCCAGATCTGTGTCTATTTTCAGAGGATTTGTGAGGTGCTCTACAGGGAATCAAAGGAAATCTTGTCAAAAAAAAATCAGACGTTTACAAAAAAAAAGTTATAACGTTATATATATATATGTATGTATGTATGTATGTATGTATATATATATATATATATATATATATATATATATATATATATATATATATATATATATATATGTATGTATGTATGTATGTATGTATATGTATGTATGTATATATATGTATGTATGTATATATGTATGTATGTATATATATACATACATACATACATACATACATACATACATACATACTCTACCGTTTCCTGCTCACATACAAATAAACAAACAGGGTGAATGCATAGCCTCCATTCACCTTTAGTGGCGGAGGTAATAAATAACATGATGGGCTGTAAAACTGACAAACACGAAGGCCACAAACCTGGTCGTGTTCTGTTAATAAGCGGCTTGCTTGTTTGAAAGCCTTCAAGGTAGCACTGCAATAGAACAGAGTGATCGGCATAGCTTAGCAACATGGCGGTCTCTGATGTAAACAATGCCGTTGTGGTTCTCGAGCAAATCCTGTCTGGGTCATGTTTTTCAGTTTTACTCTACCCTCATGTGACAATTTCACAAAACAAATTTCTTGTGTTAGCAGCACCTACACAGAAAAGAGGAAAAGTTATGTTGTTGGCATGCTAGCAGATTTAGCATCTTCCTCTTGGAAGAGGAAAAGAAAGAAAAAAATGGGGAGTCAGAAGGAGGAGTGTCCTGTCAACCTTATCCATGAACCTGCCGTTGTGCATTTTGAGTGGGTTGGGGGTGGTGGTGGAGGGGTTTTGCATGTTTTCGATTTTAAAGAATGAGGATGAAAAGTGCGAGTAACAATAAAGGTATGAAATTCACGTTTCAATTATATTATGAGCAGACCTATGCATTACAGGGATAGGCTATATGCTTGATCTTAAACATTTCATTGGTTTTGAATCCAACTTTGGTGGCAATTTTTGCTGACATTAGGAAGCACCTCTGTTCATTGCATATGCTGCTTGCCAACTGGCTTGGCAAGTGACTTGCAAAGCAGTTGATACAGAAGGACTGGCTAGTAAAACAATAGCAAGCCGCTTGCTCATGGAACATGCCCTTGGACATGTGATATGAGTCCATTCTCGCTATAATGTGGAATATGGCACCATCTTGGGATGTTATTATATGGAAGGGAAATATTTTCTGCCGAAATTCATGCAATCAATTTCCGTAGCATTTGCTATAGTGTTCTTCTTCCAACCCTTTCTGCAAATCATTTCTAATCTCCTTTCATAATGTAGATTATAATCTGATGGCATTTATTTCTCGGAATTAATTGTTTATTTCAGCAGAGTTGCATATTTCAAGACAACAATGACATCTCTCATTTACTTCTGCAGTTTCTAATGTGCCAATTAAAAAGGATTCCTTGTTCTAGGTTTGTGTTCTTTTTTTACATGTATAATGCAACTATGCTTGTGAATAACAAAAATACCATTTGTGTAGGTGTTTGCTGCTTTGGAGACATTTGACAGAACTTGTTCCCCTGGAGGAGGAAAAGATGCTATGGGAGTCTTTCATGACTCTGGCCTCATCTTTGCAGCAACCAACGGCGACAGGAGCACAGATAAAGGTTGAACCTGCTTATAACTCACTCCAACATCAGCATGCTAAAATAGCACTGCAACTGAGGAACTTTTTCAATGTACCATAAACCTCTAATGAGGCCAGCTTTTTAAGAATTCTGCACTCACTGAGGGATAGCAGGATTGACTAAAAGTATGCATACTCACGACTGAGCTATCTAGCTGAGGTTTAAATGTTGACCCAGCTACAAATTGTCATCCTAATGTTTCTCATGCAGGCCGACACATTCATGTGTGTGCTATTTCTTGGAAGAGCATTAAACTGGGTATTAAACATCTGCCAGCATTAGTGGGTGGATGTTAAAGATAGATCTCATAGTGTCCTTCACAAAGCTATTTTTTGATGTTGAATGGGACAGTAGTGCCTTTGTTTGTCCTGACACAGCAGCTGGAGTTGTGGTAGAGGGCACGAAAGATGTTAATATACCCCTTGAGGATACCATTGTTGTGAATGATGTTCCTGAGAGACTGTCAGTGGATGTTGTAAAAAGCCTTCCTGAAATCAACAAAGTTGATGACAAGGGGCTTCTGGTACTCTAAACTCTGATCGAAAATGTTCCTCAGCGTTAAGATCTGCTCACTACATGACCTGGTGCTCCTGAAGTCAGCCTGCTCCTCTGGAAGGGAACTCTCAATTTCCACCTTTAATCTGTTAAGGAGTGCTGGGCAGAAAACCTTCCCAGGTACTGACAACAATGTGATTCCTCTCCAGTTGTTGCAGTCGCTGAGATTACCCTTTTTCGGCAGTTTGATGTTGACTCCCTTTCTTCAGTCATCTGTGACATCCTCAGCTGTCCCAATGTTGTTGAAGAGGTTCGTGAGCTTTGCTGCAGTGACGTTACCATGCTTCAGCAGTTCTGCCGGAATCTCATCAAGTTCAGAGGCCTTGGTCTTCAGATTCTTGACTGCTTTTGTGACCTGAATGCTATTTTCACCCATTTTGACTCCCAGTGGAAGAGGGATCTCTTGAATATGAATGTGTAGCTAGGGATGGGTTGGTTGAGGACCTCACTGAAGTGTTCCCTCCACCTTTCGTCTTGCTCTTCATTTGTTAGTCTAATATTCTTCCATTTTTGTCCTTGATTGGTACTGAGATGTTACTGTTCGTACCACTCAGTTCTCACACTATTCTGTACAATGTGCTGGTATCATTCTGATTGGCTCCCTCTTGTGCCTTTCTCCTCCATCCAGCTCATCTTGTCTCCTGCAACTCATTTTTATGACTTTGTCCAGTTGTCTGTATTCTTCAGCTGCTTGCTGTCTCCGGTTTGTTACCCTTTCCTGGTCTCTCCTGTTTTTGACTCCCATCCTTTCATCAATCAGCTTCCATGTTGGGCCACTGATTGAATGATCTTTATGGGTTCTTCTCCAACTCCCAATGGTGATACATGCTGCCTCTGTTCGCATCCCTGAAGATCGTCCACTGCTCTTTGAAGTCACCTGCACCTTGCAGGGCTTCAAACCAGTTGGAAAGGGCTAGCAGGAAACTTTGTGCTGTGCCCTTATCCTTCAGTTTCTTCAAGGCATACTGACATTGTTGAGTTAGTCGTTGTCTTCGTCAATTTCAGGTGGATGTTAACAATCACAAGGTTGTGGTCAGATCCTACAACAGCACCTCTGTATACTTGGACATCTTGTAAGGATGTACACCTTCCATTGCTGATGCACACAGTCAATTTAATTTAAGGTATTGCCATCTGGTGACCTCCATGTCTTCTTGTAAATGTCCTTGTGTTTGAAGAATTTGTTGCTGATGGTGAGACTACACAAGGCCAAGTATCTTTCAAAATTTTGCTGAGGGTTCTGGCTGACCCATGTGGCCCGATGGTGGTGTGCAGACCTCGTTGATTGCCACTGAGTTGTGTATTCATATTACCTATGAGCAGTTTTATGTCATAGCTGGGTATCTCATCCAATGTGTCCTGCAGTTGTTCATAGAATTGGTCTTTCTCTTCCTCCATTGCTGTCTTAGTGTGCGCATAGACTTGCATGATGGTGACCATTGCATGCCGTGTGTGAAATCTTGTAGTTGTTGACTGGCTTCCACTCAACTAGTTCTTCCCCTCAATGAGTGCTCAGTACTTGCTGAGCAAAATTCCCACTCCTTAGCTGTGATGATCTTCATTCCCAGAGAACACTTTTGCATCTTCACTGCTGATACGTCCTTGGCCTGTTCACCTCATCTCACTGATGCCACTATTTTAGTCGTGACATACCCCAAAATTTTGCAATCTGTCAGATAATTCCTGAGTCATGGAGAAATTCTACTGACCTACAAATGTATGACATAATATATATTTTAAAAATTGTATATTTCAAAAAACCCTCTTTTAAATTGCATTTCAATGTGTTTCATCTTCCTTTCCCATCGTGTGCAACTTTTTTTTTTTAATTTTTACGATAATTTTGTTTACCTCGGGGTGGGTGGGGGGGGAGGCTGACAGCCTAAAAACTCTGTTTGGAGCAGGCTTGGTAATTTTGGCAAAATATTTGCCGGTTCTGGATCGGCTTAGAGCTCGGATAAGTTTGCATTGCATCAGACATATGTTAATCGATCACATGGGGGATATATGGCCTCAATTCAAGCTGTTGATTTGTACAGTTGGCCACAGCACTCCTCACATTGCAATACTGTACAACAATGTCCTAAAGAGGAAATCATGACCATCCAGTCACAAATTATTTACTTTTTTTGTATATCTTGTTGAGGCTCATATCAGAGCGAACATACAACGCACAGCAAGGGGGGCATGAGACGAGGGGTGGGAGTGGGAAGGATACAACACTGGGGAACAGAGACATTAGGAGATCTGTGGAAGGGAGAGGGATGTGGTGGGGAACATGGGGAATACAAGATGGACATTACAGGGACTTTCAGGAAGGAAAGCAAGGAATTTGAAGGAGGTGGGTTTGGGTGGATTAAAGGGGGTAGAAAAGATCAAGGATTTGAATGGGGAATGATAGGTGATGGTGAACAGCTGTTTTGAAGGGTGGAGGGAAGAATGGGATTGAATAGAGTGAGGGAGTTTATTCCAAAGGCAGGAAAAATAAGGAATGAAAGAGTGAAGGTGAGCAGTGATTTGTGATTTTGGTAGTTTTACCAGAAGGGGGTTGTTGGCGGACCTTGAGCACCTTGTGGAAATGTGGGGACAAATTGCAGAGAGAGCTGGGGGGGGGGGTGCGGCTGGAGAGGAGACGGTAGAAGACAAAGACAACCGACCTGCGGTGAGAGAGTGAGAGGCCCAAAGACTCAGCCTCTTTGCGGGAGATACCAATGATCCGAAATGCCTTGGTTTCCACAGCGTGAAGCCGAGAAAGGTGAGAGGCAGGAGCACCAGCCCAGAGGGGAGAGCAGTACTCTATCAGGCTGCGGACGAAAGCTTTGTAAGTGATCAGGAGCTCAGGTGGGCCAAGGAAGGACTTTGCACGATGGAGGATTCCCAGTCGGCGACTGGCTTTGGAGGCCAGGTTTGAAATGTGGCTTTCCCAGAAAAGGTCATGGCAGATAGTGAGACCCAGAAGCTTGAAAGAAAGGACATCTTCCAGAGGATTGTTGAGAAAGTGGATGGGGGTGAGTGTTTCTAAACGGTCCTTTCGGACAGACATCGTGAGAGTGTGAGATCTGTCCAAATTGAAAGACATGTTCCACGTGTTGGACCAGTTTGTGATTTTACGCAGATATGCAGTCAGTGAAGAAGCTGCTGCATGCCGGTCTGAGGGATGACAGATGGTATGTCAGAGGGTGGAGTCATCAGCAAAGAGATAAAGAGGATTTTCTAGAGAGTCAGAGAGATCATTGTTGAAAACCAGAAAAAGAAGAGGGCCCAGAACGCTACCTCGAGGAACTCCAGCCTGGACAGGAAGAGGGGATGAAAGAACTCCATTTAGCGCCACACGTTGACTGCGACAGGAGAGGAAGTCTGCGAGACATGAGTGGAGATGGCCTTGGATACCATAAGAAGAGAGTTTGGTGAGCAGGGCAGGGTGCCAGACCATATCAAAAGCACGTGATATGTCCAGAGATATTGCTCTAATTTCATGTCTGGCATTGAGGACCTCCATCCATTGTTGGGAGAGCAGAAGCAGCATTTCCAGGGTAGAGTGACCTGGTCTGAAACCAAATTAATGATTGTAAATAAAGCCATTGGAGAAGAGAAAGGATTTAATGTCTGAAGCGATGATGGATTCAATAACCTTGCTGATGATTGGGAGAAGGCTGATTGGTCTGTTGTTGCAGGGATCTGTTTTTGTATCTTTTTTATGCAGGGCAGTAATGTTTGCTGATTTCCAAGCAGATGGCAGATGACCTTGAGCAAATTGAGAGGGTGATTATGAGAGAGAGAGAGAGAGAGAGAGACAGAGAGAGACAGAGAGAGACGCAGAGAGAGACGCAGAGAGAGACGCAGAGAGAGACGCAGAGAGAGACGCAGAGAGAGACGCAGAGAGAGACGCAGAGAGAGACGCAGAGAGAGACGCAGAGAGAGACGCAGAGAGAGACGCAGAGAGAGACGCAGAGAGAGACGCAGAGAGACACGCAGAGAGACACGCAGAGAGACACGCAGAGAGACACGCAGAGAGAGACAGACAGAGACAGACAGAGACAGACAGACAGAGACAGACAGACAGAGACAGACAGACAGAGACAGACAGACAGAGACAGACAGACAGAGACAGACAGACAGACAGAGACAGACAGACAGACAGAGACAGACAGACAGAGACAGACACAGACAGAGACAGAGACAGAGACAGAGAGAGAGTTTTTTTTTTTTTTCGAACACATGGGCTGATGTTCTCTGGGCCGGTTGCAGAACCTGAGTCGAGGTTTGGCAGCAAGCTCTCCACCTTGTCAGGAGAAAAGGACAAATAGTCCAGGAACTGTTGGGTGCGACTGGATGAGGTGGGTTCAGAAAGTGACGGGTTTGGGACAAAAGATTTAGAAGCATCACTGAGTTCAGGCATTCAGCCTTTTCACGTGCAGTGTCAGCTGTGTGGCCATTTGAGGTGAGGGAGGGGATTGGGGAGGAACATGCGCCTGGAACAGACTTGACGAGATGCCACCAGGATTTGGAGGAGGGAAACCGGTTTGAGAGTTCTGACTTGAGATGAGACAGTTGTTGTTTTCTGGCTCTCCTGAGGGTAGACACACACTTGTTCCGAGCTTTGTGGAAGGAACTGAGATTGCCTTCAGTTGGGTTTGCCTTCAATGAGGTAAAGGCAAGTTGTTTCAGGACAACTGCCTCACCACAAGCTTCAATGTACCATGTGCAGGTGGAAGGGTAGGACAACTGAACATGAGATGGGATAAATGTGTCCCTGAGAACGAGCAAGTTTCTTTTAAATAATTCCCAGGCCGAGTTGATGTTCGAGAAAGGAGAGATGGGAAACGAGTCTAGAAGTTTGTTCGCTGCTTGAAGTCCCTGCCAGTTGGCCTGGGTGAAATGCCAGACTCGTCGGCGCTGAGATGGTTCTCCAATAACAGCTAGAGAGATGTCTACTTTGACAAGTGCGTGGTCAGATGAACCGATTGGATCAAAGGAAGAGCAGCAGATATTTTCAGGGAAATTTGTCAAAATCAGATCCAGAAAAGATGGAGTACTGTTGATTGAGATGCGGGTCTGGAAGTTGACAGATTGTGTCTGTCCCAATGAGTGGCAGAAATCTTTTGCTGATGTGCTATGGCAGGTGAGGGAGGTACCCACACACAGCCAACTGGCATGATGACAATTTAAGTTTCCACATATGAGGAAGAGAGAGTTGGGATGAGAGGATAGAAATTGGTCTATGTTTTCAGAGAGCGAGATGTAAATGGAGTCGTCACTGTTTGGTGGATGGAGCAACATGCATATAAACATGAGGTGGGAGTGGAGGGAAGCCATAGCCCGAGGTATTCCTGGAGGTGTGGGGGAGTGAGGGCAGTGCATAGAGAGTGAAGAATAGAGTCGTTGATGAAGAGAGCAATTTCGCCGCCAGGGTGAGGCTCAGGTATGTCATTCCAGAGGAGGGAGTAACCAAGGAGAGATACTTGGGAGTCATAGATGTCTTGAAGGAGGAAAGTTTCTGTTAAGCAGATTATGTCTGGTTTATCAGTGGCAACCTGTATGGAAAGATCTGTCAGGTTTGAGCGAAGGCCCAGGATGTTTAAGGTCCACACTGTTAATGAAGAGGGAGGGGAGGAGGCTTTGGGTGCAGTGGATGGGGAGGGGAAGAGTGAGGGGGGGGGTGGGGGGGGAAGGAGAGTTGTGTGGGGGACTGCAGAAGAGATCTGGGAGAGGACCTGATGAGGAGGAGAAAATGCTCGCTGGTGGTGGGTTGCGATGCAGTTGGGAGTAATGAAAGAGTTCTGACTTGAGATGAGACAGTTATTATTTAGGTTAGAATGGAGCCCACAGAGGGCAGTTGAAGATTGGAGGGGGTGGAGTGATGATATGGAAGAGAGAGGGAGGGAGAAGGAAGCAGCTTTATGGATGTGAGGGGGGAAACTTTGAGAAGGGGGAGTGAGGGGCAAGTTGGATGGAGAAGGGTGAGAGGGGAGAGTTGTGGGAGAAGGGTGAGATTGGACTTTTTGAGAAAGGTGAGGGGGAAAAGTGTGAAGGTTGCTTTGAGAGGCAGGGGTGAGAGGGAGGGTAGATGGAGAGCAGGCATGGCCAAGGTGCAGGAGGGCAATGGGTGAGGTTGGGGAGAGGGGAAGAATGAGACTTGGTGGTGATATGATGAAGAAGGGAGTGGGCAGGGGGAGGTACAAGTTTTGAGGGGTTAGAAAGAGGGGGAGATGTGCTGAGAGGAAGGAAGAGCATGTTTGTGGTGATGGGGAGTGTACTGATTGAGAGAGAGATATCTGTTAGGTTAGAATGGAGCTCACAGATGTTAGAATACCACACACTTTGGGGCAACAGAGGAGGAGCTGATACTGAAGCAGAAGACAGTGAAGAGGTGCCAAGAGTTGAGGTAGGATGATGAGCAAGATGGGAGGGTTATGAGAGGGTATAACAGGTGAGGGGTTAGGGGTTAGGAAGAGGTATATTTAAGTAGGTGGGTTGAATTGGCACTGAAGTTGGAAAAAAAGAATGGTTGATGGAACACGAACATGCATTGCAAACTGGGAGTTTTAAAATTTTTAAGTCAGAGATGCGATGAAAGACATTACTTGAGGGATGCAATAAAGAAGAATTAAGGTATTGGAGAAAAGAAACGTTGTAACAGTGGACTCTTTCAACGTGGGATGAAGGAAAGGTCGAATTGAAAAGTCTTTTAAAGAAGAAAAAGAGAAGTGAATTATGATACAATACTGAGAATCACAAGTGTGAAAGAGGAAGTTGAAACATTTTTTGTTTGTTTTTTTGTTGAAACTGTTTTGTTTGTTTTTTTGTTTTTGTTTTTTGTTTTGATAAAGATTACGTAACATTGGAGAAAGGAAAGGTTGAAGAAAAATCCTGAAGGTGTTTGGTGAATTTAGACCGGCAAGGAAACTGGTAGGATGATGAAAGTTACAGGAAGAAGAAGAGGCTTTAGAGAAACATGTGGTTTTGGGAGGTGTAAGTTGAGAAGTTAAAAGAATAAACAGTCTTCATTCTAATGTCACTAATCTCTCCATCCAGGTGGATCCATCATATCATTTCCTCAGGAACACGTGTCATTGAGCATAAATTAATCTTTCACCATGATAATGTCCAAAGTAAGCAGACTCTTTGGTGAAAAGATCAATTCAGGAGCTCCAGGCATCATATGTTTAAAAGAAACATTCCTCTTGCAGGATGTCTCTGATTTCTTTGAGTCTACCCAATGATGATGAGTCCTCTTTTTCCATAAACATAGATCAACTCATAATCATACATCCCAACTCTGTTCCTCAACTGTGGTGACTGAAATTGCCACATCAGCTCATGGGGTGTAAGCTTGACATCAACCAGCCATGGAGTTGCAGCTAAAGCATTGTACTACTATTTTGGTCAAACCCAATCTGTAAATTTTTCAGGTTTCTCCAACTGGTAGGTACATCCTCCCTTTTGTATCTGGTCACATCTGATTTTGTATCCAACCTCTCCTGTTCCTACTCTGCCTCTCTTGGCTCCTCTAACCACTTTCCTGTCAAAGTCCATAATCTTACTGGCTATTGTTCGAGAGCAACTTCAATACTGCACAACATGTTTATTCACGCAGGCCAACTCGCAATGATGACAATCTGCTCTCTCAGAAAAGGATTGGGTTACCAACTCCACAGCACCTGATATTGATTCTGCCTGGAAATACTTTACAAAAATCTACTCTGCATATTTGTCCCATTCTGTTTGCAGATGTCCTATTTATCCTCTTGGCCCTGGTACACTGAATCTTTTGGTGAGGTGGATGCAGTCAAGCAGCTTGCTTTCTCAATATGAAAAGCTAACCCAAATGCAGATAACTTCAGCTCACTCTATAAGGTTTGCAAAAAGTATGTGTCCATCTTTAAGCAAAGCAAGAAACATCATCTTGGTATTCTTAGGCCAAACTCTCCAAGCAGTTTCCCTCAAGATGCTGGTGGTGCCTTCTTAAGACCATTTCTAGTGTATCCTCTCCTTCATTCCATTGCTCATTGCAAATGGTCTTACTTCAGCCTCCATTTAAGACAAGGCACAATGTTTCATCTCAATGTTTGCTTCCAAATCTCAGAAACCAAAACCATGCTACTCTGTCCCAACCTTTACTCCATTGTGCTCACAGCCTTCTCATGACTGACTCTTTTACACATGAGAATGGTAGGGAATGTTCTACACTAACTCCCATCAGTGCAGTGCGAGATTGCAAAAGTATTGAGGTGCTCAGATGCAGCACTGCTACTCCTGCTTCTCCTTTGTCTGCTGTCTACAACTTATCCTCCTTTTTCTGTCCACAGTCTGTTTGATTCCCTGAGAAAAATCACTCCCATTCACAATAAGAGTGCAAAAACAGATCCCATCACCAAGGAACACAATGATAGCAGTGACGTGACAACTCGATCCGCATCACTATCTCAGACAAATGGACAAACGTTTCACCACTCATCACAACTCTCTCTCTTCCTCATATGTAGTGATTTCAATTATTACCATGCAACTTGCCTGGGTGTCAATACCTCTCTTACCAACCATGGCACTTCAACAAATGACTTCTCTGACTCCATGGGACTGACACAATGTGTAAACTTTCCAACTGGGATTTCTCCCAATGGCAAATCCTCCATTCTGGAGTTCATGATGACTTTCTTTCATGCAAACGTCTCCTGCTCTCCCTCTGCTATAATTGGCTCATCTGATCATGTACTTGTGAAAGTAAACATCTCTTTGGCTATTCTAGAGAGCTGACTCGATGCCTGCGATTCTGGTATTTCACACAAGCAGATTGGCAGGGACTGCAAGCAGCCATCTCTCTTCAGACCTGGTCTCCCATATGTACTGCCCCTGATATTAAATCGGTGTGGGAATTCTTCCACAGAAATCTGCTCTTTCTCTTGCTCAGATTAATCTAATCTCATCTTCAATTAACCTACCCTTCTTGCCGCCCATGGTGCACTGAATCCTGTGGTGAGGCAGTTGCTCTGAAACAACTTCGCATCCTTTTCCTTAAAGGCAAATCTGGCAGAAGGAAATCTCAGTGCATTCCAAAAAGTCTGCAACAAGTGTGTGTCCACTCTCAGGAGAGTCAGAAAACAATATCTGTCCAACCTCAAGAATGAACTTACAAACTTATCTCCCTCCTCTTAAACCTGATGGTACCTGGTTAAATCTGTCTCTGGTGTTTTCACCCCTTCCATCCCTGCCCTCTCTTCAAACTACACCACAGCTGACTCTGCTCGTGAGAAGGCTGAATGCCTCAATTCTGTGTTTGCTTCCAAATATTGTGTCCCAGAACCCTCACTCTCTGTATCCACTACACCCAGTCACAGCCAACTACTCCAGGACTCTGTCCTTTGCACCTGATAAAGGAGAGAAGTTTTTGGCAACCCTCGACTCTGAACCTGCAACTGGACCGGACGGCATCACCTCACGTGTCCTAAAAACCTGCTCTGCTATCCTTGCACATTCTCTGTCTGCCCTTTTCACCCTGTTATATGGGCAAGGTAATCTTCCGTCTGCATGGAAATCGGCCAACATCACCGCATTACATAAAAAGGTGCAAAACATCCCCTTAACTACAAACCTCAGCTTACTTCCAATCATCAGGAAAGTCATCAAATCCATAGTCACAGTTGATACGAAATCTTTCCATTTATCCAACAACCTCATCTCAGATCACCAATTTGGTTTCAGACCAGATCACTCCACCTTGAACATGCTGCATCTACTCACCCAACAATGGATAGAGGCTCTCAATGTCAGACATGAGATCAGGGCCGTCTCTCTGGACAAATCTCGTGCTTTTAATACAGTCTGGCATCCTGCCTCACTCTCCAAACTCTCTGCATAGGGCATCCAAGGCCAACTTCACACATGGCTTACTGATTTCCTCTACTCTCGTAGCCAACGTGTGGCACCCAATGGAATCCGTTCATCTCCCTTCCCTGTCGAGTGTTCTGGGCCAGTGCTATTCCTGATTTTCATCAACGATCTCTCTGTCTCTTTGGAAAATACTCTTTATCTATTTTCTGATGACTCCACCCTCTGCTGTGACAAACCTCATCCTTCAGACAGGCAGGCTGCAGCCTCTTCCCGATTCAGACTTTGAAAATATATCACCAGCTGATCAAACATTTGGAATATGTCTTTCAATCCTGATAAATCTAACACTCTCAATGTCTTCTCCAAAAGGATGATGTGGTAAACCCTCCTTTCTACTTTCTTAACAATCCTCTTGTGGAAGTTCAGTCATTCAAATGACTGGGTTTCACTATCAGCCATGATCTTTCCTGGGCAAACCACATTTCAAAGTTTGACTCCAAAGCCAGCTATCTGGGCATCCTCGGTCATACAATGTCCTTGCTTGGCCCACCTGAACTCCTATCCACCTGGAAGGCCTTCATCTGCTGCTTGATGGAGGACTGCTCTCCCTTCTGGGCTGACTCTCCTACCTCACATTCTGCTCAGCATGACACTGTGGAAACAAAGGCCTTTATCAACATTGGAATATCCAATGTTGAGGCTGAGTCTATGGGCCATCTCTTCGTCATCACAGACAGGTCGGTGGTCTCTTTGTCTTCTACCACCTCCTTTTTGATTTTGCAACCTCTGCTCTTTCCATGCTTTGTCCACCCCAGGTTTCTGCAGGGCTCACATGATCTACCATCAACCCTTCTGTGGTGAAATGACCTAAAGCCAGGATCACTGGTCACCACCACTCATATTTTCCTCTTTTTCTCCCACCTGTGGAACCAACTTCCATATCCTCTTCAATCTCATTCTTCCCTCCAGGTCTTCAAGGTAGCTGTTCACGACCATCTCAGATTGTCTTCAATCCAAAACAATAATCTTTTCTACCCTCATTAACCCCACCCCAATCCCTCGTCCTTCCAAATTTCTAGTTATACCTCCTTGGAGTTTCCTCCTGTATCCATATTGTCTACCCCATGCTTCCTTTCCTACCACCTATTCCTCCTCACACCCATTTTTTTGTCCAAGTCTGCCTCTATCTTGGCCTTCAACTCTGTTGTTGGTGTTTCACTCCCCCCCCTCTCTCTACTGTTCCTTTCGCATCCTGTTTTTGTCTGTTGTGTTCTGATCTGTTCAGTGTCCCAGCTCTTCCATGAGCCTTGACTAGGTCCTCAAAAAAAAACTATACTCATTACAAGCAGAGTCATAGAATCCATCATTGTTGCCAATATTAATAATGTCATGTCAGACATCCATTTGACACAACACAACCGAGTTATTACCAAGTCCATAATCCCCCAAGGATTTCACAATTAAAAACCGAACCTGGTGGTGTTCGCGCAGGATGGCAGGAAAATGGGAAAACGCTTCTTACAATTAAAAGGGGGTTTATTTTCAAAATAAATATGGGGATTAAGGAAGGAAAGGATGATCAATAAATAATGGTGCAGATCTGACAGTCAAAAGACACAAGGAAAGGGGAAAAAGGAACCCGCAACATTACGTACCATACGTACAATGAAAACTAAATATAAAATGCTAATAGCACCGACAATTCCAGTTTCATATAATGAAGGGGATGATGCAAGGGCTTTAGACAAGCATGTGCTTGGCTTGGTCTTGGTGCTGTGGTTGTGGAGGTTGGCATGGTACAGGCAAAGTGCAGCTCGTGACACAATGATGATGAGTAGGAATGGTGATGAGGGATGATGGTGAGCTGTCTGATCTCAATAACACATCCTCCTTGTGCAGCAACCAAAACAAGAAAAAGAGCAATCAGAGATTGCAGACCCTTGCTTGGACTTCTTCTGAGTGGGGTATTTTTTTCTAGGTTTTTGGGTAAATCCAATATGGCTGCCAAACCATGTGACCAATGACATATGTGTGAACCTTTTGTTCCTCATGAGTAGATTATAAATGGGGTTTCTGGGATGCCCATTCAAATGAATGCCGGAAAAGGGAAAAACTTTCTGACCCAAGCCCCAAAAAGCTCAAAATGTGAGACTCATTTCCTCACCCTCCCATACAAGCAAATGTAAAATTGAGACGATGAAAGATTGAGACTTACTGATTAAAGCACTTCTTCCCTTTCATATTTTCATTCCACTCAAAGAGCGAACCAACAAATATTTGCCCATGTTCTACTTCAGGGAATAACTTGATTTTCTTAACATTCATTTCCATCGAACATATTCACAAAGAATAACTTGGAACTTGGTTCTTGGTATGTGTCTTTGTTGAGCAGAAATGAAATGATAAACTTCTCTTAATGCTCTTATTTGACCACCTCCTGAGCCACATATCATTTTGAGATTGTAGTAAATTGTTTTTTCATTGTTCATTTGATAACCATCAAAGTTTTCAGTCCATTCAAGGATATTTTTTTTCTTTACATCCTCAAACTTATTTCTGATTAAATTTATCCGCTTATTTGTTTTATCCACTTTTACCCCGGTTATTTCTTCAATAAGACTTATTTTATATTTCTCACATTCTTTATGTTTCCCATTTAAATACTAAGGCTGATTACATCTTCACTCTTTGGTTTGGTTATTGCTTGGTTCTATCATTTATAAATCAGTAAAAAAGACAGCGGTAGCCTGTTAAAATTCCCAACCCAATATCTTAACACTTATACTTGTATCCAGAAGGGAGACTATTGATTATATTCTCTAAAATATATCTTTTATCATCAAAAGCTGCTAATGCTTTCTTATTTATCTCTTCTGTATATAATTGATGTTTATAACTTCTTATTGTATTCATTTTTTCTGTACTCTTCCTTCTTTAAGGTTCAACAGTCGTAATAATGTTTAAAGTTTATTGCTTCCTTGATTATATTTTTCTTTATTCCCTTTAGCTTCTTATCACACCTTTCAATGTCATTATTATCAATATACGTAAAAGCATAAGACTTTGATCTCAATCCTATAAATTCACTCATGACCTTCCCACCCAATTCATCTTTAAACTTACCAATAACCTTTTTATTCTTTGATGAAAACAACACTTCACCTGACTTATAATTACTTGTATCATATATATATATATATATATATATATATATATATATATATATATATATATATATATATATATATATATATATATATATATATATATGTATATATCAATATTATCAATCATATCCTCATATACATCACTTGTCTTAATTTCTAATACTAGTGCATGCCCGTAGGTGCGTGCCCGTACATGCGTAATCCCGTACACCCATCACAGATTTTGTAGTTTGCTTTTATAGTGCATACCCGTACACCCATCACAGATTTTGCAACCAACAGATTTTGAAGGATCTGATGGATGACATATCTACGGGCATGCCCGTACGTGCGTGGCCGTACGTGCAAAAAATAAAAATTAAAAAATTTAAAAAAAGAAGAAGAATTGTGACGTCAATTGTGAGGAAGAAGAATTTGCTGCCAAGCGAGCAGCTCGTTCTTCATCCATTTCTTCTGCACGACGCCTTGTCACGCGCGTAGCGTCACATGTCAAGCGAGCAGCTCGTGCTTCGTCCGATTCCATTGCACGTGCACGACGCGCAGCTTCGTTCCTTCGCTCTCATAAACGATGACTGGATTGGGGCATTGTTTCAATTAGATCGGACCAACCGTATCATAAATGGCCATAACTTGTGAAACACTTGGGAAACAGCTGAAACGGATGAAGAACGAGATCAAACCTTAAAAAGGCACATACTCAGGCCCCCAGCTTCAATTGTGATGTATGTGCCCGTACGTGCAAAAAAAAAAATTGTGACGTCAATTGTCACGTCATAGCACCGTGTCCTGTCATTGGTTTGGTAAATAAATGGCCATAACTTGGGAATCACTTGTCCGATTAATATCAATCCTTGAAAAGGCACACTCAGGTCCCCAACAATATACATAACTTGGGAAACACTTGGGAAACAGCTGAAACGGATGAAGAAGAATGATATCAAACCTTGAAAAGGCACATACTCAGATCCCCAGCATCACTTGTGACGTGCGTGCCCGTACGTGCGTGGCCATACGTGCAAAAAAATAAGAATAAAAAAGCAGAAGAATTGTGACGTCAATCGTGACATCATAGCACCATGTCCGTCATTCGTTTGGTAAATAAATGGCCATAACTTGAGAACCACTTGTCCGATTAATATCAAACCTTGAAGAGGCACATCCACAGGGCCCCAGCAATATACCTGGCAAGTTTCAATTAGATCAGACCAGTGGTTGTCGAGAAACAGCGGTCGCAGACAGACACACAGACACACAGAGATTGCTGGAATTATAGATAGATAAAACTATCTGTATCAATATATAACAATGACACATTATCCTTATACTTAGATTTTAAATTATTAAAGTAATAGTCATACATGAACGACTTTCACAAGTCTAGAATTGATGTTCCTATATAAATAGGTTTATCCATTTCAATACTCTTTTTTTCAAATGAATTTCACAAAAGTTCTCTGAAAACACCTCCGCTCGCTCAAAACTTGGTCTATTAATTAACTTTGAAGCCTGTTTCCAAGATGTAGCAAGTCTTATGTTTTGTCGATTCCTAACATTTTCCATCGTCTTTCAAAATACACCATAATTCATTAATTCATAAAAGTCTTTCTCAAAATCTGTTTTTGCTTCTGTTCTCCTTTTTCTAGTAAAATCAATATACCTCTTTTACCAATGACTGTTTAAATTTCAAAATCCTATGAATTTTCCTCACTCTCAACCCAGCATATAAATATTGTCTCAAGTTCCTTTGATGCAAAACGTAATTTTCTTTATCATTTAATGTAATTAGTAGTTTTTCTGTAGATTTACCTTTTATATTAAATGACTGTTGGTAATCACTTAACCATTCTTTTCTTGGACTTTCTTTATCAGGGGCATAAGGTAGGTCTTTATGTTTGTTATGAAGTTCTTCTGGATATTTTTAATCTACCTCAAAATAATATCCAACTTCGGCTTCATCCAATTCTTTTTGAGAGGAGACAACAATGTCTTGTAAAACTTTTTCATAATGTTTTTCTTTAACCCATTTAAGTTTTCCATAAGGTAGAGATTGCGACATAGCCCACCCATACAAATTGTTAGCATCATAATACATCAGGTAAGAGTTGTCCTCATTCTTGTTATAATCAGGATGATATTTATTTGCTTTGGCATATCTCTTGGAACATACTTGAGATATTCCTCCTCTTTTAGCCTTCTCTATCATTGAAAGCATATCTATATCACAGATTAATTCCAAATTCTGTTTTGTCATTTTTAACATAGCACTTCAAGCCAAACCCGGGGCTGTGGAATAGTGAGCTGGGTCTAATCCATAATAATTTTTATTATGACAGACTGTTCTAAAAGTTTCAAACACATCAGTCAATAACAATACATCAGTTTTAAGATACAAATCGTGATATTCTCCAAGATTCTTTATATTAAACTTCTCACAAACCTTTTTAGCTTGTGTATAATCTCTATCAGAAATATGAGTTTTATTCAACTTTCTATAGAAATTTTCCCTTGAAGGAAGTTGTGTTTCTTTAAACCTCTCAAATTAATCCATGTAATCATATGGATATATTCCCTTTTGTGATAAGAGATCAATCTCTTCTTGATTTGAGAAATGTGACAACATTCGGTAAGTTTATAATATTTGATGTTAAGTTTGATAATGGACTTGCCATAAACTTGTATGTATCAAGAAATCTGACTATGGGGGATGTATGAATTGTTTTTGTGAATGAGATGTATTTTTGATCTGTGTGAGGAATGGCAGAAATATCTCCTGATGTCTTTGAAAGTTCATTTATAAATAGATGTGTGTCAAAGTGAGCATTGTTGTTAAGAAAGACAGGAATAAAGTTTGGGGGCTTGTAATTAAGATTACAATGGGAATGAGCTGGACCTCTATATTTTCCAGTAAGATGGCAATGATCCCTAACTTTGACGTCTCCCTCAATTTTCTCCTCACAAATATGACATACTGTTCTTTCTAAATTCCTTTTTCTCTCCCTTTGTTAATGACATTGGTTTATAGGTTTTAACCATTATTTCTCTTCGTCTTATACAGTCTTTTTCCAATCATCTTACAAACTCCTCTGAGGCATCTTCTCCTCCATAAAGTTCTAACTTGTTGTATTCATCACCAACAGATGATTTGATATAACAGAAACCACAAGGAGTATGTTTTTGATATTTATTTGTGTATGATTTATTTGGATTTGGAGAAACAGTATCTATCTTTTCAAGGATACTTTCAAAATCAGCATATATCACAAACGGGTGTTTTATAGATTTGTTAAAATCATTGAATGATATGTTTGAACCTACTTTTGGTAAATTGATTATGGTTGATTTTTAATTACTACAATATTTTGAATGTTGATTTAATCGTTCTTTTGCGTGAAAGGAGTTAAGAAATCTCTTACAAGGATACGTTTTACATTTTCTCTTGTATAGTTGTGATTTGGTTAATCTTGATAAATTTTTGATGAATGCATAATGTGATTTTCCTTTGAAGTAAATTAGAGGTAAATGTGTGTTTCATCATTTTTATAGTTGTTTGAAAATTTTAATATCTGAACTTTGTTTGTATCCATTAATCCATATACATTAACAGATAGATTAATCATTTTCTCAAATTTTGGAATATCTCTCAATGACATTGGAAACTTGAGTTCTTTAACATTTAATGTATTCTCGTATTTCTTATAATGTTCAACCCTTTCCGGTTTCCATTGTGGAGGATGTAAATGAGCAAGAACAGACCATAGAAAACATTTGTTATCTTTGTTTTGAATATTAAGAACCGCTTTCTTAAGTTTTATCTCTTTTTGGTAAATCAGTATAAGAAGAAGCTTTAAGAGGATCTGATTTTAACATGTGTATATCTGAAAAGATTATTTTTGTAATAACAAATCCACTACCTACTGCAGTGTTATCAACATCTTGTTCTTGTGTCTAGAGTTGATCGTAAACATCACATCTTACAAAATCTTGAAATGATGAGATAAAGTGAGGGTTTGTCCTCATATAGGGAGTAGTTTCATCACCTTCTCTTGCCATATTCAATTTTACTCCTATATAAAACTTAACAGTTTTCATTTCACTTAATGTATTTTTAATTATAGTTTCAATACTTTGTTTAACCATATCAATAGACTCAATGATTGAAGATGGTCCAGGGTCTTGAAAGCGAAACAATTTTATTTTTATATGTCCTTTAAATGCCCTATCAGTGTTTTCAATGGAGAATTTAGTGGCACCTTCCCTTTCTTCATTCTTCTTGTGTTTGCATGATTGAAGGTGTCTATTATAATTAAAAAAATATATATCATTATCACATCTTTCACAATGTTTTGTTTCTTGGTCAAGTGGAGATATTTGTCTGAAAAGATTGAATGTGTGTTTGGTTTGAAGGTGTTTTTTTTATAACATTTATATTCATGATTACAAACATCACAGTACCTTGTATTCACCATATTTATAGAACAAAACTTTGCTTAAAATAAAATTTTCTTGATGAAAATTCCGTTTAATTTATAGTTGAATCTGTGCTTAAAACCATTTTATCCTACAACTTTTTCACTTCATAAATACAATGTATCAAGACACAAAAGACAAGTTTTAATCAATCTCTTCATTTGTAATAGATATCAAGAAATATGTCGAGGATGTAAAATTGAATTAAGATAAATATAACAACTCTTGGATAAAACAATTATGGTGAAAAATATGAGTTCTTCAATTTCCTTCAGTGGAAGGGCTTTTAATATATCTGGAAGAACATCAATTAAAATAGCTCAAACAAAAGTTTCTCCTCACTTTCTGGCAATATAATCAAAACTAGAAAAAGCAATGAAACAAGAAAAAGTATCAAAAAAGAAAAACCTCATTGATGAAGCTTTCGAAAGAAAAGATAAGAACCATCACCAATATGCAAGGAGAAAGTTGTATTTTTTCAACAACTCTAAAGATGTAAATCCTGATGAAATAAAGGATGTTAATATATCAGGTGAAATGACATTTCGTTCAAAAGTAGTTAAGGACCATTTTAAAATACCTTCAATATAAAACATGTTGTAGTTGAATCTCTTGATGAAAAAAGGTATGTGGAGATTGTCATGTTTTCTTCTACTAATTAAATATGAGTCATTATTCAAGTGAAGATTTTGAAGATTATGAGAGTGATGATAGTATCTCTGTTGGAACAGAAGACAGTTATGATACCGAGAGTTTGTGTTCAAACTATAGTTATGAAAGTAGTTTTATAGATGATTGTGAAAGCACCAATGAAAGTACCGAAGATGATACCGAAGATGAATTTTATTTGAAGTAAAGTTTTACTTTATAAATATGAATAGTTTACTATAGTGGGGCAACTTAGCTAAATATAGCATAACAATTGTGCATTTTGTGAGGAAAGCACCAAATTTGGCACACTAGTAGCCTATCATATTATGAACAGATTTGGATATTGGGCCATCTCAAAATTTTTGATGGCAGTGGAAAATGGCTGCCACAGCCATCAGCGGCTGAATTTGAGATGGCCCAATATCCAAATCTGTTCATAATATGATAGGCTACTGGTGTGCAATAATTGGTGCTTTTGTTATGCACAATTGTTATGCTAAGTTGCCCCACTACTACATTTTGAGCCTCTTGAATTTCCTGATTCTCCACATGACAAATTTGAGAATTGTCCTGTGTGTGAAAGACAGGGAAAAACACAAGTCAAAAGCCGATAAACAATGTATTTTCTGTGATTATCTTCTAATTAATGATAATAAAAAAATATATAAAGGAATATGATTCTTTGAGATTTACACCAAAAATGAATTACCTTACAAGATTGATTTGAGAAATGAATGTAAAGTATGTGGGTGATAATACACCTTTTCTTACAAGAGAAGAGACTAAACAAATGATGGTTATGTTTCATGGATTGATGATTTATATTATTAACAATTGTCATTTTCAGGGAAATATCTACAGAAGGTGTTGTATCAATAAATTAATGGATTATCTTGAAATTAAACCTGAATTTAGGATAAAACAAAGAGTTTCAAAAAAGCCAATAAAAAATTAAATAACCTGTTTTCCAAATATATAAATGAATGATTTTTTTTACCCATTTGGGAAAATAAGATAAAATTTAACAACCATAAAAATCTTCCAAATTCATTAAGATGTCTCATAGTTGGTTCAGGCAGATGTGGAAAAACCTGCTTACTTTTAAAGATGCTCTTTTCTCCCAACTTTATAGATTATGATAATTTAATAATTTTCACAAATCAAGTTTTTCACCTGAGCATCAACGACTCTCACAAGGTTTTAATGCTGGTCGTCAAAAAGAAGATATAACCGGTTGTTTAAACTTCAAAACAAACAAAATGATTACTACATTGAAGATATAATACAACTATTTTGTGATACACAGAGATATAAAAAGAAATCAAAGCTGATAACTTGTATTCTTAGTGATAATACGGATGATATACCTTCTCCTCAAGATTTGGATAAATCAAAAACAGAACCTCGTTATCTTTGATGATTGTGTTAATGAGAGAAACCAAACAGTAATGGAGAGCTACAACACAAGAGGGAGACATTCTTCTTGTAATTGTATTTATCTTCATCAACAATACTTTCAACTCCCTAGTCGCTGAATATGAAACAATGCTCATACTTTTATTTTTTTCAAGTTAAATTCAATAGATATAAACAATTTTTGGAGAGACAATTGTTCAACATTATGCACTAAAAAGGAAATTGGGGATTATATGAAGCACACGACTGAAAAATATCAATATATTGATGTGAAACAAGATGAGGTATGAAGGGTTATATATATATATATATATATATATATATATATATATATATATATATATATATATATATATATATATATATATATATATATATATATAATTTTATAAACAATTGCATATATAAATGGCAACTATTATATATCTTGTGGGTAAATCTGCTTCTGGGAAAAAAAAAAAAACTTTCATAAATCAAGGTTCTTGAATAGTAAAAATGAAAATATTGTAAGTTTTTCGAAAAAAACCACCATGTGATTCGTATTGTATCTACAACAACCAGAGCAATGCGACCACGAGAAGTAGTCAGTGAAGATTATTACTATATTTCAGTGGAGGAACATATGTGATTGAGGAATGAAGGTCAAATATTTGAGGAGGTTTCTCTTGGGACAACAAAATATTCACATTGTAAGAGTGAGTTAAAGAAACAAAAATCTGGTGGTCTTGGGATATTAGAAATTAATCCAGAAGGAATGAGACAAATTATTAAACATCTGAGAATTAGAGCATATAGGTGAATTAGAATATGATGATGAAGGACTATTTCAACAACTGGAAGAGATTAATCAACCCCCTGATTATATTGTGAAGGCTCTTCAAAACGATGAATATTCAGCGGATTCAAAAACCAAAGCAGGACTCATTCCAACAGAACAACCAGCAATATTTCATCTTGTTCAAGAAAAGGGATTGATATTTAATGATGAATTAAGGTTCTTGAGTTCTGCTCAATCCCCTGTTAAACTAACTCTGAGATTAATGTTTCTTCTAACAAAAGATGGAAGACAAGGTTCAACTGTGATGGATGAATCAAAGTATTTTGAAAAACCATTGCATCTGAAAAATAAGGATGATAGAGTATATATTGATTTGCTGGACTCTCTTAATTATAGGGGTAGTCTATCTGGTAAAAGTAGGAAGAATGAGGAGAAACACATTATTCAGGCTTTAAATTGGCTTGGTTCAGGTGTTCGTTTTCTTCCAAATCTCCCATCACAATTAGTTAATAGACTGTTATTGCTGTAAGGAAGTAAGAAGGCTGGAAATAACAATTGTTTTAATGAAGCATCAGCCATTTTAGACCAGTTGATGAACATGAAAATAATTATAAATATCAATACAAAGACATTTTATCCCATGTTAAATGAGATGAGAAGCACATTCCTTAGCTTTAATTTCACAAGCGACCACACATCTTCATTCCCATACCCATTACAACTTGACGCAACAAAAGAATATGAGGCGTCTTTATTTTCTATGGAAACTTATAATACCTTGTTTAATATCACCGAGAAAAATGACAAGTTTAGTTATCATCCAGGAAGTGGATACAAAATGATAACAGTTTCACCCGGAGCATATGAGATTTCTCAAATATCTTCCGAAATTGCTCGCCTTATGAAAGAACAGGGTGATGAACCAAAAAATATTGTTATAGATATTCAAAAACATACTTCAAAATCAACGATTAAAGTTAAAAATAACTACAAGGTTGATTTCACAATTGATAATTAATTTAGATAGTTATTGGGTTTCTCCTCAAAAAAGAGTGAAACTAATGGGACGTTTTACAGTGATAATGTCATTCAAATATCCTCAGGCATAAATTTGGTATTAATTCACTGTGATGCGATTGATGGTGTTTATAATGATGGAAGAAGAACAATTATAATATTTTCATTCAGTGCATACTCAATCCCAATTGGTTATAAATTCAATATGGAACCCAAAAATCTGGTTTATCTACCTGTGTCAGGAAAAACCATATACAGAATAAATTTTAGGATAACCGACCAAGATAATCGCATGATTTCTTTTAATGGAGAAATTATATCCATCATAATTTACCTACGTGAATTTTTCCAAGAATTAAATACGATGGTTATTGTGAGGAAACACGAGTTGGGAAAATATAAAATAATTACAGGGGATGGGATGTTCCTTTCCCCATACTACAAGGGTGAAGGTATGTATCTTGGTAGAGATTAGTATAAACCTAAAAGACAAAGGGGTGTAGGACGTCAATTTAGAAAAAAAGGAGATGGGACAATTGATGCTCTAATGGGTATAGGCTCAACTATTCTTAAACATATAGACATAATTGGTTCAATTGCTTCTGCTGTGGGAAATGTAGTGGGTGCTATAGAGTATAAAAGATGCCCAAAAGGAATCTCATAAATTGCAAGCAATAAAATAAACTAGCGATACCCGTGCACATGCACGGGATAGCAGTACAACATAGCTGGTAGCAGACGACAGACCGTACATGGGGAATGACAAAAATACGCATTGTGCAAAATGCAAGTGGTACTGTGGAACGCCAAGACTTCCCATACATTGTCGGCATGTCCGCTAAGTGCCACAGCAATTTCATAGGGATCGTGTGACGGCGAGCCGAGTTTTTAGTGTGCAAGCTTGGTATTATAATAGAGATTAAGAAAGGCAAAACTCAGTTGTCTCCCCAAGAACGACAGAAAATAATTAAACAACTTTGGTCAGGGTTTCAAAAGTTTTAACATCTGTTTTCCTAAATAAATACAAGTATGGAAGCAATTGATAGTATTGATGATTTGGATGATACCATTGTCATCACAAACTCTACTAAAAAAGAAGACTACTTCAAGGTAAATGCCATAACTGGAACAGACTGTAATACAAATGGAACAAAAAGTTTTGTCATAAATAATAAACAAACTTATTTTAATCTAGCCGAAAGTGTCTTGTGTAAATTTACATTCACTAAGGCTGTGAATAACACAACCGCTGCACTCGTAAAAGATTTATTCTGGAAAATGTTTGAGAGTGTTTGTTTTTACATTGGAACACAAGAAGTTGAAGCGGTTGATTATGTCTCTGCTACATCTGAAATGATGAACTTTACACTGTATTCATTTTGTGAAAGAATGGGAAAGGGGGCTGTCCAAGGTTTTATTCCTGATATGGCAACGGGAACAAACACAGACCCTGGATAAAGTAAAAGGAAAAGAATGTATCATGATACAAAAGCAGGTAATAGTTTTACTGTGGCAGTTCCTCTTAAAGGTATATTTGGATTTTCTGATCATGGTAAAGTTATGTATGGTCTTAAAATTAGATTTCAACTGTAAAGGAATGATAATGAAAATAGATTGCTTTTTGGTGTGGCGAATGCTTTTGCTGCTCAGAATAAATTTGTAATTGATGAAATTATTTGCTATATTAGTGAATATACTCCTAATCTTAAAACAGAAGAGATGTTGAATAGAAGACTTAACTCAAAGAAACCACTCAATGTATCGTACCTGAAAAGAAGATGCCAACACGTTAAACTGAACCAAACCACTTACACGTGGAATTTGGTGTTCTGGAAGGAAAGCCACGATATCTGTGGATCATTTTTTTAAACCACATGGTGATACTGCTACTGATAAGAATAATGCATTGAGTGATAATGCTAAGGTTAAGCAACTTCACCTTTCTCGAGATGGAACATTTTATCCATGAGATAGATTGGAAATTAATTGGGGAAAAATGATTATGCTGAAGCATAAAAGTCTTACCAAAAGGTGTGTGAAAGCAATATAAATAAAGAACCCATTTTGGATATGTCAGCATTTAAATGCCTGTATACAATCTTTGCGCTTGACCTGAGTGCTCAAAAGGAAACTATAAAGTCAAATCGAGTGGATACTTCCCTATACATTGAAAGAGGAGAGAGTGAAGAAGTTGATACATATTGTTTGCTTTTGGAAGAAACAGAATTACAGATTAATAGAGATAATGGTGTTGTGATTAGTCTCATAATTTTTTTTGATAAATAAATGAGTAGTCAAGTGCCAACTGGGGTATATGTTAATCAAATCAATCTTCATAAACTATCATCTTTTATTCAAAATCAAAAGCCTTGTATGATTAACGTTAATACAATTCAGAAAAAAGGAGCAGTAACAATGATGTTTTGCTCACAAGAGAACAGGTGAAAATCTTGAACGATACTGGCTCACTTAAAATTTAAATGTCAAAACCAATGTTGAAGAAATATTCAATAAGACAGATGAGTGGAGGATTTCTCCCATTTGTAATTCCTTTATTTGCTGGTATAAGTGCGGCTGGAGCATTGGCGGGTGGTATTTCAGCTGCGGTGAAAACTGTCGATGAAAGGAAGGCTCAAAGGGCTCAAAAAGAGTTGGAAAGACATAACAAAGAGTTGGAGAAACAAATTAGTGGAAGTGGTGTGATTGTAGATTTTGCTGAAAAAGCCGACTTGAAAAAGCGAGATTGTTAGTTGGAGATATGCTTTCTTCTCTCGCACATGCAGGTGTAAAATTAACTAAAAAGGGTAATGGATTACATCTTTCTAATAAATAAATGAGCATTGATGAGTGGTTTAATGAATTTGGAAAGAATACAACATCAAATTTAGAACTTATCAAATATTGTAAGAAATATAAAATTCATCATATGGTTATTTGTATGAGAGTTGAATTAACAAACGTGTCTAAACATACAAAGAATATTATTATGAACTTAGAAGATAATAATGGAAATAATTCTCATTGGGTTTGCATTTATAATAATCAGGTTAAATATTATTTTGATAATTATGGTCTTCCACCACCTGTTGGAGTAATAAAATTCTTACAGAATGGTGTTTATCAAACATTTCAAGTCCAAGAATTAAATTCCACGTGTTGTGGTCATTTATGTCTATATGTGTTATTTCAACTCAACAAAAATATATTTTAATGACATTATTTTAAATCTAATATATGTGACTGATGTTGGAAAAGATGGTTCTATCTTTGGTGTATCCCAAGAACTGGAAATTATTTATCAAATTATTACACAAAGGCACAGGCTGAACGACAGAAATATAGTATCGCAAAATAATGTTAATATGAAAAATGTTTATAAATTAATAAATTATCCAAGCCTGATGGACGCAAATGACTTGGTGAGATTAAGTGATTTAAAACAATATATATCCTTAAATAAAACGTCACATTTTGTTAAACAAGTATAATTTACAACTACAACACCTGGTTCAACAAACTATACACCTTTTCTTATTAAATTCAATTATCTGCCTAGTATTGAATTTTATTAAGAAGGAAGTATAGTTAATATGAGAATAGAGAAATGGAGGTATAATATGTGTGATTTAGGATATAATTGGTCTTTTTCATTAAACCGAGAAGACCTACACGATTTTTATCAGTCTCGTAAAGAAGAATATTATCCTCTTGGTAAGAATCAGGAGATATGTGGAAGCACAATTAGCAAACGACAAATACACGATTTCGGGAATAGGAAATTATATGATGGTGAAGCAATAGTTTATATGACAAAGAAGGAAGGAAATTGGATAATTATACAAAGTCGAGGAATACAAACTGATTTAACAACAGAAAGATGGGGTGGTATTAAGTGTCATCATATTAATCTATCATATATTTCTGATACATAAATGACAGCAAGAAGGCTTCAAAAAATTATAATTTTTGCATTCAAGGATACCTACAAGAAAATGGTGTTAAATTTTACATTCCTTATGAATTGGAACATAGACACGGGCATTTTTCAATGAAGAACTGGCCTTGTACTGATATTAATAAAACCCACAAATAGAGATTTGATTAAAATATTAAATAAAAATGAACTTCTAAAGGTGATGAAATATAAAACTCTTTTTGAAATCATCAACAAATCTTATTGGTTTCCTATTATGAGAAAAATAATTGTGGATTCAAGTGTATCGCAGAATCCAGATGAATATATGTATGATAGTCTATGGGGTGAAAGTGGTTCAAGGATAGTAAGGGATGAGGAAGGAGTTGAAGAAACTGAGGGAAGAGAGGAGGAGGGGGAGAAGAGAGAGAAGGAGGAGAGGGAGAAGAGAGAAGGAGGAGAGGGAGAAGAGATAGAAGGAGGAGAGGGAGAGGGAGGAAAGAGAGAGAATAAATAAATATAAAAATATGGAAACTAGTGATATTATAAAAATATCAAAGGGATTACAGAAAATAAATCAATCCCAACGCACTCAGGAGGAAAACAAAGAATTGACAAGTCTATTCGAAATATACGTGCCAAGTACTAACATCGATTTCAGGGAGAAGATCTGAACGAGAAAGTGGAAATAAAGAAGATAAAGAAGGAAAAGATTATATTATTGATGATGTTGGTGTAATTGACTTTGATTAAGGTTTTACATTTTTTTCTTCAATAAATGGAGGAGAGAGTGAAGACATTTCTAAGGATTCTTTATGTTTTTAAAATTAAGATTCAAATGTGCATGTTGGAAACTAAAAAGGTTTTCGCACTCTGTAGAAATTTTTCACACAAATAAATGAGTTATTGTCTCAAATGTAAAAAGAAAACCAAGAGTAAAAATATCTCGTATGTTAAAAGTAAAAATAATTGGGTTGTTCAAAAATGCACATGTTCGGTGAGTAGCTCTAAAAAGAGTAAATTCATCACCAAACACAAACGAGGGGGAGATATGCAAAAGTTTTTATCAGGAAGTAAATTTACAACAACTGGAATACCAGGGGAATTACATCTACCAGGGTATTCTTTCTGTGGTCCGGGAACAAATTTGAATAAAAGATTGGATGAGACTGACAATCCTAAACCATGGAGCAAACCTATCAATAGGGTTGATAAGTGTGCATGAATCATGATATTGATTATGGGAATAGCACGACATTGGAAGAAAACCATGAAGCTGATAGAGAAATGTTGTATAATTTGTCTCTGATACAAAATCCAACCTTGAGAGAAAAAGTTGATAGGTTCATCGTGAAGAAGATGATCAGTGCTAAAATGAAACTTGGGCTTGGAAATTCAAAAAACTTATAGGCTCTAATGATGTAATTAAGATTGAAGAGCAATTAGCTGATGAATTACATAAACCAATAATCACAAAGTTTCATAGAAGGAATAAAAAGGCTTATTCCAAGGAAGTTGATTATATCTGGTTTCATTGAACTCAATAATGATAAGGGGTACAAGTATGCTTTAACCATTTTTGATTTTGAGGAGTAGATATGTGTAGGTTTTCCCTTTGAAAAACACAACAGGTAATACTCTTATGTTAGCTTTCCAACAGATATTCAATAAAAGCAAGAGAAAACCAAAAAAATTGTGGACTGATGAGAGTACAGAGTTCTACAACAAAACATTTATGAATTTTCTTTAAAATAACAACTTTACATTATACAGCACCTTTAATGAAGGAAAAGCGGTTGTTATTGAGCGTTTTAATCGCACTTTCAGAGAGACTATATAAACAAGGACAAATGTGTCCAAGAGCCACATCATTCCACCAGTCAATCTCCTTGCTATGCCTCCAGGGCTTCAGGTGCCCCCAGGGCATCAGGTGCCTCCAGGGCTTCAGGTGCCCCCAGGGCATCAGGTGCCTCCGGGCATCAAGTGCCCCAGGGCATCGGGTGCCTCCAGGGCATCAGGTGCCTCCAGGGCATCAGGTGCCTTTCGGGTGTCAAGTGCGTTTAGGGCATCAGATGCCTCAGGGCATCAGGTACCTCTATGTAGCCTCCCTGCCTGCTTCACTCCCTATTCTCACCCCCAGAAAGGTTTTGTCTTCACCAGAAAAAGAGGAAGAAGAAGAAGAAGAAGAAGAAGAAGAAGAAGAAGAAGAAAAACCACAAGCTCGGCAAGAAGAGACGGAGGCTGGCAGAATGAAGTGGCTCTTGTATACTACAACTAATGCTGCCATCTTCAGTACTGAACTGAAATACAGCGTGCCTGGCAACTGACACTAGGATGACGCGCACGCCGGTGAATACCAAAGCGTGCATATCGTTTGAATACCAAAGCATGCATATAGATTTAAGGGTGCCTACCACCTTGCCTACCACCTTGCCTGCCACCTTGCCTACCTTCATGCCTACCTTCATGCCGAATTCTCACCCCCAGAAACGTTTTGTCATGAGATTGAAAGGTTTTGTTTTCACCAGAAGAACAAGAACAAGAAGAACAACGCGGAGCTCTCTTAGAGCCAGCGTTCGCAACGCGACGCGGCTAAAAATTCACTCAACTCGGTTCTCAACAATGGTTATCTTTAATTCAGGACATTGTATATAAGTACAATGATACGATTCATACCTCAATGAAAATTAAACCATCAGATACATTTACAAAATTAAAATATGAATAAGAGATTAATGTCAGAATGCCTAAGTTCAAAGTTGGTGATATAGTAAGAATATACAGGTGGAAATCTCATTTTGAAAAAGGTGATACCAAGCGATGGACAAATGAACTTTTTAAAATTGTTGATGTCATCGGTACAGTTCCTTGGACTTACAAATTATGTGATTTAAAGGGGGAAGAGATTTTAGGTTCATTTTATTCACAGGAATTACCAAAGACAAAGAAAAATTGAAAAAAAACCCTTGGACTTACAAATTACGTGATTTAAATGGGAAAGAGATTTTAGGTTCATTTTATTCACAGGAATTACAAAAGACAAAGATAAATTGAATTTTTTTTGACTCTACCCCCTTTTTAACTCTGCCCCTTTTTGACTCCGCCCACACAAGCCTCACCCATGCAAACCCCGCCCACGCAAACCCCACTCACACAAACCCCACTCACAAAAGCCACATCCACACAAGCCCCACCCTCACAAACCCCACTCACAAAAGCCACATCCACACAATCCGCACCCAGGCAAACCCCACCCACATAAGCCACATCCACATCCATCATATCCACTTTATTAGTTCCCCACACACAACATGTTTATTTAATTTTTAAAAAAAATTGCTTCACCCACACAAGCCACATACACACAAGCCCCACCCACACAAGCTCCACCCACGCAAACCCCACTCACACAAACCCCACTCACAAAAGCCACATCCATGCAATCCCCACCCAAGCAAACCCCACCCACATAAGCCACATCCACATCCATCATATCCACATAATTAGTGATTAGTTTATTAGTTCCCCACACACAACATGTTTATTTAATTTTTAAAAATTGCTCCACCCACACAAGCCACATCCACACAAACCCCATACACACAAGCTCCACCCACGCAAACCCCACTCACACAAACCCCACTCACAAAAGCCACATCCATGCAATCCCACCCACATAAGCCACATCCACATCCACCAAAGCCACATAATTAGTGATTAGTTTATTAGTTCCCCACACACATGTTTATTTAATTAAAAAAAATTGCTCCATCCACACAAACCCCATCCACACAAGCTCCACCCACACAAGCCCCACCCACCCACACAAGCCCTACCCCCTTCCCCCTGTGCGCCCCCACTTTTGACCCACCACCCCCCTCATCCCACCCCACACCCTTCCCCACACACACATGGGGAGGGGAGAGGGATGAGGGTGGTGGTGGGTCATTGGGGGAGCGCACCTTCCCCCCAACTCTCCCCCCACCCCTCCCCTTTACATCTCCTTTATCTTTTTTGTAATTCAAAATCAGATAATTATAAGGAAAGCTTATCTGAAAAATCAAAAGTAAAAACATTGAACAAAATATTCTTTCTCTGGAGTCTGACGGATTGTGATTTTTTCACCATTTTCTGTTCAAGGAAAGAGGAAGAGCCATTAGGGTATATAAAGATTACATAATGATATTTAAAAAAAACATTAAAACCAAAAGCATTTACCTCCAGAAGATTGAGTGTTGTGTAAGATTCTTCCAGAAGATTAAGTTGTGTGTTAGGTTCATCCAGACAGGTGTTTAAACTGAAAAATAAAAAAATAATAATGAATCAACACTCAAGAGAGATATAGACAGAGACGTAGACACAGAGACGTAGACACAGAGACGTAGACACAGAGACACACAAAGGGATAATTTCTCACCGTGACTCAACTCATTCAAGGTCAGAGGACGTGAGAGGACTTCCTTCCAACGAACAATAATGTCATTCAATTCTCTTCAAACAATTGAATGTCTTCAAGGATGTCATTCATTTTTTGCCATTCCTCGTGATATTCAAAGGCTTCATTTTCCAGATCAGTTATCAACAATGTTCTTATTGGGGACAATCTGTTAGAAAAAAACATACAATAATTATTGGTTGTTTCGTGATTTAATTCTTATAAGACAACAAATAATGAATTGGTTTAAGGATCTCACCTCTCATCTTGTGAAAATGATTGATCTGCAAGGTTGAAGTAATCATCTGAACACTCCATGTTCTGAATAAAACAAACTAAGTTCGCATTTGGTATTAAATAGTCCAAGTTGATGACTCGTATAGGAAATGTGGAAACAATTGGTTTTTTTGGGTGTGTCTCATAAAGGAAATGACTTTGGGTTTTTGGGGCTTGTGTGAGGCCTGAAATAGAGATTTTATCTTTTCTTTCATTTAAAACTTACTTTTAAATATCTTCTTTTGATTAAAAGTTGTTTTTGCTTGCTTTTAGCTAAACTTTGTTCTGTTAGTGTTCTGATGATTTAAGATATAACCATGAATTGTATTTGGAGTCGTGGGCACAGAATACTTCCTCATTTCCACGGCACGACTGTTCTCTTCAAGGCACTTCCCAATTTTACAGAACCGAAGGAGGGATAGTGAACTTCCCTTTCTTTCTTGCTTGAAGAGATAAAGTGAATATACTTGATGGAAATTAATGTTATAAGAAAATTATGTTTTTCCCTAAAGTAGAACATGGACAAATATTCGTTGGTTCGCTCTTTGAGTATAATGAAAATATGAAAGGGAAGAAGTACTTTAATCAGTAAGTCTCATTCTTTCATAGTCTCAATCTTACATTTGCTTGTATGGGAGGGGGAGGAAATGAGTCTCAATTTTGCATTTGCTTGTATGGGAGGCGGAGGAAATGAGTCTCCCATTTTACATTTGCTTGTATGGTATGGGGAGGAAATGAGTCGCAATTTTACATTTGCTTGTATGGGAGGGGAAGGAAATGAGTCTCCCATTTTGAGCTTTTGGGGTTTGGGTCAGAAAGTTTTTCCATTTTCCCCATTCATTTGAATGGGCGTCCCAGAAACCCCATTTATCATCTACTCTCATGGACAGGCGGTCATGCTTGTAACGTTTCGCCTCAATCTGTTCAGCCACTTCAAAGAAGATTTTTGAAGGTTAAAAAAACAACAATATGGCTGCTGAATCATGTGACCGATGATGTCATGAATTTTTTTCTGTGGACCATTTTATCCCTAAATGACCCTCAAAAATTGTCATACTCGTCAGATGTGGCGTTCTACATATGCAATTATGACGTCATAACGAGGGCACCTATGATGTCATAAAAAAATACATTCCCCATGAGGAGTACTTTCCAAGTGCCAAGTTTCAACTTTTTCCTTGGTGTGGTTTCAGAGATGCAGAGGTCCAAATTTTTTCATTTTCCAATATGGCTGCCACACTCTGTGACCGATGGCATCATAATTATCATTGAAACATTCCACATGAGTCGTCGCACCACTGGAGAAAATTTAGTCTCAATCCGACAAGCGGTTGCGGAGAAAAACACTAAAGCTCTGTATAGACAAACAGGCAGACAGACAAACAAATGAAATTGCTCGTTGAGCAAGGAATTGCCGGAATAACTTTGTCATATCTCTGAAAAAGCAAAAACCTGGAAATCAATTTAGTTCTTATAAGTCGATAGTGCTGCTGTTTAATGAGTTATAGCACTTGGTTTGGTCATGATCATAACTTGGAAGTCAATCGGACTTGAAATGGCATTTTTATCGCAATTTGAAATTTTTGACCCGACCCCCCGACATTCGACCCCTGACCACTAAGAATGGTGTTGGTGTGACACCCCAATGAGACATATGGTTTGATGCAGTATTAGAAGATGCACATTTTGGATTTGGTTTGAAGTCGATACGACCATTTTAGCGGACGTTATTGCGAAAATAACAATTTTGGTGACCTTGACCTTGATCTTTGACCTAGATTCACCAAAAACGACAAGTGTCTAAGTTGGACCATGGCCGACATCTGTATCCAGTTTGGTCATGATCGCTGAAACGGTGTGGCTGCTATGGGGTAAACAAACACACAAACAAGCAGACAAGCCGGTAGGCAGCGATGGGTCGCCGAGCATGGAAACTATAAGATATAGAGCAAAATGGATGTCATATAGTGGATAGGGAATCACCTTAAGGTTATGCATATCAAATCTCATCCAGTTCCATGATCTGATAACTACTCGGTATCCATTTGAATGAAAAGTACCAAAAATGCGGTTTGAAATCGTAAATCGCCAAAGTTCGAGGGGGTGCTGTGGGTGAACAAAGATCTAAATCGAAAATCCGGCTCGGTCGTTTGTGCACAATGTATTCCAGATGATTAGTGTGAATTTTCATGACCATCCGACCATAACCCTAGGAGGAGTAGCATTTGGCACGAAGGACCTCCATCTTTCGCATATTATCGATTTTTGCACTAATTGACCTTTGACCCCTGACCTAAGCGAAATTGGTCAATATGTCCTGAGGCAAAATTGTCGTACTCATTGAATAACATGAAGCTGCAAAGTTTCATTCGTATCGATGGACTCACCTGGTCGCTAGGGGGCTTTCAATTTTCGCCAATTTTCACGCATACCCTAATTGTAGTTGGCGCTGCGGGTAAAGTATTCCATATATCACAAAAACCGGAATATATTTGATAGAGCATCAGCTGTAGATCATTCGTGCCAAATTTCATAACCCTACGTGAGATAATGGCTTTCGGAATTGATTTCGCATGAACGGTACTGATTTTGAAGGTTTTTCGGTTGTTGCTCGGGAACCAAAGCCTCCCTAACAACCATCACAATTTCCAAAGCACTAGGTCATAAGATGTACCTACCACCCGAGCTTGGTCAAAATCCGCCCATGTTTACTACCAATTATGCTGATGACAAAGGAACAAACATCCAAACAAACAAACAGACAGAATTACTGATAGACCTGTGGTGGGAGGGGGAGAATCACCACCGGAAGAGGGCCAAATTTTCATCCAACTTTTCTAGATCAGTTTTTTGTGTAGATGACTAATATGAAAGGTGATCAGCCAGGTTCGGGGCATTTCCAAGATATTCCGGGTCAAATGTCAACCGGGGTCAAATTTAGCCAATTATGAGTTTTTACTATAAAACTGATTCTGAAAGCTAAGATGCAGTATTTTTATGACTCGTTTATGCTTTCAAGTGTCTAATCTTTATAAAAAAAACACAACCCACATCTTTTTATGGGTGACCTTAACTCAAAGGTCAAAGGTGAACAAATAACAACCGATGCAAAAACTGATACGATGCTGACACCGACCGAGATAACTTGGTTGCTCAAAATAGTAATCATCTAATGTTTCATCCAAGCTAAACTAGAGGTGTGGGTCGTCCTACGTCCGTTCTTTCTACCCCACCGTTGTAGCGTGCCACAAGGGCACCCACTTGCCCCCAAAAGTTTTTTTTTTTAATTTAGTTTTTTTTTCTATTTCAATTTCATTATCATATGTAGTTTCTAACCACTATAGTAATAAAAATCCATGCATTCTCTATTGATTTTTATTCAGATATTGCCTTAAAAATATATATCACACATTTTTCTTTAAAATATCTGAAAATCTTTTCCTTAACGCATAAATGCCCTTTTGTCTGAACTGCCCCTGCTCCTCATAGATTCTCGATGAAACATTAAGATGCTTTAGTATGTAATACCCCTAAAACATGTTTCAATCAAGTACAGTCAGATGAATCAACAGTTATTACATTTAAGAAATCTAACTAAAGACAGTGGAAGTAGTATGCCTACGTCACTGGATACAATCACCAAATATAGATGTTAGTTGGACATTTCATCACAATCACTGTCTTCACTGTAGTCTGATAACTCATCTTCACTATCTTCATCAGAAATATTACACAGAAGTTCCACAACATCCACAGGATATGGTATATCGACCCAATGGATTGATAAATCTTCAGTCCACCCATGGTTTACTGGAGTGTCCAAGAATTGCTGGGGTCTGTGAGCCAGATGCCACATCCTGGCTACATAGTTACTTTGAGCTGAATGTAATGCAGGGGTGCAAATTAACGGCCGCCCGGTCGCCAATGGCGCCTAACTTTTGTGCTGGGCAGGTACACAATACTGCCTTACCTGCCCGGCTGGCGAATCACCGGTGATTCCTGTTATTCTGTACAATTTGTACAAGCTTCTCAACTAGTTTTCTCAACTAGAACTACTGTTTTTGTCCGCAGAAATCCGTAGAAATCACCGGTAATTCTGCGGCGGCCATTTTGTCTGTTTTCATCTCATTCCAAATCACGTGTGATTGCGCGAAATTTGACAGTTTGGACGCATTTTCTCATGCCCAGGTTGGTTAAATGAGTGAATTTGGTTTAATGAGTAAGTTAGATGAATGAGTGAGTTTGATGAGTGAGGTAAGGTGAATGAGTGAGTTTGATGGGTGAGGTTGGGTTAATGAGTGAGTTTGATGGGTGAGGTTGGGTGAATGAGTAAGTTTGGGTGAGGTTAGGTGGATTAGTGAGTTTATATGTGATGTTGGGTGGATGAGTAGTACCCCCACCATTGTCCATCATCCACAACCCCCCCTCCACCCCATCGCCCATCACCCACAACCCCCCCCCCATCGTCCATCAGCCACAACTACCCCCACAAAAATGCCCCCCCCAGCACTTTTCACAACCCCCCTGCCCCCCATCACCCACACAAAAAGGTCCCCCCCATCACCCCCCACCACCACCCCACTCATCAAACTCACTCATCCATCCATCCAACTCACTCATCCAACCAACCTCACTCATCAAATTCACTCATCCAACCAACCTCATCCATCAAACTCACTCATCCAACCAACCTCACTCAAACTCACTCATCCAACCAAACTCACTCATCAAACTCACTCATCCAACCAACCTCACTCATCAAACTCACTCATCCAACCAACCTCACTCATCAAACTCACTCATGTGAGTATATTAAAAGTGTTTGATATCAAATTTGTGACTTTTGTCTTTATTTTATCAGGCAAGTAGAAATTCTGCTGGGCCGGTAACTTTTTCTAGTCACCGGCCCTGCTGGCCGGTGGATAAAAATGTTAATTTGCACCCCTGTAATGCCAGTGCTGACTCACATGGGGGTAATGAACACAGATCAGCTACCTTGCCATCACAAAATCGATTCCAGAAAATAGTAGATCTGGCTTCATTAATACGTTTGCATCTCCTTTGATTGTAGATTGCACAAGTACATATTTGAAGTCCATCAAACACTACGCTGGAAAGTTGTTGCTCGTTACCCAGTTCTGCGAATACTTTCTGCATATTTTCATCATCTTTTATCAGTGTGCACCAAGTTTTCTTCCCTTTTCGGAAAAATGATGAAACGTAGTCATTTCCCAAAAAGGCATGGATACCAAGCAATGCACGTTTATGGAGTTCAGTGAGTTGACATTGACTCAGATCAGGGAATCGCCGACCTTTGCCACTCCCGTGATCTATGATGATCTTTAAATGTTCACGTTCGTTGGCCAGTAAAATGATTGGAATGTCTGTATCCCCAGAACTTGAACGCACTACACAGACCATGGGACCACCAGAGTTTTCATCTAGTGCATGTTGGGTGAGGTAGCAGATCTTTGTATCAGCCTCTATGTGGTCAGTAGCCAGGGCTGGTATTTCCTCTGAGCAGTGTGACGTTATCTTTATGCAGAGATTCCCCCTTGCATAGTACACAACTCGGTCTCCAACGAGACTTTCCTCTTCACAGAGAACCTGTTCAATCAGCTCCACCATTCTCTCTTTGTTCCCTCCATTGCACATAAACTGTCCAAATGCAGCCGGAATTCTGATATCAGGTGTGCGCAGAATGTACTCATCTGACTGCCCTCTTGCAGTTTGTTCAGCCTGTTTTATGGAATGTGCATTGTATGTGTCACACGAGAAATATACCACTTTGTAACATGTGGGTATGTCAGCCATAATTCTCCTGGCTAACAACCGAAACTTATCTGGTACATTCACCAACGAACGTAAATACGCAATAAGGTCAATCACGTAAACTGCATTTTCTGGGACATCATAGGCTGTGTTCGGTAAATTCAGTGATGTGAGTGCAGCTTCCATCATCTTACTTTTTGGTGTTGTCCGACGACTGCCATCTGCTGTCGCAAGAGGTAGAGGTACCGTTGCTAAAGGATACTTCAATGCTTTATCCAAATCGACGGACATGTTTTCTTTACATGACTTTGCTGCCAGTAATCCAAGGATATCTCTCTGTACTGTTACATCTTTGGTCTTTCCTGCTGCAGATTTTACTGTTGTCTTCAGGTTGTCTTGAAAGCTTCTCCATGGAACTCTTGATATTGGATTAAAAAAGTGTGTGGTTTCACCATTCTTTTCGGTATCGAGTCAGGAGTTGAACGCATTGTAGAGTTCTCTTCCTCGTTGTTGTGTTGACAAAAGGTGGGCAGCGACATCATCCGGTAATGGTTTGCCTGAAACTATGTTGAACAGTTTGTTAGGATCAATTCCATGTGAGAATGGATTGATAAAATCTGACTTGATAACTTGCATAGTCTTTTTAAAATGATCATCTGATTTTTGGATCTCGTGTGGTCTTATGCACTTCCTTGGGTTGTGACTCGTGTCATCGAGCTTGGTAAGTTCCAGCAGAGAAGAAACCATAGCAGACGTAAATGGACGATTCAGCACCCACTTTCTGTATGCTGTTTCCTGATGAGTGAAGTTCTTGATGCCACCTGGTGTCTTTGAATTTTTCATAAAAGTCTGCTCTCCAGCTGCATCAGTTGACTGTCTGATACCAGTATTGTTCCTACAGACAGACAGGCCTTTCTTCAGAAGATCATCCTTGGCACCAGTATGCGTATCATCAAGTGTCATGAGTTGACGACAATAGAACGTTCCATATCTAGCGTAGTTCTGTTTGTTCATAGAAAAACAAAATGGCAACGAGTCTGTTCAGCATTTCAGTCGAAGGTCATACTCATTCAGGTTTATCGAGTAATGGAGTTTATGTTGACAATCAACAGCTTCAATGTAGATTGCCCAGAACTGTGGAGTCTTGCCATAGTCTCCTCGAAGACACTGATATTTTGTCTGCTGGTATTGTTGTTCAACACTAGAGAAGCCAACTTCTTCTGAAAGTTCCTGAGCAGCATCTGTGGGGACTTTATTGTGAACAATGTCCACAAGTCCATTCAATAAGTCTGGCATATAAGCTTCTAGGAACAGATGGTGCAGTGCTTCACTGAAGCTTTCGTGAATTGCCCATGATCTATTATAATGTTTTCCACTGAGCACGCCTTTGATTGTACCAGATGTGCTTGACCCTGCCTGATACACAACTTCTTCAAATCCGCTACCTGATACAAATTTACCAATAGTGCCAAATAATTCCATAAAGGCATGCATATCACCAAGGTGAATGATGACGTTGTCAAAGTCCTTCGCATTGTTCCATATGACATGATATAATTTGGCAGCAGCCCCTACATCAGTTGTTATATGAGCATATCACATATTGGCCTGAGCTGCCATCAGCTGAGATTGTTTAATACATTCCAGTACAGTTGGATACTCTGTAATGGGACTGATGATTGGTGGCAGAAATGTAATCAGTGTTGGTTGAGACGATGGATATTCATGCTGCTGAATAACCCAACCAACAAAACGGGGTACTGATTGTGTTATCAGGCTGTAATGTTGTTGCAGTAGTTTCCATGTGAATATCTCACTAGTGCTTATTTCATCCTGATCCCCATCAAAGACGGTGTTGACTGTAGAAAATTCGGGTGGGTTCTTGTGTGGATTTATCTTTCTCTGATCAAGCACAGCGAGAGTTCCTTCCATGGTCTGTCGCCGTGATGTTTGAATTTCAGTTGTTGGTCGCAACACTGATTGTGTGTCCCTCTCTTGGAATCCGATTCCATGTGTAGTATGAATAGGCTACTTCCTGCAGCATTTTCCTTCTTACAGTCAAAATTATCCCACCAAAAGAATGTTTGAACAGTGGCGCTCGCAGAAGATGGAATTAAAGGTAGACAATATCCCCTGTCTGCCATCTGTTGGGCTAGTTCAGCTTGTGCCGTTTCAATCAGACGAACTTGGTTATAACTGATTGAATGTCCCAATCGTCCAAGAGCAGAGACTACAGCTTTCTGTCCAGTCATGTTGTGTCGTCCCATTCCTAGCAATGTATGTTTCTGTGTCAGAAACTTTCCATTGGAATAGGCATAGATCAAATCTTGTGAAAACGATTCGGCAAGCTTTCATGATTTATCACTAGCTGTGTGATGTGAGGATTTCAAATCTATCAGTTTCGTGAGAGTTTATCAAACATTTGGGGGATCTGCAATTTTGTGCTCTTAATGAATCGCTAGTTGGAGGCCACGGTAGATCTTCAGCACTTTCTATCATTTCTTTTATGGCTGTCTGCAGTATATTTGCTGCCTCTGCAAGAATAAAATCATTGCTTTCTTTCACATACACAGATAGGGTACTATTCGATAGTACTTTCTGACTGATAACCATGAGTGGGTGATGATAAGACACACTGACAAAAAACAATTCTCCAGAAAAGTGGTCCTCTAGATTTTCTTCACTTTGGCTCGTAACCTAGTATCATCGCCATCGAGTCCATATATTTCTATCAAGAGCTTCATAGATGCTGACTGTTTACAGCCAATTACATGATTTTGAACAAATGAATATAGTTCATTGGAGTTTGTTTGACACTGGTGTTGATAATTATCTTGTGAGGTGGCAGTGGATGGTTTTGAGCATATCCGTGTATAATCTTTGTAACACTTTCTATGCATCATAAATTCCTTTGCGATGAGATGTTGGCCCTCTATTGCCAACGTCATCCCATAATCATTTTTCAGGCTTGCAGCTTGCATGATTCTCTCACATGCTGATTTCGTCTGGATTACTGCTATTTGCTGTTTTTTCCCCGTCTACTTTTATGGGTTTCGCTGTACTACAGTTTGGATTCATACATTTCTTTGGGAACATACCCCTGCTATCACTCGATCCTACATTTCTATTTTTCCTCGCAATTAGTCTTTCATCCGATTTTGCCTCTCTTTTACGTTTTGCATTTCTAATTGATAAACCCTTTGTGAATTTTTTGTAACAGTTCATATGGACACAATTAATTCTGGGGTGCAGAACATCCGGTATGGCTTCAGCCTGAAGCGTATGTGCATTGTCACAACCTAGTTCATTTCTGGCATCCTTTGCCTGGTGTAAGCATTGAAACGTTTCATTTCTCAGACCAGTCAATTTGCCACAGTTCAGGTGATCGTAATGGACAACACAGCTCCTCTTCCTTTTTTCAGTCATATTGGATCATTTCACTGGTTTCATCCTGAAAAGAAAGAAAACCATTTTTGCTTATGTTGAAGTAGAAGGTTATCGGCTCCAGTGCTGCCATTCCTGTGGATTTTACCACAAATTTATGGATTTTGGATCAGCATAGGGATTTATGGATTTTTTTTTAGAAAAAATGGAAATTTTTCATCCACTGATCAATGGATTTTTCTGTGGAAATGGGAGTTTTTTGGGAATTGGAGTGCTTCCGCGATGTCAATCATCTTGTCACTGTTGTGGACGGACAATATGCGCAAAAAGGATGCGAAATTTTGAAGACGTCAGAAAGTCAAAAAAGAAAATTGGAAATCGGACGAATTTCAACCATAATTAAAGGTCAGAGCAAATAAGCGCTTCTTAGGAACAGAAAAGTGCATTAAACTGGTAAAATATGTGCTGATCTTGTTAAAATATGCAATATGTGGATTTTGGGAACATTTATGGATTTTGGACCGAAAATATATGGATTTTAGAAAAAATTTAGTAGCAACACTGGTCGGCTCTGATAGTTCCATTGTGTGCCGTTTTAACATGAAGCCTGTGAGCTCAAACGACATTCAATTCAAACGTTACGAAAATGAAATTTATTGAACGATAACTGCATCAATTCCGTTCTGGGGTGACAGACAATAAAAAATACGATCGAGGTAATGAAAATATGCAACTGAATTGTACATTTATGGGATAATTTACAAGAAAAACTTTACTTACCTAAATTGCAGCTTGCGCCGATCTTCACTTCAAAATAAATGTCGCAAGGTCTCACATTACAGTTTCAGCTGAACCGTGCAAAAAAGGAATTTCGTTCCGGGGTGACAAGAGAAAAAATATATTAGTAACAATATATTTAAAGTTATATAACTTTCCGATAAATTACTGCAGCGCCTTGTAATTTAATAACAAAAAAAACACGTTGTTGTGGTGGAAAGATGAGAGACAATTGGCAGCATATTATCGAAAAGTAGAATAAGATATTGGCTTTAAGCCTGTACAACATGGGCATAGTAACAGCCGATGACAGTAAAAAGTTGCTTCAGGGGCCCCTTCGGGATTGGGGGCCCTAAAGCTTTAGCTTCATTAGTTTCATACTAGATATGCCACTGGCTGCAAAAGATGGAAATTACTCATTGTCATTTTCATCAATTTATTCTTTTCAGTTTTAGCGTTTTTTACACAGACTTCAGGCTATTTTACCAGTTTGAAATTATTTGCAATTTAAAAAATCAATATTTTTGAAAACGTTCTGGGGGCAAGGAGGTGCCCCTGGGGACCCCACAAGGACACATGGGTGGGAAAATGTTCAGAGGTGCCCGTTCCTCTATTTTAGCTTAGATGAAACATTGATCTCAATTATCAGCAACATAGACCAGTTTTAGGCATTTTATCTGTTTTTTTCACTAGTTGTTATTTGTTGACCTTTGAACTTTGAGTTAAGATCAGCCCTAAAATGATTTGATTTTCTGTTTTGATAAAGATTAGACACTTGAAAGTATAAACGAGCCATAAATACAGAGTATTTCAGCTTTCAGAAACAGTTTTATAGTAAAAACTCATAATTGGCTAAATTTGACCCCGGTTAACATTTGACCCGCAATATCTCGGAAAAGCCCCCGAACCTGGCTGATCACCTTTCATATTCGTAATCTACACAAAAGACTGGTCTAGAAAAGTTGGATGAAAATTTGTCCCTCTTCCGGTAGTGATTCCCCCTTCCTACCACCCGACTATGACAATAAGGGTCACCTATTTCGGCGACCCAACAGACAGATAGACACACAGAGAGGAGAGATGTTGCCTCGCCCATGGTCTGTTTCCAAGCATAAGCTTAGTCAAGGTGTCACCATCTTCTGGGCTGTCCCACCCTTCATTCAATGTTATTGTTGTCTGTTTCTGTGCATTGGGCCCTCACCAAAAAGTGTTGCATCCTCAACAAGGGGTCTACAGCTCACTTCGCTGCCATAGCTTGCAGTGCACTGGCCAAATGACCCGTGATGTTCTTTAAGATGTAAAGGTTTTTCCATGTGTCTTGCTGGGTACAAGTCCTCACCTGGCTTCGCCTATACAGAAGGTCACCCATGATACAACTTTACTCTTTACTCTTCTAAGATTACAATCACCACCTTCGAAGTGCACACATTACATATGATTTGCTTCTGACAGTTTCCCTGATACAAAGTTAAATCTAAACTACTCAAACACACGGAACAAGCTAAAGCCTAGCCTTAATCGAGCTATACCCCTCATCCCCCCACTAACATGCAACAACAATAGACTTTTGGCCTCAAACATTACGTTATTTACTGTGACCGTTCATTGTATGCTACTATAATAATCACCGACTTGAATATTTTTGCAGCGTTTCAGTGTTTTGAACAATCCAGAAAGAAGAAAAGATCGCTTGAAGATTACTTGAAGTTTCTCTCTGACCTTGGTAAGGAAACGTTTTTTGACTTTCTGAAATACACTTTCAAAACTAGTTCTCAAATATTAGCATATTTAATGTTCTTGCAGATTCTTATGGTGTTGGTCTTTTTTCAAATACTGTCCTGGGACTTGGAAAGGAATTACTTGATTTACAAAAACAAAATGTGTTGAAGAACTCATGAAATGCATTAAAAATGTGCTATGAATGGGATATACACATTAACCTACTTGTTCAATAGAATTAGTAAGAAAATGTAAAAATGCATATTCTTAGTTTTTTTTATGCATGCCTCCTATTTTTTGCCATCAAACTTTTTTGAATGCCCCAAATATTGAAGATATTAAGTATTATACAATTTTTGAAGTGTGTGTGTGTGTGTGTGTGTGTGTGTGTGTGTGTGTGTGTGTGTGTGTGTGTGTGTGTGTGTGTGTGTGTGTGTGTGTGTGTGTGTGTGTGTGTGTGTGTGTGTGTGTGTGTGTGTGTGTGTGTCAGTGTCAGTGTCAGTCATATATAGGATGGGAAATAATGATGGAAACATCGGGGGGAAAGGGTTTAAATACAAATAACATGTGATGGAATCGTATCTCATTGTAAAAGTGAAGTGCTCTGCAGTACAGTCATGTGTTGAGTTGGTACAGTGATTGGTTGTGTTGCAAGCAATAAGAAAGTGCCATATCTGAAGGACTATAATCGTACTATAAGGTACACGCAAGGGAAACCCACGGGAATACACATGTATGACATTTGGACATCTTGAGTTAGATGCTGCATTTATAGTTTTCCAAAATGGGTGCTAGCAATTCATCAGATCCAGAAATTATGTCATCGACACAATTTATTTACTTCACATAATATGTGAATACATGTCCATGCACATGTGAAATACCGTTTGTAATACGTATAAAACATTGTAATGTACAATTTTAAAGTACAGGCAGTGGACAGTCAATGTAATTGCATGTAATGCAAAATGTCTCTTGAAGACCTCAACTCTCCCCTCCCTCTCCCTTTCTCTCTCCCTCATGCCCCCCCCCCCAACTCAATCTCACCCACCCACTCTCCTCTCCCCCGATGCTCTCCCCATTCCTCTTCTCTCCCATCCCCCTTATTGACTTCCCTCTCTCTCTCACTCTCTCCTCACATCGCGCACACTGAATGTACACCCTGCATCGAGCACACTGCAAACCAAACCCGCCTTGACTGACTGACTTCTGTCGTTCATTTTTAAACTTGAAAGCATCGAATACACTCTGTTTTACAAATTAAAAATTGCTTCAAACCAAACGCTCTTAATAAATATTGTGTTTAATAAATATTAGTCCACATATTCAATTTATTGAATTCAAATGCTGCCAAGCCCATATGTGCGCGATCCTCACCCCGTGGCAAATGTTACGCACTAATTCCCCGATCGATTCGTGTGTCCTTCATTTTCACACCGCAAGTTGAGCTTTAACAAGCTCGCTCTGCTGCTTTATGCCGAAACGTCTTTTTAAGGTAGAAACGAGGTCTATTAAAAACAGTGCCTTCAGGCATCATCGTCAAAACCTTGGCTGTCACACACAGAGTTTATACGCGGAAGGCTCATTGTTCACACGCGGAGGGCTCATTGTTCACACGCGGAGGGCTCATTGTTCACACGCGGAGGGCTCATTGTTCACACGCGGATGGCTCATTGTTCACACGCGGAGGGCTCATTGTTCACACGCGGAGGGCTCATTGTTCACACGCGGAGGGTTCATTGTTCACACGCGGAGGGTTCATTGTTCACACGCGGAGGGTTCATTGTTCACACGCGGAGGGCTCATTGTTCACACGCGGAGGGTTCATTGTTCACACGCGGAGGGCTCATTGTTCACACGCGGAGGGTTCATTGTTCACACGCGGAGGGCTCATTGTTCACACGCGGAGTGCTCATTGTTCACACGCGGAGGACTCATTGTTCACACGCGGAGGGCTCATTGTTCACACGCGGAGTGCTCATTGTTCACACGCGGAGGACTCATTGTTCACTCGTGGAAGGCTCATCCCTCCCTTAAGTCCAGCTAACGGCTTTTCCCCTGTTTGTGTTGGCGTTTGCTCCACACTCCCCCTTCCAAGCACACTCTCCATTCCCGACTCAAAGCACACTCTGTCTCACATTCTGTCAGGGAAAACTGGGGGTTTGATGAAACCAAACTGCAGCATATTCTCCATTACACCATCCACACGATCCCCATCACATTATCTTATCTCTCTGGGAATCGCACCACCTTCGTTCGCCTTGAGTGTTCATAATGTCTTTTCCTGTCCCTGCAAAGCTATAAATCAATCTGTTTGCACTGTTTGCATACATTCCATGACCTATTCCTTCACTTTCTCCAATTTCATTATTATTATTATTATTATTTTTACAGTTTTCTTTTATTATTCGTTAGTTTTCCATAACTCTTTATATATACAATGTCAAGGCTCTGATAAGAGCTAACACACAATGTATAACAAGGGGAGCAGGAGATAAGAGGGGTGGGAGAGGGAAGCACAAAACAGTGGGAACAGAGACATTATGAGGTCTGTGAAAAGGAGAGGGATGGGGGTGGGTACACGGGGTAAACAAGATGGACACTACAGGGACTTTCAGAAAGGAAAGCTGAGAATTTGAAGGAGGTGGGTTTGGGGTGGATTAACGGGGGTAGAAAAGATCGTGGCTTTGGATGGGGGCAGAGCACATAACTGCATAAGAGATGGCAGTGAACAGCTGTTTTGAAGACCTGGAGGGAAGAGTGGGATTGAAGAGAGTGTGGGAGTTTGTTCCAAAGGTGGGAAAGAAGAGGAATGAAAAATGAAGGTGAGCAGTGATTCTTGATGTTTTAGTTTTATGGTAGTTTTACCAGAAGGTAGTTTTTGAATGATGATGGTAGTTTTATGGTTGCTTCGATGATTGATGGTAGTTTTACCAGAAGGAGGTTGGTGGTGGACCTTGAGCACCCTGTGAAAATATAGAAGGGGGAGTGCACATCCCAGACAGTGCAGGGGGGTGTGAAGCCAGAGAAGAGACGGGAGAAGACAGAAAGACCACCAACCTGCCTGCGGTGAGAGAGTTAGTCCCAAAGACTCAGCCTTATTGCAGGAGATACTAATGCTCCTAAATGTCTTGGTTTCCACAGTGTGAAGCCGAGAAAGGTGAGAAGCATGTGCGACAGCCCAGATAGGAGAGCAGTACTCCATCAGGCTGCAGACAAAAGCTTTGTATGTGGTCAGCGCTCAGGTATACCAAGAGAGGATTTGCACGAGGGAGGATGCACAGTCAGTGACTGGCTTTGGAGGCCAGCTTGGAGATGTGGCTTTCCCGGAAAAGATCATAGCAGATAGTGAGGCCCAAAAGTTTGAATGGAAGGAGTACTTCAAGAGGATTGTTGAGAAAGTAGATGGGTTTTGGGGGGGGGTGGGGTTCCAGACCGTCTTTTCGGAGAGACATCGAGAGAGTGTGAGATTTGCCAGAATTGAAAGACATGTTCCACGTGTTGCACCAGCTGGTGATTTCATCCAGGTGTAGAGGCTGCTGCATGCCGATCTGAGGAATGACAGATGGTACGGCAGAATGTGGGGTCATCAGCAAAGACATAGAGATAATGTTAGAGTCAGAGAGATCGTTGATGAAAACCAGAAAAGGAACAGGGCTCAGAATGCTTCCTTGAGGAACTCCAGCCCTGACAGGAAGATGGGATGCGAGAACTCCATTAAGGGCCACACGTTGGTTGTGACAGGAGAGGAAGTCTGTGAGCCATGAGTGGAGATGTCCTTGGATACCATAGGAAGAGAGTTTGGTGAGCAGGGTAGGGTGCTAGACTATATCGAAATCACACGGTATTTCTCGGGAGATGGCTCTGATTCCATATCCAGCATTGAGGACCTCCATCCATTGTTGGGAGAGCAGAAGCAGCATATCCAGGGTAGAATGACCTTGTCTGAAACCAAATTGATGATCGGAAATCAGGCCTTGAAGAAGAGGAAGTATTTAATATCTGATGCGATGATGAATTCCATCACCTTGTTGATGATTGAGAGAACGCTGATTGGTCTGTCGTTGCAGGGATCTGTTTTTGCACCTTTTTATGCAGGGCAGTAATGTTTGCTGATTTCCAAGCAGATGGCAGATGACCTTGAGCAAATGAGAGGGTGAATAGAACAGAGAGAGGGTGAGCAAGAGCAGAAGAGCAGGTTTTTAGGATACGTGGGCTGATGCCGGCTGGACCAGTTGCAGAATCTGAGGCGAGGTTTGACAGCAAGCTCTTCACTTTGTCAGAAGAAAAGGACACAGAGTCCAGAGACAGTTGGATACGACTGGGTGAGGTGAGCACAGAAAGTGATGGGTTTTGGACACAAGATTTTGATGCAAACACCGAGTTTAGGCATTCAGCCTTTTGACGTGCGTTACCAGCAGTGCGGCCATTTGAGGTAAGTTAGGGGATGGAAGGGGAACATACACCAGACACAGATTTGATTAGACACCACAAGGATTTGGAGGAGGGAGAGAGGTTTGAGAGTTCAGACTTGAGCTTAGAAGGATGTTATTTTCTGGCTCTCCTGGGGTAGATACACACTATCTGGGTAGATACACACTTGTTCTGAGCTTTGCGGAAGGAACTGAGATTACCCTCAGTTGGGTTTGCTTTCCTTGAAGCAAAAGCAAGTTGTTTCAGGACAACTGCCTCGCCACAAGCTTCAGTATACCATGGGCGGGAGGAAGGGTAGGACAACTGAAGACTAGAGGGGATAAATCTGTGCACGAGGGAGAACAAGTTTCTTTGAAAGAATTCCCAGGATGAGTTGATGTTGGAGAAAGTAGCAATGGGAGACCAGTCTCGAAGTTTGATGGCTGCTTGGAGACCCTGCCAGTTGGCCTGAGTGGAATGCCAGACTCGACTGTGCTGACGTGGTTCTCTGATAACAGCCATAGAGATATCCACTTTGACAAGCACGTGGTCAGAAGAACCGATTGGAGAAGAGAAGAACAGCAGATATTTTCAGGGAAATTTGTCAAAATCAGATCCAGAAGAGACGTAGTACTATTAGTTGAAATCAGAGTCAGGAAATTGACCGATTGAGTCAGTCCCAAAGAGTTGCAGAAAGCTTTTGCTGAAGTGCCATGACAGGTGAGAGAGGTACCCACACCTATAGGCCATCAGCCGTAAGCTGTATCGTGCAATTTCTTTCCACTCATCGGGGGGGGGGGGGTAGACAAAACCTTGATAATATTGTGACGTCCACGGGACTTGAACAGTCCCGCCAACGTAGAATGAGCCGAAACGATGGAGGCGGTTTATTTATTTATAACCCAAACATGGCGGTTCTAATCGCTCTACCGCAAACGGGACGAGGAAGGTGGCACGAGTCACTTTTCACTGAGTTGATGATGTTTATTTGTTTTTATTATTAACCAGAAATAACAAGACTCGGCAAGAAAAGGGATCCGGGGCGATTCGATGGGATGGTGTGGGATCGGGCGTGGGGAAAACACAGACAATTCCAATGAATATACAATTCTCAAACCCTCTAAGGCGCCAAGTACACACACACACACACACACACACACACACACACACACACACACACACACACACACACACACACACACACACACACACACACACACAACGTAGCTACTTCTGGTGGTCAGGCTGGACCGTGGTGTGGACGCAACTGTCCCTGGATCAGCGTCGGACGAGCTGGCCTTGCTCTTGTCAGGGGGGGCAGGAGAAACCGTGGTGTTGTCGACCTCCTGGTCCTGGCCCAAGTCCGCTCACAGCCGCCAGGGAACCAGTTCTGGCGCCAAATTGCGAGCAGGAGAAGGAGGTAGGTCCGCCCGCCGTTCGACCCCGTACTCCGAGTCAGCAGAACCCCAGAGCCAACCAAGGTGAGGCACGAGGCTCAGCAAGGCTCCAAGACATGATGAAGAACACGATCGAATCAGCACAACAACAAGTACGCTTCCCGCGCAACAGCCTCCACACCAAAAAAACACGATCTTTTTGTCCCGATCTTCTTCCTCTTCCTTTTCGACCCCGAACAGAACCTTTTTATCCTCCTGTCCTCGTCACTTCCAATCGAGCCGTTTTATTGGCCCACCGCCGTCGCCTTCCGCCAATCGTGATCACGGGGCGGAGCCATCCGCAGCCCTGTCCTGTGACGTCACGGCCAGCCTCCAGGGACTACTAAAAGGGGTTTACGCAGACACCCTTACCCTATCCCATGTCCCTATCTAATTACGTGACAATTATCATTTCCCCCTTGAAGAAATGAACATTTACTAGACAACTTATCACGACTGAATTGGTACTTATTACATCGAGATCCTGGTAAACTCGAACAGCATGGCATACCTAATTAAACATCCTAATTACCCTTTGAATGCATACCCCCCCCTCAAACGTAACAATATGATAGTATATATCGAAATACATACATATCCAAAAGTTCTCCACTCAAATAGCTGCAGTTATTGTGTATTTTCATCTTGAAAATCGATGCATTCGCCACGCTCTTCATTTGAATTTTCTCCACACGGATCACGTGACGCCTCGACAGCCAATAGACGCTCCCCCGTGTATTATTCACCAGGACAATGTAGCGAACGAAGAAGTCAAACGTTTTACGTCTGTGAGATGGGATAAATGGAGAGAAAAGTGTCAACAAATGGCTCGTCTTAGGCGGTCACGGACGACGTTTAGCCAGCGCGGAGCCAGACGACGCGGACGACGTTTAGCCAGACGTGCCAGCGCGGGAGGACTAACTTCGATCATGGGCCCATTGTACCCGGAGTGCCCGTGTAAAGATTTCAAGCTACCCCCCCCCCCTTTCAAGTTACCTCCCGATAATATGAAATAGATTTCAAGTTACCCCCGGGGGTAGCTTGAAATCGATTTCATCCTACCCCCTACGATTTCAGATTACCCCCCTCAAAACATTTATTTATGTATGTTTATTTACAAAAAATAGTAATTGAATTGATATTGAAAACTAATTAGGGAAAAACTATTGACCACGTGACAGCCTTTATAGAGTTTGCAATGAATTTTAATTTTATTATGAATGATTTTATTTTAATATTGTTATTAAATGAAATCAGTATATCTCTTAGTTATAGTTTTTGCCACATTTTTATGAAATCCTTCTTCGATATAGTTTATACAATTAGACATACTGGTATATCTTTTTAACCAACTCAGACTATCTATCTATCTATAATTCCAGCAATCTGTGTGTGTGTCTGTCTGTCTGTTTGTCTGCGACCACCGTTTCTCGATGACCGCCCGTCTGATCCGATGACTTGCCAGGAATATTGCCGGGGACCCGCGGATGTGCCTTTTCGAGGTTTGATATCGATCGGACGAGCGGTTCCCAAGTTACGGCCATTTTACTGCTTTTCTGTGTTGAAAAGGTGTATATATAGTTGCTGAAGATGTCGTTCTCCTTCTCACCTTATCATGCCAATTTTTCCCAAATTATTAATAACCGGACGATCACCGGTCCGATCGGATTGAAACTTGCCAGGAATATTGCCGGGACCCGCGGATGTGCCTTTTCGAGGTTTGATATCGATCGGAAGAGCGGTTCCCAAGTTACGGCCATTTATCTGTCGACCAATGACAAGACACGGTGCTATGACATCACGAATGACGTCACAATTAATGTCTATTTATTTATTTATTTATTTATTTATTTTTTGCACGATTGACGATCTGATCTGATTGAAACTTGCCAGGGATATTGCTGGGGACCCGTGGATGTGCCTTTTCGAGGTTTGATATTAATCGGACGAGCGGTTCCCAAGTTACGGCCATTTATCTGTCGACCAATATCTGCGAGGGAGAGGGGCGGATGAGAGTGGGGGCGAGAGAGAGAGGGGCGAGCGAGGAGGGGCGAGCGAGGAGGGGTGAGAGAGGAAGGGCAAGACGAGGGGAGAGAGAGGGGGGTAGGAGTGGGGACGAGAGAGAGAGAGAGAGAGCGAGAGAGGGGGACGGAAGAGGGGGGCGAGAGAGAGGGGCGAGAGAGCAGGGGTGAGACGAGGGGGAGAGAGAGGGGAGGGAGGGGGCGAGAGAGGGGGAGAGAGGGGGCATCACAATTCAAGAGAGGGGGAGAGAGGAGGGGACGAGAGAGGGGGGGTGAGAGGTGGGGGGAGAGAGGAGGGGCGAGAGAGTGGGGAGCAAGAGCAAGGGGGGCGAGAGAGAGGGGGCGTCACAATTCTTCTTCGTTTGATGTGACGTCACAATTGACGCTGGGGACATGAGTATGTTTCCCAGGTGTTTCCCAAGTTATGGCCATTTATGATACGGTTGGTTCGATCTAATTGAAATAATGCCCCAATCCAGTCGTCGTTTACGCACCGATGGGCCCGCCCCTACGGGCCCGCCCTTATGGGCCCGTACTAGTATTTACAATTATGGTAACAACGCAATAAAATGAATGTAGAAGAAAGGCAATGAAAACAGCTTATTTTTAATTCACAATTTCGTTGTGGTGGTGGTGTTTTAAAAATCAGTGTGGAAAGAGGGGAACGATGAGCGCCAGAGCTCTGCCAACATGATGTACCCTGATTGACTCTTTCCCGGACTGAACACGCCCTCTTAGACCGTCAATTTATATCTGAAATCCAATGTACATATTAAAAACACCCGAAAATAAGTTGCAATAGGCCTACGTCCAGATAACATCAAAGGCTATAATCTGAAGGTAGGGGGAACCAGGGAACGGGTATGAGGTCATTCCTTCATTGCCCGGATTCTCTTCTTTTCTTTGTTCTTCGAAAGTGCGGTGTCTGACAATAGATTCTGTACCTTGAATGCGTGCATGTTAACTGTTCAAATTAAAGAGGTATTCGATTGTCGGATGCACCCAAACAACTGCCGTTCATTACATTAATTGTCAATATCAACCGCCATCATTACCTGTGTTGTGTCTTGCGTGTGTGGTCTTCAAATTAAAGCGTCCAAGCGGTGTTCGATCGTCCGATGTGCGCCAAAAAGTGCCATTCATTGAAATTTGCATTCTGATTCTCGGTCACTTTCCACTGCTCCTGTTCAGTCTAGGGCTCGGCCTATATCATGTTAAACTTGCCCCATCAGACGCCAACCTTCCAGTCACACTGCAGAGGATGCAATTTCCAGTCAGACGTGCATACTCGATGACCATAAACAAATCCCAGGGCCAAACATTTGACAAACTCAGAATATACCTCCCAGCCCCCGTGTTCTCCCATGGCCAACTAGATGTTGCATTTTCACGTGCAAGAGGTTACTCCTATATATCTATCAAAGTGGACAATAATTCCTCACAAGGACTATTCAGTAACAAGACACTCACCCAAAATGTCATCTACAGGGAGGTCCTTGAGAAAACTAAGGACAGGTAACCAGAGTGCATCATATCCCTAATGACACCCTCCCCAGCTTCCCATAACATCACCTATTATGCCTCATCCACCTTTTGCCACCCATTCAACTCCGTGCGGAGCACGGGTATATGCTAGTCAATTTAATTATCTCAACAAATTTGTTCATGACCCTCAAAAAATTTCGTATTGATCCGATAAAAAAAATTGATGCATACAATTATGACATCCTCATTATGGCACCAATTACATCATCTTTATCAAATGTTTTCCCCATAGTGAGTTCCTGACTTATGGCAAGTTTCAATTTTTTTTTATTCATCACTTTCAGAGATGTCCAAAGTTTTTCTTTTTTTCCAACATGGCTGCCATACCACATGACCTATGATGTCTCCTGTCATAGTTATGATAAAAAATTATCCTTGGTACGTGCTCTGATGTTGAAAGTTTAGTGTCAATCACTCAAGCATTTGCTGAGAAAATGAATTTATAAGTGAATAAATAGTGAAAATGTCTGGCGGAATAAAACAAAATCCGTACAAATACAAATGGAGTATCCTTCGGTACCTTGATAATTATAATTAGACATGTGCTTTATCACCGCAAGCAATAATTCCAGGGCCAAAGCTACTCCATCTTGATCGAACCCCGCTTTGATCGGACACTAAACCCATGATGTGATTGGTATCAAACTTATTTTCTCGAAGGGTAGTCGATCACATCTTTAAAGTTTTGCATTCATCGTATAAGGTTTATTTTTTGACCCAAAATGGCTGTCAGACGATGTGACCTTTGCAATTTCAATTGTCAAAGTGTATTTCCATTTGTAGTCAATCATACATTTTAAGTTTTGCATCCATTATTTGAGTGGTTTGAGAGAAGTAGATTTTTGAAAGAAGTGGAGGTGCAAAATCAGTACACGGACAGTGAGAAATTGAATTACTGATGTAAACTGCAATGACACTTCCAGGGTGGTGTTCAGGCATTTCAAAGCGGAATGAGACAATAGCTGGGGAGAGACATGAAGGAGTCATGGCCATTCTCTTGGTGGAAGGATTCTGTTAAACAGCAGGGTTTTATCAGCAGGGCCCTGAATTGACATATCTTAAATTGGAGCTGAGGCCTCAGACGCTTGGTTGAGGGGTTGGGGTGGGGGTTGGTTGAGTGGGAAGCTTTGAGTGGGCGAGGTGACGGGAAAGCTTTGAGTTGGTGGGTTGAAGGGATGGAGTGAGGAGAGATGCAGAACGAGGAGAGATCACAGGACAGCAGCTTAAAGCACAGCTTAACACTGGTCGAAGTAAGGAAGTCTCAGTTTCAACTGTGGAAAGAAGACTTCAAGCTGCAGTTTTGACAGTCGAGTGGCAGTAAGAAAGCCATTTCTAAGATGGCAAAATAAGAAAAAGAGGCTTGCCTGAGCCATGAAGCACTGCCAAGGACTACTGAAAACTGGTGGAAGGTCTTATGGACCGATGAATCAAAATTTGAAATCTTCAGTTCATCATGCAGGGTTTTTGTATACCGTCAAGTAGGCGAAAGTTTGGTTCCTCAGTGTGTGACACCAACTGTCAAGCATTGAGTAGGAAGCGTGATGATCTTAGGCTCTTTTGCTGGATCCAGAGTCGGCGACTTGCACAGAGTAACTAGCACCCTGAACCAAAAGGGCTACCACAGCATTTTGCAGCACCATGAAATACCCTCTGGTCTATGCCTAATTGGTCAGGGGTTCATCCTACAGCAAGATACCAACCCAAAACATACCCCCAGGCTATGTCAGAACTACGCTAGAAGAATATAACAAGATGGTAGGCTTCAAATCATGGAATGGCCAGGACAGTCTCCAGACTTATACCCCCTCGAGCTGGTTTGGGATGAACTGGACAGAAGGGTAAAAGCAAAGCAACCGACAAGTGCAACACATTTGTGGGAACTTCTGCAACAGTGTTGGGAAGAACTTTCCGAACAATATTTGATTTCCATTGGAGAAAGAATGCCACGAGTATGTTCGGCTGTTATATCTGCAAATGGTGGCTACTTTGATGAGTCAAAAATTTAGATTAAATTTTGTTCCACAAAACGATTCCATGATTTATTTTTTATCTGCGATTGTTTATTTGTTCTGTGCTTTAATTTTAGAGTCCATTGAAACATTAAACTGCTTAAATATCAGTAAAAACTGGAAAAATGTGGGTGTTCTAAAACTTTATGCCTGGTGTTGGCTTAATGGTTAGGGTGGTGGGCTTTGGATCCCAGGGTCCTGAGTTCAAATCCCACTCAGCTGTTGCATTAATACCAAGTGGGGTTAACTCGGCCTGTCATCCTTCCGAGGTCGGCAAAACGAGTGCCTGCATGCTGGTATACTGTGTCGGAGTGGCGACCCATCCAGGATTGTGCTCAATAGCCAAGGAGACTTTAAAGCAGCACCAACACTCTGCACAGAGTATGGTCACAATCTCCTCACTCCCTCTAAAACTTTAGACCGGTTATATATATATATATATATATATATATATATATATATATATATATATATATATATATATATATATATATATATATATATATATATATTGATAGTTACTAGTACGGGGCCGTACGGGTGGGGCCCGTAGGTGCGTAAACGACGACTGGATTGGGGCATTTTTTCACACCCCCCCTCACCCACTCCCCCCCCCTCTCTCGTCCCCTCATCTCTCCCCCTCTCTCGTTCCAGTACCCTCTCTCGTGGGTGAGGCTTGCCAGTATGTGCAGCTTCGTTCCTTCGCTCTCGTAAACGACGACTGGATTGGGGCATTTTTTCAATTAGATCGGACCAACCGTATCATAAATGGCCATAACTTGGGAAACACTTGGGAAACATACTCAGGTCCCCAGCGTCAATTGTGAAGAAGAAATCAAACGAAAAAGAATTGTGACCCCCCTCTCTCTCCCCCCCTCGCTCCCCCCTCATCTCGCCCCTCCTCTCTCCCCTCCCCTGTT
>NC_140963.1:71459119-71496619 GCF_056783735.1 Eptatretus burgeri | reverse complement strand
CCTAGGATGCCCAATGCTGATATCCCACACCACACAGTAACCCCTGGTAAGTTTTTAAATGGTGTTCCATAGTAACATGCGGATTTTCAGGATCCCAGGATGTGCAATTGTGTCAGTTAATTGAGCCATTTAACTTGAAGCTGGCCTCATCGCTCCAAACAATTTTGGATGGAAATGCTGCATCTTCTTCGCATTTGCCCAGGTACCACTCACAAAATTCAGCTCTCCGGTCAGGATCGTCTTCATTTAGAGCGTGGATTAATTTTGGAATGTAACTTTTCCAATTAATTCGCTTCAAAATGCGATGGGCGCTTGATTTTGGGATTCCTGTCCGTGGGGATCGGTGGAGGGTTTCTTGCAATTGATTTTCCTTTGTGGGGTGGTTGATGGCCGTGGTCTTCCTGAATGCTCCTTATGGACATCATGCAAAGTTCCATCTGTTTCAAACTTATCTCGGATGCGAGCAATGGTGCGTCGCATTGGTGGATCTTTGTGAAAATGTCTTCTAAATTGTCTTTGCACTTCCATGATGTTTTCGTGCTTCCAGTAGCACTTTATGATAAATTTTCTTTCTTCCAAACCTAGTCGTACTTCTGCCATTATTAGGGTCAATTTGATCTGAAAAGAAATGACAAATTCAATGAGCTATGAGGAGCCAAAATGTGAGTACATTATATATATATATATATATATATATATATATATATATATATATATATGTATATATGTATGTATATTGTATGTATGTATATATATATATATATATATATATATATATATATATATATATATATATATATATATATATATATATATATATATATATATATATACATATATATGTACATGCAGGCAGAGGCAGATTGAGATTGTGTTTTGGGCTGAAAAAGAAAGTTTTCTTTTTTATTTTGGTAATTTTTTTGTTTTTCGTTTGTTGTTTTTTGTTGAAGTGAGGAGGGGGAATAGGATAATGTTCTGGAAGCAGAAAAGACAATATGTTGGAGAAAAGAAATGGAATGAGGAATGCAGCATCAAAACTGAGACGGAATGTACATGCCGGCTCTCTGAGTCGTAGGTCTTCAGCAACACCAAAACTAATTTGACAAGACAGGAAAATACTGTATGATTTAACACAGAAAATGGGATGAAAATAAAAACATAGCAGACAGGGCAGATCCAGTCTCGGAAACTTAGCTTTGTTGAAGTGTAAGGAGCAGATGCAGATTCAAGCAAACCCCAAACCAGTAGTCGTATTTCATTGCATTAGATACATTAGAAGTCATATTTCAATATATTCTTATTTTCAATACATTCAAAGAAAACACAAATGATTTTTCACTTTTCATTTTATTCACATTATCCTGCATACAAATGCTGACAACTCCTATTGTGTGGCAGTTGAAGAATATAAAGTGGAACAGAAAAGGCGCTGCTGCTCAGACGGACAACGTATCAACTTGCCTGAGGAGACGTGTGAGAGCCGTGCTGAATTTGTGACTGAGAAAGATGACTGCCGTGAGATCTACAAGAAGTGTTGCAAAGATGCATATGATGAGCGTTATTATCTGGAATATGAAGAAGAGGAAGAAATGGACGTCCATGCACGCAGTATGTCCAATTGATCTCAATAAAAACTTAGGCATTATTCCAATCCTATCTCTATGCTCCTGCGAATCCCATGGAGTTTATTGCAAAGCCAACACAACCTTTGAGGTGTTTTAGACAGAACATTTTATTTCGCTGGAAATCTATTCTCTAACACTGTACTGCATCCATTTTGCTGATTCTCTGTATCTTTTATCTAATAAATGCTTTAAATGTTCTTTGTTCATTAATCAAGGTTATGAAATAATTAATAACAGATGAATTCAACCAGACATTGATTGAGATATGTTAATTGCCATGGGAAGCAAGGAGAAGCTGATGTTTCGGGGGTTAACTCTGTCAGAGCAAAAGAGGGTTTATGCCTGAAACCCCAGCTTCTCCTTGCTTCCTATGGCAGATAGCATATCTCAATCAATGTCCCGTTGATTTAATTCATTGTTCTGCCTTTGCGCTGATGCATAATGAAGATAACATTCACGATTAAGACCAGTTTTCCATTCTACTATGAAATATTTAACGTGTTTCTTATGGCTGTTCACACCTTCTTATCAGATGCAAACGAATTTTTGGAGAAAGACGTTTACATCCGCAATGACTTCCCACTTAGTTTCTTCTGGGAAACTCATGATCTTGACAAAAACAGGTGAGGATGTTAGTTTAATTATATTTACATTGCAATAGCAGAAATCATAATCATAGGCAGTCATTCATTGAGTAATTAACCAAATTATAACATATCATGGGCACAAGTTCAATATTTTGAATCATGTCCTATGGAAACTATTCCAACCAGTTTGAATACCAATTTGATAAGCTGGGTCTTTTTTGTTGGAGCCAATCTTTCTGCTGGATAGCATATGGTAATTAAAATCCATATTCATTACCTCTACTACCGAACGTCAATGGAGGTTATGTTTTCACCCCTGTTTGTCTGTCTATGAGCAGGATATCTCAAAAAGTTGTGGACAAATATGGACGGAACCTGGTGGACAGGTTGGTTGTGTGACAGGGACAAATTAAATAATTTTTCATGAAGATACAGATACTAAAATATTTTACATGATTCTTCATCATTGAGAAATGGGATCAAAACCGATATATAGCCTGGTATCTCAAAAGGTATGGACAAATTCGAACAAAACTTGATGGACATTTTGGGTGTTTTGATGAGAACGAATTTATTTGAGTTGTAGAGGATCCACATCTGGATCCAGACACCAGAATTTTAAAAGTGATTCTTCCCAATTGAGAGATGAGGCCAAAAACGATGATATTTCAAAAATTGTGGACGGGTTATGACAAAACTTGGTGGATGAGTTGGGTCGTTGACAATAAAAAGCCAATTCGTTTGTGGTTAAGGTCCTAATACAGATTTGGCCTATCGGTGGGATACAAAATGTAAACTGTTCAGCCTGATGGAGGTTGGCGCTTCACCGCGTGCCATTCGAGTTCAGTCATGTCACTGTTTGGCATTGTGCTCCACTCAAAACTTACAATAAATATTTTCTCTCTTACATTCCATCCCTCTTTTCCCCATCTTTTATGGTACCGTTTTTACTTACATTCCTGATGTCCCCAATTTTATTTTGTGGAAGTGGAAAACGTGTCTGAGATTGCTGTGCAACATTGGGGTTTTTGTAAACTTTTTGAAATCTACTTGATTGTTGCTTGCTGCCTTTTACGGTGTGGATTTGTAATACTGGTGTGTGAAAACAATATTTCATCACTCAGCATGGAATTTCTTGCAGATGATATTCGTCATATTCATTCTGATGTCACTGTACCTTGGTTTTATTTTTGATGCTGGAGGACAGTATTTTGGGCCATTGCAATAACAATGGAACCATGAGGAACATGCATGAAGCATTCATTGCACAGAAACAAGTGTGAAAAGTGAAATTTTAGGCTGATGAAGAGGAAGGGGTCAGTGGGTAGGCCTATTGAAAAGACAATGAGAAGATATGGTGAAAGCATGAGAATTAAAGTTAAAAAGAACAAAGGAAATACCAACATGTTATTTTGAAGTTATACTGTGTACTAATCATCATGTACTGTATTACTAAAAGGAGATGTGTCTGTCCATCTGTCAGTGTGTCACCCTTTATTCTAAAGGATTCATGCTGTTGTAGAACAATAAAAGTGGTACCGTTAGAAAGCTAATGATTAATTTACTCGGAATGAAAATGTGTTCATTTAATCAAAAAGATGCCTGTTTTAAAAACCCGTCTTTCCGGGATTAAAAAAGGAGCGGGCTTGGGAGCTAAATGCAATGGCTCCAGTGGTAACATTTATTATATTACATCAGTCGAAACCCTTTAGAAGGACATGGAAGGAGCACACAAAAGGGCCAGATGGGATTTTGACTGCTGCACAAGGCACGGCAAAGAATTCCATTTAGTCTGCACCACTCTCAGTAAACAAACATTCGATACACGTTGATTAACCTGCAGCTGTATCTTTCGGCCGAATCCAAGTTCAGACCCACACTAGGACGCACCTATATGAGTCCCAAACACATTACCACTACACTCATCACTTCCACCCCATACACCACCACAACCTGCACACAACCAACCACATTGGCCACAAAAATACACACATAACCTTAATATCCTCCAATATAACAGTGGAGTTTTTAAGTTGCATGGCCTTGCTGAGGATGCCATCTATCACAAACAACATTCACATAGCCATCAAATAACAAACGAAAAACAAAACACCAACCATCCTCAACTGTACACCAATATGCACAGACAGGCCAGACACCATACGTGGAGGCCTCATCACATATAGGCCATAATCTATTGGTTCTGCAAATGGCTAGAAAAATGTTTTTGCACTACCCAATTGCAAACTACATGGAAATGGTTCTTTCCCATAGATTTTGATGTGTTGGTTCAAAAAAAAAACTTCCACAAGCGATATTCCCTCATGCAGAGGAGTTATTTCACTTTGACTGTACGTGGGTGAGGGCTGACTAACTTATCAACTGAATGTGCTTTTGACCAAGAAGAATCATATTGTTGCGGACCCGGGGTCGGGACGAGAAGACCACAAGAGTGGGGAGGGGGGGTGGGAAGCGACCTCGGGTTCCCAACAGACTCTCCAGAATCGCAGGCCATCGCACACAGATAACTCAGTGACGCGGCGGGTCGCTAATCGACCATGAACGCCAATAACTCAACCACGTGACTTTGGGTCCTCCATCTACTGGATACCGTTAACCTAATGGTCACGTGATCTAATTACCAGGGGACATGCCCTCGGAACGCCTTGTTCAAACTGGATCACCTTACCAGATAAGATGTAGCCTAGCGTAACTGCCCAAGAACGTACCGGCTAGAAAAACAGATCATTGGGGGATAACGTCTCGGCTCGGCTAGGATACGGACCATACTGGACCAATTTAGGAAAAGAGGAAAATGAGCTGGGAACATTTCTATACAAAGCATTTATTTACAATAAGGTGAGGAAAGGTATGTGGCACAGTTAATGGGGTTTATTATTATGTACAGCAGGGACAGCAAGGAATTTGTGGGGTGTGACAAAAGGCAAGCAATTTACAAAAGCAGAAACAGAGCAGACTTATCCCATTGTATCTTCTACAATCTTAACTTATGCTATGACAGGCACCATCAAATACACACATACAAATCCGATGAAGATTAAATAGCCCGAAGGAAGGAGAGCAGATGAGGACAAGTGGCCTTGCAATACCTGGCGCGGTTGTCCGATTACGCAACCCAGTACGATTTGGGGGATGCTCCACTTGAGCGATCACACCTTAAGAGTCGGCGCATTATCTTCTGATTAATCACTTTGCCGTGGCTCGTGGAAAGATGTGCTCCACAATGGTCCAGAAGAACATTTGTCGCACACCAACCTCGAGTGTAGATGCAGTGACAGGCAGGCAAAGAGGAGCGGTGAAGAGAGGGCAGAGCAGAGAGGTAGAGAATTGGGTGAGACCGGCGGAGAGGTTGGCGAGACGGGCAGGCGAGGAAGTGCAGAGAAAGAGAGAGTGAGAGGTGGCAGACAGCTTTGCAATCCACCCCCCATAAGCCCCGGGCGAAGGGTGGGGTGATTCCTCGAAGCGACACGCCGTCATCCGAATAGTGCTCTCCTATTGGGTCTTGGCCCTGCCCTGCCAGGCTCCCGGGTCCACAAGTGGTCCAAATCGCACATCCAGCGTGAGATGGCCTGGAGCACCGAACTCCAGGACCGTGTTCTGGCGACTGAACAAGAGTCGTGTCGGTCCCGCATGCCTGCTCGGGGCACCCCCGGAGAGCTGCGGTTGGTGGTGTTAATGTGCCTGGCCTGTCCTCACGCCACGCAGCCTGAGCGCCTGGGCCGTGCAACTCTGCCTGGTGGTGAACTGTATTGATGCGGAGGTGCGAGGAGGCCCGGGATGACCTTTCCCTTGTGTGGGAGATGTTGGTGGTCGAGGTGGTTTGCTTTTGGTGAGCGGAGGTTGAGCAAGGTGAGATGCCATTGTAAATCGACATATAGATTCGAATGAAAGGGCGCGCCATGTGCTAATGTACAAACAGTATGTTGGATCAGTCATTGACTCTGCCAGATCATCCTGGGCCTCCAGCTTATGAAAGACACATCTCAACACCCTACACACCATACAAAACAAAGTCCTTCACATCATCATAGGTTGCACATGAACAACACCCATCGAGCACCTACACACAGAGGCAAAAATATTAAAAAAAAATCAAAGACAACTTGGACTTAAGAACTGCACAGTTCCTTGCAGCTGCAAGTGCCAACTATAATCACCCGTGGCACTGCATGTCCAACCACCCACAGACCGGTTTAACACATTAAGACTACACCACAAAAACACTACAATAACATCCTTCAAAAGATCAATGACCAAGCCACAGACTGATCAATGACAATGACAAAAACATTTGCACCCACATCACCATATATGCAATCAATAACCTGGGCCCAAACAGTATCCTGGGCACTAACCCCACCCATCAATGGCACAGAGAAATCACTTTACATGTATACCTCTTGTGTGTTCATTATATTAATTTATCAGGTTCTACGGAGGGGTTAATGGGACTCTGTAAACACCCTGTCAATTATTGGTTGAAGAGGCATTGTAAATGTTTTACCTTAGAGGTGGAATTAGATGTTATTTGTTGAATGGATGCTGGTGAATGCGTCGTTGATTTTTCTGGGTTAAGATTTCCCCGATCTATAAATATGGTGCAGTTCAGGAAGATGTACCGCCAAATTTGACCACTTCTGGAAGAGGTTTATTTGTATTTAAATGTCTGGTAGTTGTTTTGTATTTATTTATATGTATGCATCTTTGATTAATCAAAAAGTCTTCAGCACTATAGAGTGATTTTATTTTTAAAATCTAAAAATGTTTTTCGAAATTTTCAATTTTTTTTTTTTTTTTGCTGAAAACACTTCACAGCATGCAATGACGAACCTCTGTAAGTTTGATGAAGATCTGTTCAGCCATCCCTGAGAAAAATGGTGACACAGACTGACAGACTGAGACACACCGACAAACAGCTTTTTTATAGCATAGATAAAGAGTGAACTTTTTACTGATGTGTTTTTCAAAAACAATTTTAAAAAATCGAATTCATTGCCTTTTTAATTTTTAATTTGCCCTAAAGCAAATTCAATGAAATTACCTAAACATATTTTTTGTTTCTTTTTTTTTTAACATAGCATGATTGTCTCTCGCACTGTACCGCATTCGATCACAACTTGGGAACTTCAAGCAATAAGCATTTCTGATAATCAAGGTAAGTCAAAGGATGAACAGCTGTGAAGGATGATTTATAGCTCTATTCAATGGCATAAAAAGTTAATCAAAAGAGGTGATGGTATGCTGTTTTATTCATGACTTATTCATGATGATGATTTATTCATGATGATGGTATGCTGTTCAATGACCCTTTAAGACCCCTTTGACCCTAAAGATCCTAAAGACTCCAAGAGCCTTTAATATCCCAAGGCCCCAAAAACCCTCAAGACCCTTGAAGTCCCTCAAGACCCTTTATACCCCAAAGAACCTTTGAAACTGTATGACCCTTAACAACCCTAAGACCCTTAATAAACCTAAGACCCTTAATACCCCAAAGACCCCTGAGTTCCCTCAAACCCCTGAAGACCCTGAAGGCCCCAAGACCCCAATGACACTTAAGAACCCTTTTATCTTTAATACCTTTCAACACTTCAGACACTTTTAGATCCCATCAAACTTTTGTCTTTTTATACACTTTAGACCATAGAACCTTTAGACCCTTACACCCCTCAAAATCCCTTTTGACCCCTCAGACCTCAACACCATTTGAACCCCTTACACCCTTCAGACAGATTACAGACAGCTTTGATCCTTGACCATTTAGAGGTTTAGACCACTTGATCCTTTTTACATGCCTTGGACCATTCTTTTTACATGCCTTAGACCATTTTTACATGCTTGATAGATGAGATACTTTCGACCCCTTTGATACTAACTAATATGAGAATGTACCCTTCGATACTAACTAATATGAGACCATCTCGAACCTTTTAAGCGCACACCATGCAAACATCTATATTCTTCTTTTAAAATACAGACTATACTTATTTTCAGCAAGTAATGCATAAACTCGACCCACCCAGGGGTGGGTACTCTACTGGTAGTTAATAAAGGCTCTCTTGTCACATACTCTTGACAAAACACTTTAGAATCAGAAATTCCCATCACATCAATTTAGTCACTAAATTAACTTCAACAAAGATTGGACACCACTTCAAATTGTCCTTCTGTACTCGTATCATTCCACTTGAAAGGGGGAGGGGGGAAGGGGGTACGGCTTGTGTTTAATGCAACACAAATCCTAAGAATATAAAAATAATTTCGTGCAATAACAATGAAATTCTCCAGGACGCAAATACATGTCCAAAAAAGAAAAGAAACAAGTAATAAAAACATTTTTTTAATGCAAAAGGATGTTGGGATGTTCCTCCAAAAACTATGTAAACAAGGTAGGGTTAGGCACAAGAAATGATCATGTGACACCATCCCAACATCTTTCTTTGAATAATGGTTCTCCCGACACAAGACACGACATTGCACGTACATACGTACCTGGCCTGGCCCATCCCCATCTACTTGAGATGCCAATCAACCTGCTGCAAGTCAACCCGTTGGCTTCCTCCATCCAGGAGTCTCTGTTGATGAGAGAATCTGATGATCAAGATCAGAGTCAAGAACACAAGCCACATATCCATACAGATGCAGCTGACGCTCATGGACTATCGAAGTAACAAATCTCATCTGTCTCTCTCACAGCAAACTCTCAATGGACACAAAGTCTGACCAGCAAGAGCCAAGGATTCTCCGAAGAGACCTAGTACTGAAGAAGTTTTTATTCTCCATCTCAGATTCCTGGTTAGAGTCCAAGTCTCACATCGGTAGAGCAACACTGGAAGCACGAAGGTCTTAAAGACTCCTGCATAGGTACTGACAGCAGCAGACGACATGATCCAGTGAATTCATGACTACCCAGGCCCAAACCAAACGTCTATCGACCTCTGTCTCAAAACATGCAGAGACATGAATATCACTGCCAAGGTAAGTGAATCTCTGTGTGACCTCAACATCCTCACCACAAACGGGAACAGACAAGATAGCAACATCCAAGATCTCATTGATAACCTGGATCTTAGTTTTGACACAGGAAACCCATAATCCCAGCGCCTATGACTCCTCATTCAGCACTTTGATGGTCCCCATAAGGATATCCAGTGTCTATGCAAAGATGACTTTCACCTGTGGAATCAAGGTCAGAGACCCTGACATTCCCAAACAATGCACCACAGCTTGATCTCTCTGACATTCTCCCAAGAATCCTGTCCATACAAGCACTGAAAAGTGTGGGGGCCATTTCACACCCCTGACAAACTCCAGTAACAACTGGAAATAAGTCGGTAGATTGAACTACCACACCTCACAGCACTCAGTACCAGAGTGTCATTCCGAAATCAGATTGATCAGTTTTGGTGGCACCTCTCAAAGACTGAGAATCCTCTCGATGGCATCTCTGAATTGAACAGTTTATGGAGATCAACATAGGCTGCGAGCAGCCCCTGTTGAAACTCCCACCTGCATTCTGTTAGGATCCTCAGAACAAGAATACGGTCAATGGTTGACCTCTTTGGAATAAAGCCCAACTTCTCTGAGTAGTGGTGCTCAAGCAGATGGTGGCGAACCCAATCAATCATTATCCGAGCAAAGACCTTGCCCGGCACTGAGAGCAGCGTCACCCCTCGGTAGTTGTTGCAGTCTTGGCGATCACCCTTCCCTTTCCAGAGAGGGACAACAAGGCCCCTCTTCCAGTCAGTTGGGATGATGCCTGTGCTCCAAACAGAGCATATAACTGCATGCAATGACGTGAGTACAACATTTCCACCAGCCATGAGAAGTTCAGTATGAATGCCACAGATCCCATGAGCTTTAGCCCCATTTCAACTGTTTCACTGCAGCCTGTGTTTCCACAAACAAAGGTGGTTCACGGTTTATTGGAGGGTCAGCATTAGGGCTGGTAACTCCCCTGATATCCAAGTCAACAGCTGGTGAGTCAGCCTGGTACAGCCATTCAGGGAAATGTTTCAGCAGACCTTCACTTCTGATTCCTCTGTGAAGAGCTCACCACCCTCTGCTCTAACTGCAGTACACCAAGGGACAGCCTTGGAGCAACACAATACACAATTTCCTCTGTAAGCAGGGCGAGAATAACTTGACCACAGGTAATGCTCTATTCCTTCATTGATTCCTCACTCATCGGCCTCCTTGTCCGCCCTCAGCGAACATAAAGTTTTTGCCTCGGTTTCCTGAGCAGCTCAGCTCAGTAGCCATGCCACTCTGGTCAATGGTATCTGTTGTCCCTTGGCGACACAGTTCTTCACATGACAGTGGGTTCCAAGACAACCACCAGCAACATCAAAGTTGGTAGTCTTTAAGGCACTCCACAACTCTTCAGGATCTCCTGAAACACCCATAACCCCAAAATCTGCACTCAGCTGTTTGCAAACTCCTCTTCTTCCCTCTCGTCCTTGAGCCTGCCAACATCCAGCCCAGGCTGGGATGGTACCATTGCCCTGGATTTGACCTGCAACTTCCAAGTTACTATAACAAGCCTGTGGTCGGTATTGAGGAACTGTGCTCTCTGTAGACCCTGCAGTTCTGAATCATCATCCAGCGACCATCACCGAGCACGTGGTCAATCTCCTTTGCCACACTAAGTTGGAATACCAAGTCCAGCGATGAGGGTGTGGGCGCTGAAACCATGAACCAGCCCCCCTAAGCCCACCACTTCTTGCAAAGTCAAGGAACTTAGTGCTATTCTGGTTCATAGTTCCAGACCCATTGGAATCAACACATGTCTCATAACCATTGTCTCTACACATATCTCAGTGCCAGTCGATACATTGAAATTTGAAATCCACAAAGACTAGAAGAGTACATCACCTGGGGCAATGATCAACCTCAGACTCGAGCAAAGCATGTCTCCTTCACAGCAAAATCACTTGCCTGAGTGGGAGTATATATATATATATCTATATATATATATATATATATATACTGCCCTCCATAAGTATTGGAATGTACAGTGAAGTCAAATTTGTTATTATTGCTATATACTGAAGACATTTGGATTTAAGATCAAAAGATGAATATGAGGCAAGAGTACATTTTGTCAGCTTTTATTTATTGGTATTTCTATGCATATTTGTTTTACCATTGTCGAACAATAACACTTTTTATGTTCAGTCCCCCCATTTTAGGTAAGCATAAGTATTGGAACAAATGATTGACAGGTGTTTCTTGGTGCTCAGGTGTTTCTTGGTGCTCAGGTGTTTCTTGGTGCTCAGGTGTTTCTTGTTGCATTGATTGTTCACTCCTAAAAGAGCTGTGAATGCCTCGTCTTGGCTTTTGCCTTTGGAGTCAGTTAGCATAAACCAACATGAAGACCAATGAACTGTCTATGAAAGAAAAGCAAGCAATTTGGAAGCTGAAAGAACAGAATAATTCAATTAGAACCATAGCACAAAAATTGGGTGTGGCAAATACAACAATTTGGAATATCTTGAAAAAGAAAGAAACCACTAGTGTACTTAGCAGTAGACAATGGCCAGGTCGCTAAAGGAAAATAATTGCAGTTGATGACAGGAAAATCATCAGAGCTATGAAGAAAAACCCTAAAACAACCGTCGATGACATCACCAACAACCTCCAAAGTACAGGGGTGAAAATGTCCCAATCTACAGTTCGCAGAAGACTGACAGCAGAATTACAAAGGCCACACCACAAGATGAAAACTTCTCATCAGCACCAACAAATGAAGGCCAGGTTAGAATTTGCCAAGAAGTACAGAGGTGAGCCAGTAGAGTTCTGGAACAAAGTTTTATGGGCAGATGAAACAAATATAAACCTTCACCAAAGTGGTGAAAATGCGATAGTGTGGAGAGAGGAAGGAACTGCATTGGATCCAAAGCATACTACTTCATCTGTGAAGCATGGTGGATGTAGTCTCATGGCTTGGGCTTGCATGGCTGCCCCCTGGAACTGGTTCACTCATTTTTATTGATTATGTAATTAATGATGGCAGCAGCACAATTAATTCAAAAGTGTATAGAAACATTTTGTCTGCTTATGTACAAGAAAATGCCTCACTGGGCAGCACTTCACCATACAGCAAGACAATGGCCCAAAACACACTGCCAACGCAACCAAGGAGTTCATCAGGGGAAAAAGTGGAAGGGTTTGGACTGGCCATGTCAATATCCTGATTTAAATCTAATTGAGCATGCATTTCACTTGCTGAAGAGGAGACTAAAGTTAGAACCCTACCCCCCAAAAGAATAACAAACAAACAAACAACGACTGAAAATGTCTGCTTTAAAGGCTTGGAAAAGCAGTTCAAAGGAAGATACCAAGAGTTTGGTGACGTCATTAGGTCACATGCTCAATGCAGTTATTGCATGCAAGGGATATGCAACCAAATTCGAACTATTGTACGACTTTAATTTACTTTAAGTTAATCTGTTCCAATACTTGTGCTTTCCTAAAATGAGGGGGGAGGGGACTGAGCATACTGTATGAAGTGCTATTGTTCTGTAATGGTAAAATATACACGCCTTCAAAAACAAGAATTAAAAGCTGACCTTCTGTAATCTTGCCTCATATTCATATTTTGATCTCAAATCTAAATTTCTTGAGTACATAGCATTAACAACAAAATTGACTTCACTGTTACAATAGTTATGGAGGGCACTGTATCCTGAGAACAGGGAAATGACACCCAAAGAGTGATGAATACTCAGTCTCATAATATGCTCGTTGACCAGTGTTACCTCAATTATCATGGGATTAAACTTCTTGGACACAGCTACAGCAACTCCTTGGGCATGGTAACCATCAGAGCAACCAGACCAGTCGTAGGTGTAACCACCCGCCATGATCTCATCACCATCCGGTTTCCGAACCTCAGAGAGTGCTGTAATACTGATGTTCAAACGCTGGAGCTCAGATGATAGCAGAGACAGGTGATCATCTTTTCTTGGAGAGAGGACTTTCCAGGCACCCACATAAAGGGACCACCTCAGGTTAATCCGAGGACATTGCCATTTGGTGGCTGACACCTCAGCAACACCCCGATACACACCACCACAACCTGACACAGGAATGTTACCCTGTGTTTTTCTTCCTATCGTCAAAGAATGGGGTCCGAAATTCTTTGCCTCCCACCCCCCCCCCCCGATCCTGTCAACCATTGAGCTGCCCTACGAAGGGCAGCTCCACTGGAGGTACTCCTATGGAGTGGGTGTTCAGTTTTATTTGCCTTATTTGTGTGTTTTGCGGAGTGAAGAGTGCTACGGTGGCCGAAGTGCAAATCTCCTCAAAAAAGGTAATCCAATTGCAGAAGGACATCCACAGACACAGTTGGGTACCAAATATGGATGGCCGTTGGCTCATAAGGAGCTTCTCTACCCTTTGAAAGGTTTCGTTTTTAATCCTGCTGGGTGTCCATATCCATACACCCTCCTCACCAGGAAACCTGGTGGAGGAGACAGTTTAGTCGCCGACAACCTGACCATGAAGCAGGTTAGTACAGGTTAACATGGTACCTGCAGCAAGTCACAGATCTGACCTAGCCTGGCCTGACCTGACAATGAAACATCAGTGGGATAGAAAGCATAAACTTCAGAGCCTGGTGGAGGTATATGCTCTATCGAGTGCCGTTCTAGTATTCTCTTGTGGAAACAATGCAGACTGCTAGTTATTTGCTGGAATTAGCAACAGTTTTTATGCTTTCTTTAATTTTCCAGATTGTATAACTTCAAAGATTTTTGTTCGATATATTGCGTTTTGTAAAAAATTTATGTGGATAATGTGTGTGATAAGTTGATCGAGAGAACAGAATAGTGCACTTACCTATTCGCTGCTGGGTTTGATTATATTATTATCAGCCTTATGTTTACAGGCAGAATATTGCATCAATGGCTGCATTAAGCTGAGGGTCCTCTCTCCTAATATGAGTTAAAGGATCCCACAACTTAGAAGAACTTTGTTTCAACATTACAGTTGAAAGTATATATTTTTTCCACCCTTTTTGACCACCCTTTTTTATCTCTATGGAGAACCACTGTCTGGGATGGACATGCGACCCATCATTAAATCAGTCTCTCCTGGAATCTGTGGAAGGAATCTATTGAGAAATCATGATTGAATTTTTCTTAACTGCAAAACTGTGTGCTCTGAGCTGTGCTATGTTGAGGCACAGCAGCACATTGATTCACAATGCAAGAGGCACTCTCGGGGGTCACAGTATAGCACATCATGATGGTGATGTCACAGGGATGGAATCCAAACTTATGGTCATAGTTTTGGGCTCTTTGAAATGAAGAACAAGTGGAAGTCCATGCATTGCGTGTCGAGCCATTGTGTAATTATGATGGAACATAGATGCGAAAACAGGAATCCGTATCTTAGACAAAGTTTTGACAAAATAGTGTGGTGGGATTAATTAAGATCAGAGAGTGAGTAGCATGTGAGTGAGTCGAACATAGATGCGACGTAATGCTGTGATGTAGGGTAGACGGACAATGAAAAGGAGACTGTGACGTAGGATAGACAGACAGGACACCAAAATTTTGCCCCTCATCCCAGTGCTTCGTCGATACTCGGCATGCAAAAACTTGACCTCGGTTTAGACTTGACATGTGAGCTTTACAGAGTGGAAGTGTTAAAATGAACCACATGCCCAAAGATAATTAATACTATTATTTTTCTTATCAGTTGCAAGTATAGATGTCATTACTTTGCTTATAATTGGAAGCAGACTTGCTGCTCTGCAGTTGAAAGTATATATATATATATTTCCACCCTTTTGTGGATGGGAGAAATGTTTGCTGATTTACAAGCAGGCAGGAGGTGGCCAAAGGAGAAGGACAGATTAAATATAGCAGACAGATAAGAGGAGAAGTCGAGCACAATTTGAAAATATGGGTACTGATGTTATCTGGACAGGTCGCCAAAGCAGGGTCGAGGCTCGCCAGAACTTTTTTCTATCTTCTCCAGTGAGAAGGTAACAAGTCCAGTAGACATTTGGCATGGGGGAGCTAATTTCAGGATAGAAAGGGATCAGTTGGATACATATGATTTGAAAACAAACACTGAGTTAAGATATTCTGTCTTACCTTGGGCCAAATTTGCAGATATTCCATTTTAGGTGATTGAGAGGGAGTACACACCAGCAACAATCTTGACAAGGTGGGTCCATTACTTTGAGGAAGGAGACTGACTGTAGAGTTCAGCCTTAAGATTTGAAAGATGATGTTTTCGAGCTTACCTCAATATGGACACACTTTTTTGTGAGCTTTACAGAGTAGAAGCCCTTCAGATGAACACACATGACCAAAGACCAGGATGGGGACAGATGACCAAAGACCCTCAGATTATAGAGCTCATACGTGCTCTGCTTGAGAATAGATGAATTATTGTGGTGTTGAGGAAAGAAAAGTTGGTGCTATTGACAGCTTAACAATCTTCCACAAGTTAGCGAGCTAGCATATCACATTAAGTGTGTCAGGTCAGGTCAGATTAGATCTGTGACTTGCTACAGGTACCATGTAAACCTGTACTAACCTGTTCCATGGTCGGGTTATCCGCGACGAAACAGACTCCCCCACCAACACTCTGGGTGAGGAGGGTGTATGTTATGGACACCCAGCAGGATGAAGAAGAAAACCTGTCAAAGGGCGGAGGAGCTCCTTGTGAGCCAACAGCCATCCATATCTAGTGCCCAAATGTGTCTGCGGATGTCCTCCTGTTGGGTTACTTTTGATTAGGAGGTTGGTGGCAGGATTTGCACTCCGTCCCCCCTAAAACCTTTCATTCCACGAAACATTCTCAAAGCATTAAAAAAATATATCTGAAAACCCACTCTGTGGGAGTACCTCCTTTGCAGCTTCCCTTTGCAGGGCAGCTCACCGGATGATGGGATTGGGGCAAAGCCTTCAGGACCCCCAATCTTTGATGATAGGAGGGAAATCATGGGGTAACCTTCCTGGGTCAGATTGTGGTAGTGTGTGTCGGGGTGGTGCTGAGGTGTCATCCACCAGACAGGATCTCCTTGGGTTAACCTGAGGCGTTCCCTTTGGGTGGGTGCCTAGAATGTCCGATCCCGAAGAGAGGATGATCACCTGTCTTTGTTATCATCTGTCCTCAAGTGTTTGGACATTGGCATTGCAGCACTCTCTGAGTTTCGGAGACTGGATTGTGGCGAGATCATGGCGGGTGGTTACACAAACTATTGGTCTGGTTGCTCTGATGGTTACAATGCCCAAAGAGTTGCTGGAGCCGTGTCCAATAAGCTGACTCCAATGATAATTGAGGTAACACTGGTCAATGAGCGTATTATGGGACTAAGGATTCATCACTCCTTGTGTGTCATTTTCCTGGTCGCTGTATATGCTGTGACTGAGGCGTGCAACCTCACTGTGAAGGACGCATTCTATGCTACGCTCGAGTCTGTGGTTGATGATGATCAGTGCCCCAGGCGAGATACTCTTCTTGTCTTGGGGGATTTCAATGCATCGAATGGAACTGATAGGGATGATTATGAGATGTGTGTTGGTCCCCGTGGGTCTGGAACTGTGAACCAGAATAGCACCAAGCTCCTTGACTTTGCAAGAAGTCATGGATGTAAGATGGTTGGTTCATGGTTTCGGCATCCACAGGCTCATCGTTGGACTTGTATTCCAATGCTGGTGGTGTGGCAAAGGAGATTGACCATGTGCTCTCTGATTGTCACTGAAGGATGATCCAGGACTGCAGGGTCTACTGGAGTGCTCAGTTCTTCAATACTGACCACAGGCTTGTTGAAGAAACTCTGAAGTTTCAGCTTAAATCCAGGAGAATGGTGCCTTACCAGCCTAGGTTAAATGTTGGCAAGCTCAAGGATGAGATGGGAGCTGAGGAGTTAGCGAACATCCTGAGTGGAGATTTGGGGGGATGGGTGCTTTGGGGGATCCTCAAGAGTTGTGGAGTGCCTTCAAGCCTACCATCCTTGATGTTGCCAGTCGATGTCTTGGAACTCACCGTAGGGTGAAGAAGAATTTTGTCTCTCAAGGGACACTGAATGACATTGACCAGAGTTGCAGGGCCAGGCTGAATGGCAGAGCTGAGCTGTTCAGGAAGATGCAAAACTGGACGTGCACTAAGGATGGACAAGGAGGCTAATGTGCGAGGAATGTTTTGAGGGGGTAGAGCAGTGATTCTTGTCCTGATTACAGGGGAATTTGTGCATTGCATTCCTCCACGCCCAACCGTTGGTGTACTGCAGTTAGAGCAGAGGTGGTGGGCTCTTGACAGAGGAGTCTGAAGTGAAGGCCTGCTGGGCCGGTTACTTTGAGCGGTTGTACCAAGCTGATCCACCAGCTGTCAATTTGGACGTCAGGGGTATTTCAATAACTGTTGCTGACCCTCCAATCAACTGCGGTCCACCTTCGTTTGTGGAAACACAGGCTGCGGTGAACCGGTTGATATGGGGTAAAGCTCCTGGGATCTGTGGTATCCATGCTGAACTTCTCAAGGCTGGTGGAAATGCTGTACTCCTGTCGTTGCTTGCAATTCTGTGCTGTGCCTGGAACATAGACATCATCCCAACTGACTGGAAAAGGTGCCTTGTTGTCCCTCTCTGGAAAGGGAAGGGTGATCGCCAAAACTGCAACAACTACCGAGGGATGACGCTACTCTCAGTGCCGGGCAAGGTCTTTGCTCGGATAATTCTTGATAGGGTTTGCCACCATTTGCTTGAGCACCAGCGTCCAGAGCAGTCAGGCTTTTCACCGAAGAGGTCAATGATTGACCGTATCCTTGCTCTTCGGGTCCTCACTGAACGTAGACGAGAGTTTTGGCAAGGGCTGCGAGCAGCCTATGTTGATCACTGTAAACAGTTTGATTCTTTGAATCGGGATGCCCTCTGTAGGATTCTGGGTCTTTGTGGAGTGCCACCAACACTGATCAATCTGATGTGTTAACTATATTCTGGTACTGAGAATGCTGTGAGATGTGGTGATACCATCTCTGACTTATTTCCAGTTGTTACTGGAGTTCATCAGGGGTGTGCACTGCCCCAACACTTTTCAGCACTTGTATGGACTGGATTCTGGGGAGGATGTCAGAGAGATCAAGCTGCTGTGCATAATTTGGGAATGACAAGATCTCTGCCCTTGATTTCGCAGATGATGCAGTCATCTTTGCCGAGACTCTAGATATCCTTTTGGGTGCCCTCGAGGTGCTGAATGAGGAGTCGGAGCCACTGGGATTACGGGTTTCCCGGGTCAAAGCTAAGATCCAGGCTTCCACTGACATCTTGGATGCTGCCACCCTGTCTGTACCTGTTTGTGGCAAGAATGTTGAGGTCATGGAGAGATTCACTTACCTTGGCAGTGATATGGGAGTCATGGATTCACTGGATCATGGGGTGTGGTGCTGCTGGTACCTGTGCGAGAGGATGAAGGTCTGAGTGTTCAGGTCCTTGTTGCTTCTTGTCTTGCTCTATGGATGTGAGACTTGTACTCTGACCAGGGATCTGAGATGGAGACTTAATTCCTTTGGTACCAGGTCTCTTCGGAGAATCCTTGGCTCTCGCTAGTCAGACTTTGTGTCCATTGAGCGGTTGCTGAGAGACTCAAATGAGATTTGTTACCTGCATAGTTTGTGAGTGTCAGCTGTGGCTGTATGGACATGTGGCTCGTTTTGCTGATGCTGATCCTACTCACCAGATTCTCTCAGCGAGGTAGCCTCGGGAGTGGAGGAGGTCAATGTGGCCGACCACGTGCCTCGTGGCTGCAGCAGGTTGATCAGCATCTCAAGTAGATAGGGATGGCCAGGCATATGCCTGGCGGATTTCCAGATGGAGGCTCCTGGAGTACCGACAGAAAGTGGACACAACGATGTGCTGTTCTGGTGCATGCTCCTTTTCCTGACCTGACCTGACATATTGCACAAATATACAACCAATCCAGCCTGACATGAGAATCCACCATTGACATGTCTGTGTACAGTTTTAACATGTTGAGTCCAACTTATAGATGGCTCTACATAATAGATAGCTTGACATAATATTACGAGCAGAATCACAAGTGAGTTATCTCAACCAGAAACACAAGTACGTACCTCACATTTGAATAATCAATATAAAATGGCAACTTAGTATTACATGGAATGGGATACAACTTAACCACTGTCTTATTCCATTTTATCTGGCAATGACAATCGACTATTTTCTAATGCACAAAGTGTATGTTGGAAATATATAGGTGAAAGTGATAGTCCATCATGGTATCCTCCACAAAAATTGCAAACTAGTAGTGGGGAGCCAATCCAACAACTACGCAAACCACCAACCTTGTGCTCTGTTTATCCACATCTGATCAGTATTAATGGGTTGTATGAAAAAGATCCACAATCCACATGTGCTGGGACAATTGATTCTGTGTCAAATGCTTATAATGCCATTATCCCATCAGACAAAAGCCAACTAATGTTCACAGCCTTTATCTGTTGGCTGTTATTGCTCCTACAAACATCAGAAAAGCAGTGAGCAGTGGACCAAAATGACTCAAAAGAAGGTGGATGAGGGCTACTAATTATTGTATGGCTCAGCAACAGTCGGAAAAAAAGACAAAAAGCACACAAAAGCTTCCTTGCTACAATTACTCAACCTCTAAACTCCACAATCGCGAATACACGACCACAAATGTGGAGTGCATGTCTGGACACCATAATTTAATTCTGTTAAAATGCAATTGCAGCTGGTCAAACGTCTACAAAATGGAGATGGACTAACATAGCAAACCTGGTACTCAACCATTTATGCATTTGAACTGCTGTTGAAACTGCAGAGATGTAACCATAGAGCAGAGGACCACCAACTCGACCACATGTGATTGGTACACTGAGTTACACATTATACAGCACCTACTACAGTATCAGTCACTTGATAAATAATGCTCCACTGTCACTTAGCATGCATGAAAAGTCCACTTTAAGCATGTATTCACAAGTGAAAAATAATCTTTGCCCTTGAACACCAAATGTATGCACGTATTAACCATCACCCAACAGACTTAAAATGTATCATAACAGTGCCACACATACTTATAGCCAGTAATTTATTCGTTTTGTGATGGTTCTTAAGTTTAAATTGTGGCAGAAGCTACTACGGCAGTATGGCATGTTAAAAGTGATGTCGAATGGGTTTGGGAGGGGACAAGGGGAAAGGGTGCAAAATTTTACCTTATTTCCCCTCATTATAAATTGATGGTATATTTTAATTTAGTGTGGAGCAAAGTTCTCATGGTGTTCCGAATGCACACCATTGCATTTCAGAACATACGAGCTGGTATACGAACAGTTCAATGTAATGAATCATTCAGTACGATGTTTCTAATCTTATATTCTGTCCACAGGCATATGTGTAGCAGATCCTTTGGACATTATTGTGTTTGAACCGTTGTTTGCAAAAATCCACCTACCATATTCTATCCGGCGCAACGATCAAGCAGATATGCGAGTCATTGTCTACAATTATCTCTCATTGGAACAAAGAGTAAGTCATTTCATTCATTTGTCTGTGTTGATAGGGATCAAGGTGCATATTTATTATCGCTGCTTGTATTACAAAAACATTATGAAAGAGAGCTTGATCCTATTTTTCCCAAAATATAATCTTTCAACACAATGGCTTTCAACACAGTATGCTGCTCCATACATTCCCCTTCTATTTCGACAAGCAGTAAAATAGTCCCTCGCTTGAGTGGTTGCCCCAGACCAAAAGGCACGGATTTGAATCCAATTTATGTTTTTTTCATGCAATCTATGCTGCTAAACTTAAAATTCCTATTCAAATTTACATTATCATAATCGCAGGAAATCGAATTTGACAAGTAGATTGACAGATCAGCAAACCCTGATGAAATTTGACAAAACCCTGATGATATCTGTCTACCAGCACCAATTGCCTTTGTGAAAGGAATTTGACAAGCGTATCCATTGTTTTGCCAAGGATATTTTCTTTGCCTCGAGCCTTTCCCCTCTTTTTTGAGAAGGATGTTTGGACTGATGTTATAACAGCCCACCTTGAAAGTTGTACAAAAAACATTTGAGTTTATGCTGCTGAAATATTGCTTTGTATACAGTGACTAACTGACCTTGTGAAGTTTCAAGAATGTGGAGATCTATTCTGCTGCTTCTTCAGTCAAAGTTATCAGGAAGTCAGTTGACTCCCTACGTAGTGATTGCATGGACACTCTGTCAGTGGAATACAAAACAAACTAGAAAGGCACTCGGTAGAGCGCATACCGCCACCAAGTAATGCCTGATCCAGGAGAACATATCACACCCAATACATTTTTGAAATATCATGCTATACAGTACAATATATCGTTTTTAGCCCTATCTCTCAAAAGTACTTTAAAAATTAAATAATTCTCGTATCCAGATCCAGATTCGGATCTTCTCTAAAGTTGAATAAATTCTTGCTTGTCATACACCCAACCTGGCCAACAAGTTTCATCTGCATCCGTCCACAACTTATTGAGATATCGTGCTATATATCGTTTTTGGCCCGATCTCTCACTGGTGAAGTATCATTAAAAAAATTATACTAGTCCTATCCGGATTCGGATCTTCACCAAAATCTAACCAGTTTGTCCTTGTCACACACCTAACCTGGCCACCAACTTTCATCCGAATCCGTCCCCAACTTTTTGAGATATCCTGTACACAAAAAGACAAAAAACAAACAAGCAGTCATAGACTGGTACTTACGAAATCGTCAACTTGACCTCTGACCTTGTCTAATAAAAGCTGTCTCCAGAGAAGGTAGCGACGCAAACCAGAAGTTTCTACGATGATTCTGTACCAAACCATCAAAAATCGTAACGTCGACCGAAGCAAAAATCTCCATTTCTCCACGCAATTATTTAATATTATTTTATCAAAGTCACAAAACCATAATATTCGGCCATCCACCAACAATCTTTACATAATCCGACGGCTTAGCGAGTCAGGCATGCGACGATAACCTTTATTGGGATAAAAATATGACTTTTAAACACCATCTTTATCGAAAACACCGGCAGCGCGCACACGCAAAACCTTTACGTGACTCAACAATGCATGTGCTCGAGCGCGCTGCACCACGTGACGAGCCGTGATGCGGCGAGTGAAATATTTTTTTTATACAATCTTAAAACGTCTCCAAAACATCCGATTTTTACCAGAATTTTGACAACCGAGTGTTAAGCGTCCTAAACGATCGCAAAAACCGAAGACAAAATTAAAATCGAAGTTAAAACGAACTCGTAACGTCGACCGAAGCAAAAATACTCCATTTCTCCACATAAATTTATGGAATTATGTTTGACCTCACTGTGACCTTGACCTTTGACAGATTTTGACCAAAATCTAATCAGCGCTAGCCATCATCCTCCTAAATCACGTGGTGTAATTTGACATTGGTAGCTTCTTCCGTTCTCGAGCTATCTTGCCTACAAATAAACACACACACACAAACAAACAAACAGATGACGGAAGTCATCAATATACTTACGAAATCTTTAGATTTCGAAAGTAACAAACAAACAGACACACAGGAGTGAAAACATAACCTCCTTCCACCTTTGGTGGCAGAGGTAAATATGGGTAAGCTGACTCGATGTACTGAAGAAAATTTAAAGGCCCCTTTCATTGATACCAACTCAATATCCATGTATTGCATTACAAATCAATGTGTGTGTCTTTGTCCTGTTATTCAATTATTGAAATAGTGTTTTAGTGCATTGTGGCTCTTTAAGGCCCTGTCATACCTTGACGATTTAGCCAGCGTATGCATGATGTATGCAAAATTTGGCTAAAACGCTGGCACACGTCAAATACGTTATGGGTAAGATTGTATACGTTAAGAGCACGCTGGCATACGTCGTAGTACGCTGGCATACGTTTTTGTACGCTGGCAAACGTCGTAGTACGCCGAGGTGTTAGACAAATTTTCCATGCTTGAAATTTTTCGACGTATGCCAGCGTATGACTCACACGTTCGGCATAACGCTGGCCATAAGTTGTCGGCACGTTACGCGATCGTTGACACACGTCGACACACATTACTTGTAAGTTACTCATAAGTCGAAACACGTCGAGGTAATGTTTAGCGTACCTGAAACTTATTTCTAATGTATGAGTAACGTGTTGTAGGCACGTTACGCGATTGTTGATACACGTCGACACACGTTACTTGTACGTTACTCATAAGTCGAAACACGTCAATGTAATGTTTAGCATCAGTGTTCCAGACTCCCTGGTTTTTTTTAATTATTTTTTTCTTCGGTATGACGGTGATGTTAACACTTCGATTTCTAGTGCGGTTATAATATAATATAATTAATAGGCTGCCGCTCAACTATTTAAATCATAACCGCACTAGAAATTGAAGTGTAAACATCACCGTTATACCGAAGAAAGAAAAAAAAAACAAGGAGTCTGGAACACTGACGTTAACCATTACATTGACGTGTTTCGACTTATGAGTAACTTACAAGTAACGTGTGTCGATGTGTGTCAACGATCACGTAGCGTGCCTACAACTTATGCCAGCGTATGCGGAATGTGTGTCATACGTCGAGTACGTCGAGAAATTTTCGACATGCTGAAAATTTCTCGACGTACTCGGCGTATGACGACGTATGCCAGCGTACTACGATGTATGCCAGCATACTACGATGTATGCCAGCGTGCTATTAACGTATACAAAACTTACCCATAACGTATTCGACGTGTGCCAGCTTGGTTCGGCAAATTTTTCATATGTCGGCATACGCTGGCTAAAACGTCAAGGTGTGACAGCGGCTTCACACTTCGATGTCTAGTGCGGTTATGATTTGAATCGTCGAGCCGCAGCCTTTGAATAGCCTACGCCATGTGATAGTCGGCGATACGCTGCCGCGCTATGCATAAGTTAGACTATCGTTGGGCATATGTTGTGAACGCCGACAACACGCTCAGCATTCGTTGGTACAAGTTATCTATATGTGATTAAAACGTTCTGTGTACGTTACTAATACGTTATGCATACATCCAACACGTTATTATACGCCCAAAACTTAAAAAAAACATCAATAGTTCAGCGTACGCCAGTGTTTTACATACATTTTGAGACCTTGTCATACGCTGGCTAAAACATCAAGGTGTGACAGGGCCTTTAGATATCACATTTTTGACCAAATTGAAAAAATGCCTCCTCTTGTTATTTGGGTTGCCGACCACTGGCCTATACTCACAAAGGATTACAAAGTGGTTTTCCTTGCAATTTATTTCATGCATTTTATGAGGAGTGTGAATGAGGTATTAATGACTTCGTGAGTGGAATAGTATTAGATTCTGTGTTGTTGCAAACATTGTTCAGATCAATGCCTTACAGGTTGAAACTCATTAATTACATCACCAGCCTCCTTTTGGTTTGTCTTGATTATGTTTGGCTGCACATGCTTGGACTGAGCTTAGCCACAACTGCTCCATATTGCATGCTGCTCCACACAGAGCATGCATTGACTCGCACTTCAAAATCGCCATGTGAAGGTGTATCGTTAGCAACTTCAGCATCCATCGTTCCACCTTATTGTGGCATTTTTGTAAGGCATAAAAGTAACTACAAACACCTCAGAATGCAAAGCCCATTAGCATCCACCTTGTATGCAAACTTAGCCTGACCAAAAAGCTTTTAGCCTTTTACCCACCTGGCCACACCCACAGGGAGTCAGTCGGTGCTTCCTGTCCTGTAAGCTGAAGCTTGCAAATACATTCACCAACTTTTTGCTCATGAGTTCATTCGACAGTGACATTGACTGGTGTGTATATTCTGAGAAGTCCGGTATGTTGAATGTCGTGAATTTTGGCAGAATATGTGGTACATAGCATGTAGTTAAAGTTTAACCCAACTACATATAATTCAACTTATAGGTTTGTGTGTTAATTTGTGGTTTTGAATTAACTATTCCTGGGAAGGCTTAGATGTTAAAAGATATTTCATAGTCATGGCGGTTCAGCACAAATTCTCCATGTAAATGTGTGGAGTACTGTGTCGGGCTGCATGACAGGCTTTCTATCTTGATTGTTTTCACCTTAATTTTACATTTTCAGACATTATTTTCAGTCTGTTATGTTGCTTTCTGCTCCAGATCTTCACCAAAATCTAATCATTTCGTCCTTGTCACACACCGTACCAGTCCACAAAATTTCATCCGGATCCATCCACAACTTTTTGAGATATCCTGTTCACAGACAGACAGAAAGGGGGTGAAAACATAACCTCCTTCACCATAGGTGGTAGAGTGGAGGTAATTATCAAAAATATCAACCAAGATACAAATTTATAATTGTGTAAATACCTTCCAGTCATCTTCAGAGGATTTACCATCCAACAACATTCAATAAACTATTGGACAATATGGTCTACTGTCAGGTCAGGTTCGATCTGTGACCTGCTACAGGTACCATGTAAACCTGTACTAACCTGTTCCATGGTCGGGTTGTCGGCGACTAAACTGTCTCCCCCACCAGGTTTTCTGGTGAGGGGGGTGTTTGGATATGGACACCCAGCAGGATTAAAAACAAAACCTGTCAAAGGGCGGAGGAGCTCCTTGTGAGCCAACGGCCATCCATATCTAGTGCCCAACTGTGTCTGCGGACGTCCTCCTGCAGTTGGGTTACTTCTTATTAGGAGGTTGGTGGCAGGATTTGCACTCCGGCCACCGTAAAACCCTTCATTCCGCAAAACGCAAAAACGCAAAAAAAATCTGAAAACCCACTCCGTGGGAGTACCTCCTGTGCAGCTTCCCTTCGTAGGGCAGCTCACCGGATGACGGGATTGGGGCAAAGCCTTCGGGACCCCCAATCTTTGATGATAGGAGGGAAACCACGGGGTAACATCCCTGGGTCAGATTGCGGGAGAGTGTGTCGGAGTGGTGCTGAGGTGTCGTCCATCAGACGGCGGTCTCCTTGGGTTAAGCTGAGGCGGTCCCTTCGGGTGGGTGCCTGGAATGTCCTATCCCTAAGAGAGGACGATCACCTGTCTCTGTTATCATCTGAGCTCAAGCGTTTGGACATCAGGATTGCAGCTCTCTCTGAGGTTCGGAGACCGGATTGCGGTGAGATAATGGTGGGTGGTTACACCTACTATTGGTCTGGTTGCTCTGATGGTTACCATACCCAAGGAGTTGCTGCAGCTGTGTCCAATAAGCTGACCCCAATGATAATTGAGGTAACACCGGTCACCGAGCGTGTTATGAGACTAAGGATTCGTCACTCCTTAGGTGTCATTTCCCTGGTCTCTATTTATGCTCCGACTGAGGCGAGTGATCTCACCGTGAAGGACACATTCTACGCCACACTCGAGTCTGTGGTTGATCAGTGCCCCAGACGAGATACACTTCTAGTCTTGGGGGATTTCAATGCATCGACTGGAACTGATAGGGATAGTTATGAGGCGTGTGTTGGTCCCCATGGGTCAGGAACGATGAACCAGAATAGCACTAAGTTCCTTGACTTTGCAAGAAGTCATGGACTTCGGGTGGCTGGTTCATGGTTTCAGCACCCACAAGCTCATCGCTGGACTTGGTATTCCAACGCTGGCGGTGTGGCAAAGGAGATTGACCATGTCCTCATTGACAGTCAGTGGAGGATGATCCAGAACTGCAGGGTCTACCGGAGTGCTCAGTTCCTCAATACTGACCACAGGCTTGTTGTAGCAACTCTAAAGCTGCACCTTAAATCCTGGAGAATGGTACCATCCCAGCCTCGGCTGGATGTTGGCAAGCTCAGGGATGAGAGAGTAGCTGAGGAGTTTGCAAACAGGCTGAGTGGACACTTGGGGGGTCTGGGTGCTTTGGGGGTTCCTGAAGAGTTGTGGAGTGCCTTCAAGACCACCGTCCTTGATGTTGCCGGTAGATGTCTTGGAACTCACCGGAGAGCAAAGAAGAATTTTGACTCTCAAGCGACACTGGATACCATTGACCAGAGTCGCAGGGCCAGGCTGAATGGCAGAGCTGAGCTGTTCAGGGAGCTGAGGCGTAAAACTGTACGTGCACTGAGGGTGGACAAGGAGGCCTATGTGCGAGGAATCTGTGAGGGGGTAGAGCATCACCTGTGGACAGGTGATTCTCGTCCCGCTTACAGGGGAATCCGCGCATTGCGTTCATCCAAGCCCATCCCTCGGAGCACTGCAGTTAGAGCAGAGAGTGGTAGGCTCTTGACAGAGGAGTCTGAAGTGAAGGCCCGCTGGGCCGGTTACTTTGAGCGGTTGTACCAGGCTGATCCCCCAGCTGTCGAGTTGGACGTCAAGGGTGTTACAATCCCTGTTGCTGACCCTCAAATCAACTGTGGTCCACCTTCGCTTGTGGAAACATGGGCTGCGGTGAACCAGTTGAAACGGGGCAAAGTTCCAGGGATCTGTGGCATCCATGCTGAACTTCTCAAGGCTGGTGGAAATGCTGCACTCGTGTCGTTGCATCCAGTTTTGTGCTCTGCCTGGAACACAGGCATCATCCCAACTGATTGGACGAGGGGCCTTGTTGTCCCTCTCTGGAATGGGAAGGGTGATCGCCAAGACTGCAACAACTACCGAGGGGTGACGTTGCTCTCAGTGCCGGGCAAGGCCTTTGCTTGGATAATTCTTGATAGGGTTTACCACCATCTGCTTGAGCACCAGCGTCCAGAGCAGTCAGGCTTTACACCAAAGAGGTCAACAATTGACCGTATCCTTGCTCTTCGTGTCCTCACCGAACGCAGACGAGAGTTTCGGCAGGGGCTGCTTGCAGCCTATGTTGATCTCTGTAAAGCGTTCGATTCAGTGAATCGGGATGTCCTCTGGAGGATTCTTGGTCTTCGTGGGGTGCCACCAAAACTGATCGATCTGATGTCTGAACTCTACTCTGGTACTGAGAGTGCTGTGAAGTGTGGTGGTACCATCTCTGACTTATTTCCAGTTGTTACTGGAGTTAGTCAGGGGTGTGTACTGGCCCCCACACTTTTCAGCACTTGTATGGACTGGATTTTAGGGAGGATGTCGGAGAGATCAAGTTGCGGTGCATCGTTTGGGAATGTCAAGATCTCGGACCTTGATTTTGCAGATGATGTAGTCATCTTTACGGAGACTTTAGATATCCTCTTGGGGGCCCTGGAGGTGCAGAATGAGGAGTCAGAGCCACTGGGATTACGGGTTTCTTGGGTCAAAATTAAGATCCAGGCTTTCGGTGACATCTTAGATGCTGCTGTCCTGTCTGTGTCTGTTTGTGGTGAGGATGTTGAGGTCGTGGAGAGATTCACTTACCCTGGCAGTGATATTCATGTCTTGGCTGGCTGTGAGTCAGAGGTCAATAGACGTCTGGGTCGGGCCTGGGGAGTCATGGATTCACTGGATCATCGGGTGTGGCGCTGCCGGTACCTGTGCGTTCGGACGAAAGTCCGAGTCTTCAGGTCCTTGGTACTTCCAGTCTTGCTTTATGGGTGCGAGACTTGGACTCTGACCAAGGATCTGAGATGGAGACTTAATTCCTTTGGTACCAGGTCTCTTTGGAGAATCCTTGGCTATCGCTGGTCGGATTTTGTGTCCAACGAGCGGTTGCTGAGAGAGACTCAGATGAGATTTGTTACCTGCATAGTCCGTGAGCGTCAGTTGCGGCTGAATGGACATGTGGCTCGTTTTCCTAACGCTGATCCTGCTCACCAGATTCTCTCAGCGAGGGAGTCTCATGAGTGGAGGAGGCCAGTGGGCCGACCACGTGCCTCATGGTTGCAGCAGGTTGACCATCATCTCAAGGAGATGGGGATGGGCCTGGCATCTGCCCTTGGGGGTGGCTAGACGGAGGCCCCTGGAGTACCGGCGGAAAGTGGACGCAGCGACGCGCTGTTCTGTCACATGCTCCCATACCTGACCTGACCTGAATATGGTGAACGACAAAACTGACAGACCCAAAACAGCCCTTTTGTGATTCTTCTTATTTTTATTTTCAGACAGCATTACTCAAAAATGGTTTCAGCTCAGTACTTGGTTTAAACACTAATATACTGCATTTTACAGGAGGAAGATCGATTCCTACTCAATTTTTATACCCTGAAAGGATTCCACGAAGTAGGCATAACTACATGCAGTACCAGTCAGAAGTTTGTACACACCTACTCATTCAAGAGTTTTTCTATTCTTTTTTTTTTACTATTTTCTACATTGTAGAATAATAGTGAAGACATCAAAGCTATGAAATAACATGCTTGGAATTATGTAGTAACCAAAAAAGTGTAAAACAAATCAAAGTATATTTTTTATTTTAGTGGATCCACAGAATTACATCCACAGATTTACAGATCCACATCAATAACACATTTTCCCTTGAGCCAGTTGAGGTCGCTCATCTGAAGTCCCTCTCACAGTGAGCCCAAAGGGTTTTTTTGCTGCTCTGCAAATCCTGTATCTGAACAGGGTTTATGGCCTGTATGTCACTCGCAGTGCCTTGGCCTATGATCTGAGCCTATGCCATTGCTGACTCAATATGTCTCGCCAATATGTCTGACTTAATTACTTTGGTATCAGGTCTCTTCGGAGAATCCTTGGCTATTGCTGGTCGGATTTTGTGTCCAAAGAGCGGTTGCTGAGAGAGACTCAAATGAGATTTGTTACCTACATAGCTCGTGAGCGTCAGCTGAGGCTGTATGGACATGTGGCTCATTTTCCTGATGCTGATCTTGCTCACTAGATTCTCTCAGTGAGGGATCCTCGTGAGTGGATGAGGCCAATGGGCCGACTACGTTCCTCGTGGTTGCAGCAGGTTGATCAACATCTCAAGGAGATGGGGATGGGCCACGCATCTGCATAAGGGATGGCCAGACGGAGGCCCCTGGAGTACCGACGGAAAGTGGACGCAGCGACGTGCTGCTTTGGCGCATGCTTCCAAACCTGACCTGACCTGAAGGGATCACCACTCCGACGCAGTATCCCCGAATGGCTCAATCATCCCAGCAAGATGGTACTCATTTTGCCAACCTCAGAAGGATGACAGGCTGAGTCACCCCCACCTGGTATTGATTCAACAGCCGAGAGGGATTTGAACTCAGGTACCCTAGGATCCCAAGCTTGCCACACTAAATATTTAGCCAACACTAAGCGCACTGCAAACCGAAACAGCAACAAAGGCAGCACCAACAATTGCAAAAAAAACAAATGAAAAACACAAGATGAAATACAAACAGATATATAGTGACATCTGTGAGAAAGATAAAAGAGCAGGGAAATATTGAAAAAATGAGCTGGACAGATTGGGGATAGACTAAGAAGGATCACTGAATGGCGAAGAAGAAGTCAGCTCAATTGGGACTGAGAACAAATCATTATAAATGCCAAAGACCAAAGATACTACACTAATGGCTTTAAAAGAAAATGGCAGGACTGAGCCAATCAGACAAGTGTAGATTTTACAAGGTAGAAACAGAAAGCACGAGCCACCTCCTATTGAGATGTTAAAAAAAACTCATGTCAGAACAGCTGTACACTAGCATGTCAGAACACTCATGTCAGACCCCATACCAACACAAAGGAACAACAAAGTATGCAGAGTAATCCACGAGCACATCTGCAGAAATTTAGATCTCCCAGTTCCACAAAACTCATGGAAGCATGAACCAAAAGCAACCAATGAAAATGAGGATATAATGCTCACGTACGACCTGATGATCCTATCCAGCTTGAACATCGAAAACAAAGCACTGCAACTGGCTGGACATAGCACTCGGATACAAAAAGGAAAGGAAGAAATTGTTAATTCAGGTTTCAGTACCCAGGAATTTTCGTCAAAATAATGCAGAAATCAAGAAAACGACCAAATATTATGACCTCAAGAATGAAGTGAAACAATCCTGGAAGCTGAAGAGTGCCAAAATTGTACCAATGAGAATTGAAGCAATGGAAAGGATAAAGAAGAACCTCACAAATATCCTACAAATCATCCCTGGGAATATTATTTCAAACAAACTACAGTTGGAGGCTGTCCGGGACTCAGTGATGATCCTGAAAAGAGCCCTCGGAACAAAACTCTGAGAACAACACATCACAACTGAGGTCATGAATCGTGATCCTTCACCGAAATGAAGGTGGATTCTTCTAGTCCTGGGAGGCCTCTGTACCACCTTCTGAAACCCGAATTATGGAGATAACAATCAACGACACACACTGAGTGGATTCAGCCACTGCTTGTGATCGAGATCGATCCCAAATCCCAAATCGAGAGAGATGTCTTGTGTCATTTGCTTCCACATCCTATTCAATCTCATTCTTCCCTCCAGGTCTTCAAGACAGCTGTTCACCACCATCATAGATTACCCCCACTCCATAACCACAAAATTTTCTACTCTTGTTAATCTGCCCCCACCCACCCACCCCAATCCCTCCTCCTTCCAAATTTTCAGGTTTCCTCCTGAGAGTTTCCTTCTGTATCCATATTGTCCCCCCCACCCCCCATGCACCCTCTTCTGCCTCCCCCATCCCCCATCCCTCCCCACACCCATTGTTCGTCCAAGTCTGCCTCTATCTTGGTTTTCAACTCTGCTGTTGGTGTTTCCCTCCTCTCTCTCAACTATTTCTTTTGTCCTGTTGCGTCCTGATCCGTTCAGTATACCAGTACGAGCTCTTCCACAAGTCTCGACGATGTATACAAAAACAATAAAAAAATCAATTCAACTGCAAGACAACCTCGTGGGTTTTATAAGGAGCTTTTATTGGCCTAGTCTAAACTCTCTACAGTCAGAAGAATGCCATTGCTGCAGGATATGATCTTCACTGAACATCTTTCGTACAGCTATTTTTAGATCCCCTTTACTCGCACCTCCCACTATTCTAAATTCTTGCTCTGATCTGAGTGGTACTGCTGCTGAGTTAGGTGCTGATCCAGATGCCAGGTGCTGTGATTAGAGTCGAGATTACTATGGACTACCCAAATGAGTGAACTCTACCTGAATGAGTGATATACAATAGTAACATGGATTTCAAAATTTTATATGAACACCGATTGTGGATAGCAATGTTTATACCTTAATGGCATTCTTAAAAGGACAAAATCTGATTTCCTCCTCTTCCATAAGCCTTTATGTTGTATTATAAAACGTATCTATTGATTTGTTTGCAAGCCTCCTTAAACCAAAAGAATGTCATGAATATATGTCAACTTCACTTAGCAAAACTAGAACTGTAAGTTTTATAAATATAATACTTTGAAGCACATTTTTATTACCTCCACCACCGAAGGTGAAACCGAAAACGAAAAATAGCATGATATTTCAAAAATGTATTGGGCCAGATATGTTCTTGTGGATCAGGCATTGTGTGGCAGAGGTATGCGCTCTACCAAGTGCACTTCTCGTTACCTCTGCCACCGAAGGTGAAGAAGAGGTTATGTTTTCACCCCTCTCTGTCTATTTGTTTGTTTGTCCATTTGTCTGTGTGCAGGATATCTCAAAAAGTTGTGGATAAATCAAGATGAAATTTGGTGGGCAGGTTGGGTGTGTGACAAGGACAAACTGATTAAATTTTGGTGAAGATCTAGATCCGCATCTGACTACTAGAATTTTTAAAGTGATTCTTCACCATTGAGAGTTAGGGGCAAAAATGATATATAGCACGATATCTTAAAAAGTTGTGGACGGATTCTGACAAATTTTGGTGGACACAGGTGTGCGACAAGGAAGAATCTATTGAATTTTTGGTGAAGATCCGAATCCGGATCCGATAATTTTTTAAGTGATTTTTCACCATTGAGAAGTATGGCTGAGCTAATATCTTGCATGATATCTCAAAAAGTGGTGGACGGATTCGGATGAAACTTGATGGGCAGTTTGGGTGTGTGACCTCAACAAATTGATTCGATTTTGGTGAAGATCCGAACTGGATCTGGATACTCGAGTTATTTAATTTTTAAAGTTATTATTCACCACACATAAACATTTTAAGGCCATTTTCCCCTGCTAGAGTAGGGGTTAGTCTTGCGGGTCCCATGACAATCTTCTATCATGGATCCCTTTTTGAGGCAATGTTTTTATGGCCGGATGCCCTTCTTGACGCCAACCCTTTTAGTCACCTCTTCCAACACACGGGTATGGTCTACGTATTCTAAACCGGGGCACAATTCCTCATCATTGAGAGATGGGGCCAAAAATGATATATAGCATGATATTTCAAAAATGTAATGGGCCCGATATGTTCTCGTGGATCAGGTATTACGTGGCAGAGATATGTGCTCTACTGAGTGCCCATCTGGTTGATTTATGTTTTGAACAGTTCAATAAATATAGTTACGACATCCCATGTTTGAAGTCGCTTGTGTTTTGAAATATGTGTTTAAAATCAACTGTGTCCTAGATCTTGTGTGGGAAACCTATTGGCCAATGGCCATGTGTGGCCATTTTGCAAAAATGTGTGGCCAACTCACAAAAATGTGTGGCCAACTCGTATAGAATCATCGATAGTGTGTTTTTTTTTAAGCTGAGATGTGCGTTGTCTTCGAATTTTGAGCCGCAGTTTATTGAATTGGTGAGAGAAAAAGAATGCCAAATCTCTCATGCTTTTGTAATTTTTTAAAAGTTTTTTTTGTACTTTTGTGTTGTGTTTATAATTTACCTTGATTGTCATTAGAATGCAGAAATAAATTTATTTAGCAAAATAATTGTTTTATTAATAGTGTGGCCATTTCGGTTATCGACTGGTCACAACCATGGCAAAGAAAAAAAAAATTTGGTTGCCACACCTGTCCGAGATAATATTTGATGATGAGATAATTTCTTGTTATCTGTCATGATCATTCTATTGATGACTTTTCAGTGTTTGGTAATATATATATATATATATATATATATATATATATATATATATATATATATATATATATATATATATATATAGTAACTTATTATTGTACCCTAGGTTCATGTCACACTTGAACAAACATCTGACCTGTGCAGCAGTGCAGGAAAAGGTGCTTCATTTGAGCAGACAGCAAAACTTAAGGCCAATGACATCTTCTCCTTCACATTCACTGTGATGCCACTTGAGTTGGGCTCCATCCCTTTTCATATCAGATTAAGAACGAGTGAGAAAAATATACTATATGAGAAAAAACTCAACTGTGTGGTAAGTCTTGTAATTTATGTTTTCGTCTTAATTTTCATCTTCATTTGCAACACATTGCTTTGCATATTAATTTCATGTCATTCCCAATTCATGTTTGTGGATGCCTAATTAGAGGCAAAATCACAGTGCAATGGACATGTTAAGCTGACAATTGTTTTGAGCTAAGGGAGTTATAGAGTGTGATTGATTCCTCAAGCCATGGTGTGATTGTTTTGATAAATTGATTTTATGTATATAGACATGTATAATGTGTTTTGTGTGCGAGCTGAAAAAATGATTGGAGCATACTTGTGTTATGTATTGCCTTTGGTCTGAATCTTCCGGATCAGTGATGGAAAACTAATACCAAAATTGTCATGACTTCATGCATTCATTGTTTTCTATCAGCTTCATAAACAGACCAGTGAGGGCAACAATCATTGTTTAAATAACCAGCTTGGATCAGATGCTAATTATAAGCAATTACCACCAGAGCAATACTCATCATTTCAAAACCAAGGTTGGATTGAGTCATTACATTGGGGTTACCTCACATTCATTCATTCAAGCTTCTGAATCATTTCAGTAAACCCTGTGCTGAGACCAGTGAGTTTGGTGCAGATTTGTGGACACACACACACACACAATCTTCTGGAGGTTTTGAGATGGTCGAGGTACCTAAATGTGGATGAAAAGAGTGACGTAATGTTTGAGCGAATGCTGGTGATAGGCTAAGGAGAAATCATGGCCATGTGGAGGAGGAGGCAGTGGCCTGATGGAGCTCAACCAAATGCACTGTGACAACTGTGGGCTTGGCTGTGTATGTGAACAGTTTGACAGATTACCGAATCCAATTTGTACTCAAACATGAAGACAACGAGCCAGAAAAGGTATCCCTAACCCACTGAGCAAGAAAATTCTAAAGACATGTGTGAATAGTAGATGTCACACATGAAACTGAAACAGCAGCAAATACAGCCCCACCAATTGCAAAAAAAAGACAAAAGAAAAATATAAAACAAAATATCATCAGCATGTCGACCAATAACTGGAAGAATGATAAAAGAGCATGGACGTATTAAAAAAAATAGAGTTGGACAGACTGCCATCGATGAAGGAGGCTCTGTGGAGTAGCTAAGATGTCAGCTCAACTGGGGTGGAGAATGAATCTATATATTAATACTGAAGGGCCAATTTTGTGCTCCTCCTAGCGGTCGCGTCACGTTTTTCTCGGTGCTGTGACCTGGACTGAAAGAAACTTCGTACCTGTAAGAGTGCATTGCACATAGTGGCAATAATCAAACTTCAACTCTGAAGCAGAATAAACCCTTTTCGTTTTACATTCGTTTACATGGCGACGTGTGACGTCACCGCTGAGAGGCGTCAGGACGTCATGACATCATCGGTCATTCGGTGACGTCATTACATCTGCCGTCGACAGACCGTTATTGCTGAGAGGTGTAATTCCACTCCTCGAAAATAGCGTCTGCAATGTAAAACCCTCTTCTGTACAGGCTGACTCCCTCAGAATGTGAATTTGACACAAAAAATGTAACAAGAAACATTGTATCTTCTATATATAAATACTGAAGGACCAATTTTGTGCTCCTCCTAGCGGTCGCGTCACGTTTTTCTCGGTACTGTGACCTGGACTGAAAGAAACTTCGTACCTGTAAGAGTGCATTGCACATAGTGGCAATATTCAAACTTCAACTCTGAAGCAGAATAAACACTTTTCGTTGAGATGGGGGCGAGAAGTGAAGAGGCGGGGGCGAGAAGTGAAGAGGCGGGGGCGGGGGATGAAGAGCCGGGGGCAGGGAGGGAAGAGGCGGTGGGCAAGGTAAGCAAATTTTTGGGCGAGGGTAAGCAAATTGAAAGCGGGAAACGGGGGGAAATGGGGTGGGGGCTGGGGTGAATTCGGCGGGGTTGAGTGTGAGGGGGTGGACAGGGGGACGGGGGCAAGTGGGGCGGGAAATCAAGAGACGGGGGTTGGGGAGTGAAGAGGTGGGGCCGGGGTAATTAAATTTTTGGGCAGGGGTAAGCAAATTGAAGGTGGGGGGGGGAATGGGGCAGGGACGTGGGATGAGTAGGCAGGGGCAAGCACGCCCTGTCCAGTCCTTGTCCCTCGAGTGTGGGTGAGCTGGTGAGGGTGGTTGAATGAACGGAATCCGTCTGTGACGGGGCTTTGGCGAGTCCTAATAAATTCCTCAGACCAAGGACACTAAACCAATCCATCCATCCATCCATTGGAACTGTTGTGGAATTTGCATAAACCGACTCGGGGGTAAATACTATTACTCAATTTGCAATACACAAATAATCCACTGTCCACAAGGAAAAGTACATTTGATCAAAGAACATTTATTATGCGGCACCACGGAGTCCAAAACACTGAGATGTGAACATCCACAATGATTTGCACTAAACTAAGCTTACATTTTCTGATATATATATATATATATATATATATATATATATATATATATATATATATATATATATATATATATATATATATATATATATATATATATATATATATACACATACATATACATATGAAGACCACAAGGGGCAAACCAGAGATGTCAGGATACGTCAATTTTGAAGAAACTGAAAAACAAAGTTTCAAGACTTTGGTGGACTGTTTAATAACTGTCATATAGATTTCTTTTCCAGTAAAAGGAAGAGTGATCATTGGCCGATCAAATTAAGCATGTAGCATTTGCCAAGCTTCTGTGTTATTGAATTTAAGAGCAAAGAACGAATCAATGTTGAAAACTGACATCACTGGTTATTCCCTTGTTTAATAATTGCCAGGCAATTTTAACCCAGGATGTGTTGCAAATTCATGCTTGTTGGTTATTGGCATACATTACATGACTTTGGTGATCACAGATTATTTTTTTCAACATTAAACGGTCATTGTTTTTCTGTTTGATTGGTGTTCAACGCCATACTCAAGGGTATTTCGCTTATATGACGACCGATTCTCCATTTCTTACTCCGTACTACTTAATATGATGGAAAACCGGGAGGAAACCAAGGATAAACCACCCCCGCGATAGCTGAAGTCACCTCATGTGACTCCCTCATATACCTAAGCAGGTTGATTGGGCGGTGGATACATCGAATGAGAATGGGTACTCAGACG
>NC_140963.1:71436619-71456619 GCF_056783735.1 Eptatretus burgeri | reverse complement strand
ACCACAACCACACTGCAACCACAACCACACACGCATCACCAGCAGTCACACACAATCTGAACTCCACGTATAGTTTTTATACCGCTGTACAGTGTACTCGCTGTCAGAAGAGCTGCAGGCGACTCGTCTCGGTGTGGAATCTTCTGAGGACCTTCTCCTTCCATTCATTCAGGCATTTACATGTGAGGTCTCTCTCGAAGGCCAGCTGTACCAGTTGTGCCTTGCGTGCATGGACCGTCGATGGTCAGTGAAGACATTCCTCAATGTTGAGAATGAGTTTTCACACATGGCAGTGGACGCACCAAATGTTAGTCCAAGTCTCATAGCAGTCACTACACTTGGCATGGCTTCCAGCGTTTTGTGGTTTGTTGAGAGGAGTTTTTGTGTTGTTCATCTCTCGATTGGCTGCTTTTCTGTCTGAGTGAATAAACTGCTTTGCAACCACACACTCTGTTTCACTGATGGTTGACTTTGTTAATGTCATGATGTGCTGGAGCAAGTGGGGATCCAAAAACGTGCCATTTTCAGGATTCAAGGCAGCGAGTGAACGGGCGAGTTGTGTGTTACGCTCACTGAAGCGCTGAGCGATCTCTCCAAGCACAGTGTCAATTGCGCTGTTAAAAACCCTCTGCAGTTCCGTCTTGTCATTGTCGTTGTTTTGTCCTGTAGTCTCCAAAACTACAAACTGTTCCAAGTTCTTATGCATTGTGAGTCTCCGTTTTGGTGGTGCAGGTGTAGAAGTCTGAGCATCGTTGGCCTTGTTGCACAGATCAGTGAACTCATCCTCAGAGCGGAGTTTCCTCACGCACTCTGTAGCACTCGCCACCAGTTCCAACCCCGTTAGCAAGTCCATGTCCTCTGCCTGCAAGAGTCTGTTAGGGCCATCTAACAACATCAGTAGTTTTTGTACAAAGATAGCAATGAACATGAAGGCAGGCCCAGAGACTTCCCGCAAAAGCCCAATAGCCTCCATCCTCATCTCTGCACCGTAGGCGCGCTCTGCATCAATCTCCGACAGTAAGGATGTGATATCCTTAAAAGATCCTATGATCACAGACACGGTGGCTAAATGTCCCATCCACCTTTGATCAAGAAGTCGTTTTAACCGCTCACCTTTATACTGTGCAGCAACAGTGGGCTTTCTGAAGAATTTGTACAGGCAACAACAAACCTCGAGGAAATCAGTGACAGCTTTCTCTGCTGCCAGTGCGTGGATAACTACCAGATGGAGTTGGTGATTTAAGCAGTGCACATCAGGGATTTCTTTTTCCAATATCTCTTGCAACAACTTTTGCACCCCACCATGCTTCCCAGCCATTACCGAAGCCCGTCGTACACCTGACAATATTTTTGATGTGTCAAGTCCTGTTTTTGTCAGCTCTGCAATTATTAAGTCTGTCAATGTTTTTGCTTCTCCAGCGTCGGCTGTAGCTATTGCGAGTCGACGCTCTGTTGCTTCATTTGATGCCGATACAAAGCGAATGATGATTGATATGTTCTCACATTCAGTGGGGTCCGTCGTCCCATCCACCTTGATAGTAAACCACGATGTGCCCACTTCTTCCACGATGGCATCCGTCACAACATTACTCAATGTGCAGATCAGTTCATTCTGCATTTCCAGACAAGTATAGTTTGCGTTTCGTCGGATATGCTTTATTATTTTGGCGAGCTCAGTGTCTTTTTTGAGTGTGTAGTTTAAAAGCGAGAGAAAGAGCCCACTGTGCCCATCTGACATATCCTCAAAATTATCAAGGCTCCCTTTAAAAGGTATCTGATTTTCGGCGAGAAATCCCACAACATCTATAAGAGCAGACACATGGTATCGGTTTCTATTTAGCTGGTCAGCATTGAGGAGTGTGGAAATCTCCTTACCACAATCGATGCGCCTCACATTCTCCTTCCACCTCAAAACACAAGTTAAATGTTCCTTTAAAATTGCATGTTTGTGAAACCCCCTGCTTTTCTCAACAGCATGTTTCCAATTCTGGTAGCCTCGCACTGTGAAAGTAGAGTCCACTGGGCCGCGTGCAGTGTTAAACTTCCTACATGGATAGCAGAATGCTGCATCTGTCTGCACACTGTATTCCAGCCATTCATTAGTCTGGTACCACGAGGACACAAACGAGCGACTCTTGTTCTGCAACAGATGGCCAGGGTACCGCTGTAGAACAACTCGATTCGGTCTCTCACTTCCAAGATCATCGGGAAGCGGCTTGACAGTCACACCCGACTCCGAGGCCGCCGCCGAGTGTGAAAACTCGGCTGCCTGCGCTGGGGCTCCAGCCGCAGGGCTGACGTTGCTGGCTTGGCCAGGTTGGCCAGCTTCTGTCGGTATTTCATCGACATGATCGTCTTTTCCTCCTCCTCCTCCAACTCCTCCCACTTCTTTCATCATCATCTTTCATCATCTTCTTTATTTTCGTCGGTTGCATTTTTTCCTTTTCTGAGCCATTTTCGTATATCCATCATCCACGTCTTTTTCTCCTGCTGCAAGCTCATGCTCTCCGTGACTCGGCCCTCGTGACTCGCGTCACTAATCTCACGACTCGCGAGATTTGACGGTTTTATTTATTAAATGATGCATGCATCAAAAACAGGTTTTATCTGCATAATTTCAAATGGAAGCACGATTGCGAACGCACATATTTTTAATTTTTATTTTAAAATTACTTTTGTAATATGGAGGGTTGACGGGCTGTGAAGGTCACGCGGTGCACGTGCACTTCATCTTTAATTATGTTAATTTGTCTTTTCCTTAATCATATTATCATATTATGACTATATTACATTTATACCTAACTTACAACCAATCAGGTAACCTGCTCAGTAGGGCCTCCATATCGAATACGCTGATTGGCTATTCCTTAAAACGAAATGATCCACGATATATATATATATATATATATATATATATATATATATATATATATATATATATATATATATATATATATATATATATATATATATATATATATATATATATATATATATATATATATATATATAACCACCCACAGCATTGACATTCGACACGAGGTCTTGCGGCAGTCTGTCGTGTTGGCTGCTGGCGTTGGTGCTTGCGTTATTGTCTTTTATCTTGTGGGCTTGGACTGTATTGACTTGCCATTTTCTTTTGGAGATGTGCTGGCAAGCGCACACTTATCTCTTGACTGTGATTCAAAGAAGGATATTATTAAAGAACAGTTTATCCAAGAAGGCCTTATTAGTCACCATGTTGAACATCTGGAATAAGGGTTTTCGTTCACACAGGTGAACTCTTAAACAGCAAGTTCACAGTGGGCGCTCGTCCTTAAACACCAAGTTGTTCACAGGGTGCAACAGGGCATAAATGGGTGGCGTACAAGTGGGGGGGGCACCAGATGCGCTATGGGGGGGCATTGCACCCAAATGCCCCCCCCCCCTAGCGATGGGCCTGGGCAATGTGATTATATACTTTTTTTAATACAAAGAAATGAATATAAGGAATTGATTATATGAAGAGGCAGTGAGTCCATGGGTAAAATGAACCAGTGAGTACATCAAAGGAAAAGACAACTTGTTTAAAAAGGAATATTTCTCCATTTGCCCCCCCCCCCCTTTGTTGCCTTCAAGGCAACACAACTCAAGGTTCACGGATTTGTCACTTGGAAATACATTTTCCGTGCACGAGTGTGTCCATTTTCCCGGGCAGTCACCTTCCCAGGACACATCGTAGAGCTCAGTCCCTTCCAGCCTTTCCTGTCCCTTGGAGCAGGTGGCTTCAGGTGGTTGTACAGCTTTTGGGCCAGTATGAGGCTCCAGTAGGCCCTGAGGCCGATACAGTAGAGGGCTGCCACTTTGGGCTGCACGGCTGATTCAACGCACCTATGCAGGGTTTTGGGAACAGAGCAGATGAGTACAGTGGAAGGACAATCCCATAAACATTGAACACACTCATTGCGTTGACTCATGGATTTCCAACTCCAAGTCCTATCTCATTAGAGTCGTAGGACTCGACTTCAAAATCGAAATAGGAAGATTGCGGTTGGACCACCATTACTTTTGTAGCAGCATTCCTCTTTAAGCAAGAAACAATCAATGAAGGCAATGTGGTTATGCTCATTTAACAAGCATGACAATAATGACAATCCATAATAATCCCACAGAGATCCAGCGTAACAGGGTGGTTCCCCATCCTCCAAAAATCCCTTCAAACCAGGAATAAAGTCCATCCTTCGTAAAATAATTATGAAACTTAGCTCCTTGCTTAATCTTGGCAGCTATGTTTGTGATTTGCTCTGAGTTATCGGGGATATAGGTGCAACACTCAGATTCGATCACTGCACACGTTCCACCCTGAGCCGTGAGGATGAGATCAAGGGCAACCCGGTTTTGCATTGCCACCGTGCGCAGAGCGACCACCTCCGAATTAATACCAACCATGCCCAAGGCAGTTTTATTTGCAAGCGACTCGATCGAAGCGGATAACTCTGCCAGCCCCACAAACGTTTGCCCAACTCCGTAGTGAGGAATGAGAATCATGAAGAACAATTCAGTTGATGTAAAACTCCATTTACCCCGTTTCAAATGCTCAAAAGGTGACATTTTAGCAGGCGCTTGTGCGGGAAATGAATGACAAGTAACATGATCCGGTCCAGTTAACTGGAAGCCATGGATAGGCTCGGTATCCACACATAAAATAGATATTATTTAAAGCCACTTGTGGTCCCATCGTGTGATTTTTACAGACATAGTTACTGCATTCAGATTTTCCTAACATTCCTTTTCCCCATGCCTCTTGTACCAGGCATTGATTCGGTTTTCCCTTCGCCTGTTCGACCACAAAATATGGAGGTATCTTACTCAAGTTAAAACTTGGCCAAAACTAGTTACTGAAGTTCCGTTGCCGCAGGCAATTCCCTTTCCTATCAGTAACAATGTGGTCGTTAGTGTTATTATCCTGTTCATTCCATTCCTTCCACGTAGCCCAGTACCCACACCACTCACTCAGATCAAATGGTATTGCCAACAGAGGTATTCCGGTAACTGCTGAGTGAGGTATTTTAGTGCAGACCCAGCAATTCGTTTTATTAAAAGCCTTAACGTGGTTACAAGAAAGAGCCAGATAAGTATTTATTCCATGTAAATTCCATTTATTGACGGGTGGTGTTTCAGCAGCGGTGAAAACTGCCAACGAAAGGAAGGCTCAACTCCGGGCTCAAAAACAATTGGAAAGACATAAAGAGTTGGAGAAACAAATTAGTGGAAGTGGTGAAATTGTAGATTTTGCTGAAAAACTTGAAAGTCTGCCTGATAAAGCGAGATTGTTAGTTAGAGATATGCTTTCTTCTATTGCACAAGCAGGTGTAAAATTAACTAAAAGGGGTAATGGATTATATCTTTCTTATAAATATATGAGCATTGATGAGTGGTTTAAAGAATTTGGAAAGAATACAACATCAAATTTAGAACTTATCAAATATTGTAAGAAATTAAAAATTCATAATGTGGTTATTTGTATGAGAGATGAATTAACAAACGTGTCTAAACATACTGTTACAGCTGTGGAAATTTGCAAGAAACCAGAAAGGTCCTCAGGTGAGATATATCGATAAGTTCATGTGTAGATTTCCCCACCGTTGTTTAGAGGGAATTTCCGTGTTCACAGGGCTTTGATCCTTTGAGTTAGCCGTTTTTCTTTCGCTATCGTTATTTTGGATCAAACCTACAACAGCACCACCTTCGCCACTTCCCGCACTCCGAATGCTGTTCCCCACGGACCACGCCACGACCCTTTCCACGTTGGAAAGGGTCCGAGAACGCGGGCGTACGGTGTGTGGAGAAGAAAACCAACAATGCCTGTGGGGTTTTCCCGCCTAATTTCCCCGCCTGATGCTTCCGCCTGAATCCCCCCACTACGCTTGGTGTGAAGGGGAGGGGTGGGGCAGCTCGCTCCCGATTGGTGGATGCACGGCATGAGGCGGTCGCAGTGGGGGCACGCCCCCCTTCGAGAGCTTTCTGGAAGCACCTCGAAGAGAGGTGGAGCCGAGAACGGGGCGGAGCAAAAGGGCGGAGCCCCGCTCCATAAAGGACGGACGCGCGTAGGGTGCTGGCTACTTTTTTCTTCTTCTTCTTCTCCTTCCGTGTGGATCTCACTCTCTCTTCTCTCGTCCTGGTCCTGGCTCCGCGTTTCCTCTTCTTCTGCGCTCGTCTGCTCAGGCAGCTGTGGAGGCTGGGTCTTGGCTCGTTCTGGTCCTGTGCTCGTGGTTTGGCGGGCGGCCTGTCCACGGAGGCACGGATGGGAGACGCGGCAGCGCCGGTGGTGTGGCGGACCTGCGCGTTTGGGCGAGGAGTGCCGGAGAGAGCTCGCAGACCGCGAGAGGAGTCGGGGCCAGGCGCGACCACGCCGACGGTCGTGGGAGGAGGACTTGACGGCCCAAAGGGAAGGGACCATTTTCTTTTCGGGGTTTTGTATGTGTGTTTGTGGCACCAGTCTCCATAAGTAAAACAGTTTAAGTGCCCGTAAAGAATAACTAATAGTCGGTTGTAGTGCTTTTGCCTTGCTCGTGTCTTTGTCCCCGTCCTGTGCACGATTAATTTTCATTGCATTGCCTGTAAATTGCATGACTGCCCCATGCTTGTGTGTTATAATAAATGTCCTTGCTTGTTGAACTGTTTCCCGTTTTGTTGCGTCCTTTCCTTTGTTTGAAAGTTCCATCTTGCATCACGTAAGGGATTGGTAGTGGGTGTAGACACCCAATAAATAATCACGAAACGACGAGGTCGATGATAACTCTGCTCGATTATCCCTGCAGCACGGAACGAGCCGCTTAAGCGGTTCGTGTCCGGAGTCGACCCTGCGGCGTGGTACAACTCCTCGCTACGCTACCCGCGCAGGTACTTAGGTATATCGACATTCGGCGATTCACCCTATTTCGCGCGGGTAGAATGCGGACTGGGTTGTGGTGAGGTTAAACCCCCACCCGTGGCGAGCTCCTTGGCGGTAGTTCCAAGAGGGTCACAACTGAATTGTCCGTTCCGGTGGGCGACGCGTCGCGATTATAGTTACGTGGCCGATCGCACGCCAGGCGGGCCAGAATTCGTAACAATACAAAGAATATTATTATGAACTTAGAAGATAATAATGAAAACGGTTCTCATTGGGTTTGCATTTTTAATAGTGAAGACAAATATTATTTTGATAGTTTTGGTCTTCCACCACCTGTTGAAGTCATAAAATTCTTACAGAATGGTGTTTATCAAACATTTCAAGTCCAATAATTAAATTCCAAGTGTTGTGGTCAATTATGTCTGTATGTATTATTTCAACTCAACAAAAATAAAACTTTTAATGACATTATTTTTAATCTGATATAAATGACTTATGTTGGTAACGATGGTTCTATCTTTGGTGTATCCCAAGAACTGGATATTGATTGATCAAATTATTACACAAAGGCTCAGGCTGAATGACAGAATATAGTATAGCAAAAAATATTAATATGAAAAATGCTTACAAATTAATAAATTATCCATGCTCGACTGAAGCAAATGACTTGGTGAGATTAAGTGATTTATCATAATATATCCTTAAATAAAACGGCTGTGTATTCCAAAGATACAGAAGTGTTGATTTTATCTCCCGGTCATACAGAATTCACAGTTCCAATTAAAATAACAAAATTTAAAGAAGGTCATATCGTTTGATTGAGAATAGAACAATGGGGATATGATATGAATGATTTAGTGTATAATTGGTCATTTAAAATTAACCTAGAAGACCTGGAACAATTAAATCAGTCTCATAAGGAAGAATATTATCCACTTGGTGCCGAGAATGAGTTTTGTGGAAGCACGCACAATGAGCAAACAACAAATAAAAGAATTTAATAAGGGTAAAATCAATAATGATTTTGCCATAGTTTATATGATGAAACCACAAAGAACAGGATTATATATAATAAGGAAGGAAATACAAAATAATTTAACAATGGGAAGATGGGGAGGTATTTCCTGTCATTATATTAATCTGTCATATATTTCTAATACATAAATGACAGCAAGAAGGCTTCAAGAAAATCATCATTTCTGTGTCCAAGCATACCTTCAAGAAAAGGGTATTCGGTATTTTAATAAATATGTTCTACAACAGAAGAATGAGGTATTTTCAATAAAGGATTGGCTTTATACTGATGTTAATAAACCAACATTGGATTTAATTAAAATGTTAAATAATGAAAACATTTTAAAGTTAAGAAAACCGCAAGGCTCTTTTCGAAAATCAGAAGAAATTTTATTGGTTTCCTGTTATAAAAAAAAATATTTTGGATACAGGAATAACAAGAAATCCTGATGAATATATGTATGATATTCTATGGGGTGAAAGTGATTCAACGATAGTAAGGGACGAGGAAGGAGTTGAAGAAACTGAGACAAAGGAGGGGAAGCAGAAGAGAGAGAAGGAGGAAAAGGAGACGAGAGAGAAGGAGGAGACGAGAAGAGAGAAGGAGGAGAGGGAGAAGAGAGAGAAGGAGAGGGAGAAGAGAGAGAAGGAGGAGAGGGAGAAGAGAGAGAAGGAGGAGAGGGAGAAGAGAGAGAAGGAGGCAAGGGAGAAGAGAGAGAAGGAGGAGAGGGAGAGGGATGAAAGAGAGAGAATAAATAAATATAAAAATATGGAAACCAGTGAGATTAGAAAAAGATTGGGGGTATTACAGAAACTCAATCAATCTCAACACACCGAGGAGGAAAACAAAGAATTGACAAGTCTATTAGAAATATTTGTGTCAAGACTATTAACATCGTTTTCCTTGGTGTGATTAAGATTTATTTTTTTTCTTAAATAAATGGAGGAGAAAGTAAGACATTTCTGAGGATTCTTTATGCTTTAAAAATTAACATTTAAATGTGCATGTTGGAAACTAAAAAGGTTTTCACGCTCTGTCGGAATTTTTTTCATAAATAAATGAGTTATTGACTCAAATGTAAAAAGAAAACTAATACTAAAAAAATCTCATATTTTATAAGTAAAAATAACAGGGTTATACAAAAAGGCATATGTTCGGTGTGTGGCTCCAAAAAGAGTAAATTTATCTCCAAACACAAATGTGGGGGAGATATACAAAAGTTTTTATCAGGAAGTACATTTACAACTACTCGAATACCAAGGGAATTACATCTACCAGGGTATTCTTTCTGTGGTCCAGGACCAAAACTTGAATAAAAGATTAGATGAAGCTGACAATCCTAAATCGTGTAGCAAACCTATCAATAGGGTTGATGAAGTGTGCATGAGGCACGATATTCATTATGGACATACCACAACGTTGGAAGAAAAACATGAAGCCGACAGAGAAATGTATAATTTGTCTCTGATAAAAAATCCGACCTTGAGAGAAAAAGTTGATAGGTTCATCGTGAAGAAGATGATCAGTGCTAAATTGAAACTTGGGCTTGGAAATTCAAAAAACTTATAGGCTCTAATGATGTCATTAAGATTGAAGAGCAATTAGCTGATGAATTACATAAACCAATATTCACAAAGCTTCATAGAAGGAAGGTTTATTCCAAGGAAGTTGATTATATCTGGTCCGCTGATTTGATTGAACTCAGTAATAATAAGGGGTACAACTATGCTTTAACCGTTATTGATTTGAGGAGTAGATATGCGTGGGTTGTCCCTTGAAAAAACAAAACAGGTAATACTCTTATGTTAGCCTTTCAACAGATATTTAATAAAAGCAAGAGAAAACCTTAAAAATTGTGGACTGATGAGGGTACAGAGTTCTACAACAAAACGTTTATGAATTTTCTTTAAAATAACAGCATTACATTTTACAGTACCTTTAATGAAGGAAAAGCGGTTGTTATTGAGTGCTTCAATCACATTTTAAAAGAGAGACTATATAAAAAAAATTCACTGAACTCTGTTCTCAAAAATGGGTATCTTTAATTCAGGACATTGAAGATAAGTATCATGATACAATCCACACCTCAACGAATACTAAACCATCATAAACATTTACAAAATTAGTATATGAAAAAGAGATTAATGTCAGAAAGCCTAAGTTTAAAGTTGGTGATATAGTAAGAATATCCAGGTGGAAATCTCATTTTGAAAAAGGTTATACTAAACGATGGACAAATGAGCTTTTTAAAATTGTTGATGTACGAGATACAGTTCCTTGGACCTATAAGGTATATGACTTAGAAGGGGAAGAGATTTTAGGTTCATTTTATTCACAGGGATTGCAAAAGACAAAGATAATAAATTGAATTTTTTTTGACTCCACCCCTTTTTAACTCCGCCCTTTTTTGACTACGCCCACGCAAACTCCACCCACAAAAACCCCACCCACAAAAGCCACATCCACACAATCCCCACCCATGCAAACACCGCCCACCCACACAAGCTCCACCCATGCAAACACCACCCACATAAGCCACACCCACATCCATCATTTCCACATAATTAGTGATTAGTTAATTCGTTCCACACACAACATGTTTATTTAATTAAAAAAATTTTGCTCCACCCACACAAACCATATCAACACAAACCCCATGCACACAAGCTACACCCACCCACACAAGCCCCACCCATCCACACAAGCTCCACCCCCCCCCCCCCGTGCGCCCCACCTTTGAACCACCAACCTCCTCATACCACCCCCACCCTTCCCCACACACACGGGGAGGGGAGGGGGGTGGGATGAGGGTTGTGTTGGGGGAGTGCACCTGCCCCCCTCCCTTGCACTTCCTTTATTCTTTTTTTTATAATTAAGAATTAAATAATTGAAAGCAAAGCAAATATAATTCATCATGATTGAAAATATTACACATTTTTCTTTGGGTAAATATTCAGTTGCGAGAATGTACGATCTTTCCCAGCAGTCTGCTTCAGATGTCTTGTGATTTTGAAACTCGGATACCATGTTCTGTTTTGAAACAGAGTGAGGAACAATTAGGGTATATAAAGATGATTATATTATGATATTAATAAAAATAATACATATAACATTTACCTCCAGAAGATACAGTTTTGTGTCCATTTCATCCAGATGAGCATTTAAACTGGAACAAGTTTGAAATGAATCATCACCCCGTGGAATTTCAACATCTTCCCATTCAAGGTTGCGAAATTCATTCGCTTCACCACTCATGTATGATAATACCCATGTATGATTCAGTTTTAATGCTGAAAAAAAACAAAAACAAGTGGTCAGAAATTACCACCAAGTTGTGGTATTGCTTTTAAATTAATTACCACCATGTCAAATAAAAGGTTGTGTATAAGGAGAACAAAAAAAGACAGATGGAGACAGAGACAGATATAGAGAGACATAGACAAACAGAGAGACAGACAGAGAGACAGAAAGACAGACAGAGACAGACAAACAGAGACATAGAGACAGAGACAGATATAGAGAGACAGAGACAAACAGAGAGAGACAGATAGAGAGACAGAGACAAACAGATAGATAGAGAGATAGATCGAGACAGAGAAACACACACACACACACACACTGCACACACATGCACACACACACACACACACACACACACACACACATACACACACACACACACACACACACACACACACACACACACACACGTTAAGATCAGGGTGTTCGTGCTGATTGAGATCGAGCGCTGTCCACACATATGATCTTGGTAGAGAAGAGCTTTAATTCACATCACGCATGTATACATGGAGAGAGAGAGACACAGAATACCCACAGTAGTCCAGCTAAATCTAACTGGCTAGCTTAGCATTTTGGCTTGCCTTATATACAATTTGTCCTGCCCTTTGTGGGGCCATCTGTTTTCATGATTTACCCAGCTTCCATCAGGTTTCTATGGAAATTCCATTCCCAGAGATCATTTTCCTTTGAGGTGAAAAAGCCTGGTACTGGTTTCCTCCCTTTAGGCTGACAAAGTATTTTTCTTCCATTAGCAGGAAGGTCTGTTTCTGGTTTTTGTTTGGCTAAGAAAATTGAGGGTGACAGGAAGATTATTCTCACTGCATTTCACCCTTTGTTCTACTGGTGGGAAGTAGAAACAGCTGTTAAACTATGTCAAGCAGTTCTGATTTACGATCGGGCCTCCCTTGGCTCAAGGCTGAAAGAATGTTTTTACAAGGGCAAATGAGAAAGCAAGATGTTCAGCTGCGTGTGTGAAAGAGATAGGCTACGTGCTTTGACTACTAAGGAGAAAATAACTGCAGCTCCTGAGAGCACTTTATAATGCCAATGAATGCTTGTGGCTTTTTAAAATGTTACTTTCAACTGTTTAAAAGGTAATTATGCCTAAAATGGCTGTTTTCAGCTTGGAGGAGATACAATATCTCCACAATCACTCCTCTTGTTACTTTGGAACATTTGTGTAAAAGAAACAAACAGTTACACAATAAATTTGAGAGATGGAGCATCCATGGATCGGCAGGACAGCAGGCAGTGGTCTTCTTTAAAGGTGGCCCACTCTTATGGTCAACTCCAAGTGGCCCATGATGGCGGGGGTTCCTTCTGCACCTCCTAGCCTGGAAAAACACCCCTACCTACCGCCCAACCGGCCCACCAACACCCAACCCCTCTGTAGAATAGTGGATACATTTCAGCAATTCTAAATTCAGCATAGGTTATGAGGAAGCAGAGTTACTTTCTAAAGCTATTCACGCAAGGTTCTTTATGCAGAATACACAAAAATATATTTTATCTAACTACAGTGTTCTTTATGAACGACAAGTAAGAATATTATATATTTCACTAACTGCAAGCCAGAGTAAAAATAAGAAAGTACAAAATCCCAGAGAAAAAATAAGAAAGTACAAAATCCCAATATTTCCCAACAAGGCAATGTTTAGATAGTATTTCTTCCCATCCCCTCCATTGGCGGAAGCAATTCGAGACACTCATCCAATGTGAGTTTGAGCAGTGGGTCAACAGTCCCATTAATTTCACAGTATATTTCAGATTCTATGGGTTGGGGAGAGAGAGAAGTGAATTATCAGGGAGGGTCGAGGCGGTGAAGGTGCTGGCAGCGGCTTGACCACAGCTATCACAGCAGGCCTCCCCAGATCAGATTCGTTTTTGTTGTCTTCTTTGCTGCGGAGGAACATCGTCTCACGCACTCCCTGATTACATTTTTAATACAAGCAATGACAACGATCACAGCTATGAAGATCATGAGCCCTATGAACAACCAATGGATTATCCAGGCTCCCCAACTGCCAAATATTCCCATCAACCAAGATCCCATTGACTATCCCTTGTTAAAATTATGATATTTTGCACCTTCGGCTTTAATTTTGTCAGCCAAATTATCAATTTCTTCTGAATTATCTGGGATGTATGTGCAGCATTCTGCCCCTATGACCGAACAAGTCCCTCCCTTTTCTGCTAGCAGCATATCCAGAGCGATACGGTTTTGCATAACGGTCGTCCGTATAGCTACCAGCTCAGAACTTGTTTTGTGAAATCCTTCGCTAGTGGTGTGAGCCAATTTCTCCAATGATGCTGCCAAATTGATAATTTCCCTTGCACTTTTGCCAGCTCCATAAAAGGGGAATGCAATCATGAAAAACCTCTCAACTTCTGAAATGGCTCTTTTCGATCTGGCCTGTGGCATAAATGGCGATTGGTCATGGATCCGAATCCGGGGTAGTACAAATCCCAAATAGCACGACACTGTCCATCCCACTGGTAGCCATGAGTATGCCTTATATCCACACACGAAATACGTACCATTCAGGGGTGCCTGAGGTTCGACGAGGTTATTTGCTTCTATTTTTACAGGTATGGTTGTCCCATTAATTCGTCCTTCAATGGTAACCGTCTCATTATCATGTCTAGCATAATGTCGGCATGTTGACTCTCCTAAGTGGGGTCCGATGCCCTGTCTTCTAACTAGGCAAATTAGTCCAATTTGTTTGTGCATAACTTGAAAATGCGGAGGGTACTTTTCTAATCCTTCCCCCTTCTTCATTCCGTCATAGTTTGTTATTTTTATTGCTTTCGCCGGGCCCTGTATCGCGGCTTTCCACTCAATACTTCTGTACTTAGGGTAATACCAATGCTCATAGTTTGTGCAATTGTATCCCCCCTCTTCCCAGTTACTCCTTATTTCCGCAATTCTTCCTTTCACTGATGCTGGTGTCTTCTCTACTTTAGTTAAAATTGGTCTATCCTGTCTACGGACTAAGTACCCACACATGTCCTCCCCCTGGAGTGGAACTACAAACAAGGGTAATCCGTGTTTTGAGGAGTGTGGGAGGTGTGAACATACCCAACATTTCTTTTTTTTTCATCACCCCAGCGTACTGTAGGGACAGTGCCAGGTAGGTGTTCAGTGGCTGATCGGTCAATTCTTTATGTAGGGTTATTTCTCGTCTTTCTTTTACCACCCCTTAAGTCCACCTGATCTAATCCCTGACTCCCTTTTCCCATCATTGTAGTTCTCACATTATTAGTGTTTCCTTCACTATCACGCTTACAATCGACATTGCTAATTATCCACATGCAAACAAGTGCGCAAAGAATCGCGGTCGTGGTAAGATAGGTGTTGTTCATGTTGCCCCTATCTCTGCTGGTATTGCAAGCTCACAATGTGTGACGTGTCTCCAGGCTGTCTTACCTTCGCACTTTACCGCAGTCGGAGTGGTCAGTAGTACCTGAAATGGTCCTTTCCACCGAGGTTCCAAGGCTGTTTTCCTTGTGAAGTGTTTTATCATTACGCAGTCTCCTGGCTGGAAGGCATGGTACTGCTCTTCCACTGGTTCAGGTAGGGCCTCTTTTACCCTTGTGTGTATCGCCCTTGCGATCCTGCAGAGCTGAGACATCTAGAGTGTAGGTCGGCTCCTCTGTTGGCGTTAATGTCACCACGAGGCCACCCGCGGTCTGTCAATATGACCTACCATCCTGCAGTTGGTTTGATCCTCCTTCCTGCTGGAACACCGATCATCTTCTTTGGGGGCAATTCCTTTTCCAATGTCCTGGTTGCCCACACTGGAAACATCCTTGCTTCCTGACCTTGGTTGTACCTGACCTTGGCCTGCTGCAGTTCTTGGGCGGGTCTGTGGTGGCGCTTGTGTCCAGCTTTTGTTTCTTCCACTCCCTTTCTTTGGCCGTTCATCCTGTGCTGCTGGTGGCGGTCTTTGCAGAACTCTCCTTTGCCGTCCCCATTGTTTGGCCGCCTCTTCTTCCGAGTCTGTGTCATCTTCCTCCAGTTCCCACTTTCTCCAATCCTTATTCTTTCTTTGCTCTGCTACTTTGTCTAGCAACACCATCTGAAACACTTCGTCTTTAATTTTTGTCTTTGCGCTCTCCCTTACTTCCGCCCGGACCGAACATTGATCAGCCGCTATACAAATCTCACTTGCTCCTTTTGCCTGCCAACCTAGCATTACATACTTTAATTGCTTCTTAATTTGAGGCCTGAGCCCTTCCATTACGAAGTTAGTCATCGTTCACTGCGGTATGTCTTCTTCAACTTGAAAACCCCCATATTGTAAGAATGTCTGCACTAATCTATGCATAAATTCGGATGCCCGTTCCCCTTGACGTTGCTTTGTTTCATAAATCTTATTCCAATCTAGTGCTGCCGGTCGCAACGCTTTCTCAATTTCATCATACAGGCGCCGTCGCTTATCTTGCCGATCTGCGTCGGTGCATCCTGCTGGTTCGTCCGCTGTCCATTCAGTACCTTGCTTAGCTTTTTTTCCACACATATGGGGACAACACTGCTTGACATAACACCCCAATGTCTCTATGCGTGCAGCGGTGTGCCTCAACCCACTGCCTTATTAACTCCTTTGCTGCTCCTGCATTTCCTCCCAGATCTAACACTCTTTCCTTCATTGATCTCAATTCGCTTTCTTTAAACGGTCGGTATACCGATTGAGCTGGTAGTAATCCTGGCACCTCCGGAGTTATTTCTTGAACCGGGAAGGCAGAAGCTGTGGCCAGCAGCCCCATACCTCCCAGGTCCGGATACAACCTTGGTGTGCTATTCACACACACAGGTGAAACACCTGCATTACCTCCCTGATCTTCCCGCCCTTGCACGACAATTTCAGAAGCAGTTACAGGGGTGGGAGTAATCTCAATCCCTTGTTGTGGCAACCCTTTAACCTGTGTTTCTAATTTCAACAGTTTCCGTTTTATCAAATCTCTAGCCACTTCACTTACTTGTAGGGCTTCTTCTTCCCACATTTTACAAGCTTCAAGATCTGGCTCTGGTTCTAACTTATCGCTTGTCCGTTGTTCTCATTGACATAGCAAGTAATCTATAATCTCTGCTCTTAAGGAGCCCCATCTCGGGAATGGGTGTCCGTCATGCTTTGTCCACTTATACCATAATGCCAATTGAGTACATGACTTAACTCCATATTTTTCATACATCATTCCCACCACGGTATTCATGGGTGGGGCATTTTTATCCGACTTTGGTTTTACAAACTTATTCCCCATTTTCCCTCGATCCTTCCTTGAGTATTCTTGGGTCGGGACAGTATTTCCTGCCTGGGGGTGTTCTCGGGCTGGGTTGGGCATCTTTCACACCTTCCCACGGAACTTCACACTCCCTGGCACACCTCCCGCGCCCTCAATCTCCCAACGGAATACCTTGGTTTGGGTCTGGAGCTTTCACACCCTTTCCCTTCCCTCAATCTTCCGTTCGGACCCTTTCCCGGAGGTGTTCTTGGGTTGCCCCTTCCTGGGTTTCCCTCAACCTCCCAATGGACCCTAACCTTCCCGGGGTACCCCCTTTTGATGTGTACAAAAGCTCCTTCTCCCCTTGTTCTTTTAAGATAAGCACAGATCACAAAGAGCAGTGAACTTGTATGCCCTAGTGTGAGAAAGGAGGCAGTTCTTCTTCCCTTATCTTAAGCCGGCCGGCTCTCTCCTCTTTTGTCTCACCAGGACAGTTCTTTTCTCCTTGGTCTGCTTATCCTTTGCCGACTACGCCAAATGTTGAGATGAGGGTGTCCGTGCTGATTGAGATCGAGCGCTGTCCACACATATGATCTTGGTAGAAAAGAGCTTTAATTCACATCACGCATGTATACATGGAGAGACAGAGAGACACACAATACCCACAGTAGTCCAGCTCAATCTAACTCTGGCTAGCTTAGCATTTTGGCTTGCCTTGTATACAATTTTCCCTGCCCTTTGTGGGGCCATCTGTTTTCATGATTTACCCAGCTTCCATCAGGTTTCTATTGAGATTCCATTCCCAGAGATCATTTTCCTTTGAGGTGAAAAAGCCTGGTACTAGTTTCCTCCCTTTGGGCTGACAAAGTATTTTTCTTCCATTAGCAGGAAGGTCTGTTTCTGGTTTTTGTTTGGCTAAGAAAATATAGGGTGACAGGAAGGTTATTCTCACTGCATTTCACCCTTTGTTCTACTGGTGGGAAGTAGAAACAGCTGTTAAACTATGTCAAACAGTTCTGATTTACGATCGGGCCTCCCTTGGCTCAAGGCTGAAAGAATGTTTTTACAAGGGCAAATGAGAAAGCCAGATGTTCAGTTGCGTGTGTGAAAGAAAGAGATAGACTACGTGCTTTGACTACTAAGGAGAAAATAACTGCAGCTGCTGAGAGCACTTTTAATGCCATTGAATGCTTGTGGCTTTTTAACATGTTACTTTCGACTGTTTAAAAGGTAATTATGCCTAAAATGGCTGTTTTCAGCTTGGAGGAGGTACAATATCTCCACACACACACACACACACACACACACACACACACACACACACACACACACACACACACACACACACACACACACACACACACACACACACACACACACACACAGACAGAGCGATAATTTTATCACCTTGGACCCAGGTCATTCAAGATCAAAGGACGTGGGAGTACTTGTTCCCAGTCAACAATAATATCATTCAGTTCATTTCGCAATGAATAAATATCTTCAAGGAAGTCATTCATTTTTATCCACTCGTCGTGTAATTCAGATAACTCATTTTCAACATCAGTTACCAACGAAGTTCTTATTGGGGACAACCTGCTTGAAAAAAAAAACATAATAATTAATTATTAGTCGTATCATGATTTAATTAATAATCAATTGCTTCGCCATCATTCTAAGAGGAAGCCAGACTTTACAATACACACACACACACAAACTTACCAATATTGTGATTGGTTATCTTCTTCGTCAGATGAAAGATAGTTCATGTCTCAGTCATTTACCACTGGGACAAGATGAGAAAAAAGAAAAAAACCGTCAAACAGAAGAGACTTTCAACCGAGAGAAATTGCCTGGCTAATAAACACGGTCTTCACACAAGTTGGTTTAAATAAGCAATTTGATGACGTAATGGGAGATTACATAACAATGGTTTGTCCAGAGTGCGTTTCCACAAAGGAAATGACTTGGTTCAGGCAAGGCAACCGTTCTCAAGCAGTCTGACTCATTTTAACACGAAAATGAAAATGCTTTAAATGATTTTGATAAAACCTGCGTTTAAAAGCTGTTTTTAACTAAACTTTGTTCTGTTAGTGTTCTGATTATTTAAAATATAACCACGAGAGACAAGGCACAGAATACTTCCTCATTTTCACAGCACGACTGTGCTCCAAAAACACTTCCTCATTTTACAAAACTGAAGGAAATGAATGTTATCAGAAAATGAAGTTATTCCCTTAAGGATAACATGGACAAATATTCATTGGTTCGCTCTTTGAATGGAATGAAAATATAAAAGGAAAGTAGTGCTTTAATCAGTAAGTCACAATTTTATATTTGCTCAATGGGGCAGAGATCAGTCTCCTATTTGGACTTTTGGGCCTTGAGACAGTGTCAATTTTACATTTGTTTGTATGGGAGGGGGAGGAATCAGGGTCCTATTTTAGGCTTTTAGGCCTTGAGTCAGAAAGTTTTCCCCCATTCATTTGTATGGGAGGGGAGGAATCAGTCTCCTATTTGGGGCTTTTCGGACCTTGAGACAAAGTTTTTCCCTTTTCCCCATTCATTTGAATGGCTGCCTCAGAAGCCTCATTTATCCTCGACTGGCATGAATAACTCATGAAACGTGCTAAGTAAGGTGGTGTAGAAGATGCTGCAGCAACGGCGGTAAACTTATGAAAAAGGTTTTTTTTTTTCTCCAACCTTCAAAATATTTATTTTATTTCAATTGAATTATATATTTGAAAATTATTTATTTATTTCAATTGAATTCTATATATGAACACCCGAAGCATTACATATTTGACTATTCCTTTTATTTCTCACTTTCAATCGATAAACTCAAAAATTGTTCTTTTTTTTCATGTCATTTGGGGCAATTTTTCCTTTTTCTTGCAGCCAGAGGGAATTCTACATAAAATCAGCCAGTCATTCCTGCTGTCACCAGGTGAGTCAATCATTTAAGTTCAACTTCAATGAAATTGAAAATGCAATCTGCCAAAATCTCAACAATGACCTAATATGCAACACCATTCAAAAAGAGAAGTGTACAGTGCTCACACGGATGTAAACACTTCAGTCAATCCTAACGATAATAAATTGCAAAAGTATTTGTTAATTTTTGCAAAGGTACTTGTGAAGTCATAAAAGGTTGAATCTGTTAATTAGAAAACATTAAACACTTGAATTGCATTTCAGAATTTGTGAGTTACTAATGCTTGAAATGTCTCAATCTGGATGCCATGTGTTTGTTCAGTGATTTGTTCAGTAAGTACTTGATCCTGTTCCCAGAAAATAACACAAATAATCTTCGGGATTAAACACATTTTCAAGAGAAAAGCCTGTAATTACCTCTGCCACCAAAGGTGGATGGAGGTTATGTTTTTACCCCTGTCTGTCTGTTTGTTTCTTTGTTTGTGAACAAAATATCTCAAAAAGTTGTGAACGGATTTGGACGAAATTTTGTGAAGAGCTTAGGTATGTGACAAAGCCGAAATGATTAGATATTGGTGAAGATCTGAATTCGGATCTGCATCTGAAAATTTTAAAAGTGATTCTTCACCATTGGGAGATACCAGGATATGCAAT
>NC_140963.1:71371619-71429119 GCF_056783735.1 Eptatretus burgeri | reverse complement strand
TGTGGGGCCAGTACACACCCCTGTTAAACTCCAGTAACAACTGGAAACAAGTCAGAGATGGTATCACCACATCTCACAGCACTCTCACTACCAGAGTAGAATTCATGCATCAGATTGATCAGTTTCGTTGGCAACTCACTAAGACCAAGAATCCTACAGAGGGCATCCCAATTTACTGTACCGAATGCTTTACAGAGATCAACATAGACTGCAAGTGGCCCCTGCCGAAACTCTCGTCTGTGTTCAGTAAGAACCCGAAGAGCAAGGATACGGTCAATCGCTGCTCCTCATTGGTGTGAAGCCTGACTGCTGTGGATGCTGGTGCTCAAGCAGATGGTGGCGAACTCTATCAAGAATTATCCGAGCAAAGACCTTGCCCGGCACTGAGAGCAGCGTCACCCCCTCTGTAGTTGTTGCAGTCTTGGCACTCACCCTTCCCTTTCCAGAGAGGGACAACAAGGCCTCTCTTCCAGTCAGTTGGGATGATGCCTGTGTTCCAGGCAGAGCACAGAACTGCATACAATGACATGAGTACAGCATTTCCACCAGCCTTGAGAAGTTCAGCAGGGATGCCACAGACCCCAGTAGCTTTACCCAATTTCAACGGGTTCACTGCAGTCTGTTTCCACAAACGAAGGTGGATCACAGTTGATTGGAGGGTCAGCAAAATAGGGATAGTAACAACCCTGACATCCAACTCGACAGCTGGGGGATCAGCCTGGGACAGCTGCTCAAAGTAACTGGTCCAGCGGGCCTTCACTTCAGACTCCTCTGTCGAGAACCCACCACCCTCCGCTCTAACTACAGTACACCGAAGAACGGACTTGGAGGAATTGAATGGATGAATTCCCCTGTACGCAGGACGAGAATCACTTGACCACAGGTGATGCTCCACCCCCTCACAGATTTTTTGCACATAGGCCTCCTTGTCCACCCTTAGTGCATGTACAGTTTTATGCCCCAACTCCCTGAACAGCTCAGCTCTGCCATTCAGCCTGGCCCTGTGACTCTTGTCAATGGTATCCAGTGTCCCTTGAGAGACAAATTCTTCTTTGAGTTGCAAGACATCCACCGGCAACATCAAGGATGGTCTTCTTGAAGGCACTCCACAACTCTTCAGGATTCCCTCAAAGCACCCAGCCCCCCCAAATCCCCACTCAGCCTGCTCACAAACTCCTCAGCTACCCTCTCATCCTTGAACTTGCCAACATCCAGTCTTGGTTGGGATGGTACCATTCTACCTGATTTCAGCTGCAACTTCAGAGTTGCTACCACAAGCCTGTGGTCATTATTGAGGAACTGAGCACTTCATTAGACCCTACAGTTCTGGATCATCCTCCAGTGACCATCAATGAGCACATGTTGCATCCTTTGATGCATCATTTTACATTTCAAAATGTTATTATAGTCGTCAGACTCATCCCTGTTGCCCGGTCTGAATCCCAATGAATCGTATCAAAGCAGTCGACCCGTTCAACTGATCCTGACACTCTGAACAATGTTTCGGGCCTGTTTGCTGCATTACCATATTCAGGTGAAATTCCCAAGCCAGTCATACGATGCGATTATAAGTACCATGTGCCCAGTTACCCTAATTAGCGATCCGAGCGGAGATTGCCATATGCAGGTGTGGTTTTGTACTGGGTGAAATTCACCACAACTCAGTTGGACCTTTAACAGAATTATGTTAGCTCTAACTCGAGATCAGGACTCTCTCATCACTCCAAGATCAAGTGATTTATAATGGTTTATTTCACCCAAGCAAAATGGGTGGGAATACACTGAAGTAATACATTTATTCACTGGCATAGCGAGGGGGAGGCGAATGGGGTGGTCGCCCCGAGCGGCACTTTGGGGGGGGGCGGCGAGTTTGTTTTGTTGCATGACAGCACTCTGTACCTGTAGTGTCATCTATCACTAGCGACACTTCTGAGGACATTTTCTCGTGGTGTGTGAAAGCGCAAATGCAGGGAGGGGTTGAACTGTGCAAATGGCCCTGTCCTCCATTTGCTGACCAATGATTGTGGTCAACGATGTCTAAAAGATGGGGGTGGGGCAAAAAGGGAGCGTGCGGCATGCTGGGAAACTAAACTCGAAGACGAGACAGCGAGGCTTTAGGGTTTCATTCCAGTTCGCTGTTCGCCTCTCATTCTTGTGTTCGAGTCTCATTCATTCCTGTGTTCATGTGTCATGACTGTGTTCGTAGCTCATTCCAGTTCACCATTCCCATCTCATTCCTATGTTCGTGTCTCATTCCAGTTTGCCGTTCTCGTCTCATTCCTGTGTTCTCGTCTCATCAGAGGTGTACCAAGAGACAAAGTATTTGGCACCTAGGGTGGGCCCTCCCTTTGGCACCCCACCCCCCCCCCCCATTGGAAATAAGAAAATGGATTTTAATTGGTGCAAATCGCTTCTATATACCTTGTGTCCTGCCTTCCATTCGTCCGTCATAAATGAAGAAGAAGACCCATCCACCTCCAGTGTTTCATTCGAAAATAGTTTGTTGTTGTTTCGTTTTTTGTGTTATTGTTTATTTGCATCAGGACAGTAAGGCCACCCCGCCTGTTGGGTAAGTGACTGTAAGTCCCCCACGGAGCCATGTTTTAAGTCGTGTAGTATTTCAACTCTCCCCCTGATGTCACCCGGTGCGGACCACCCTCCCCGTGTTACGAATCTGGAAGCCATGAGCATCCAACATTCAGGTCCTATAGAACAGTTATATCGGTAAGTGTGTATTTTTAGTTAGGGTCCCCGTCTCTTGTTTAATGGGTGAATAAATGTACATGCGCTGTGGGTTATTTTTAGTTCGGGTTTTTACATCACTCAAAACAACAACTACGGCTCCTACATCTCCAACTACAACAACGATAACCCTCTGCTCCCGGCATTCTCCGCACGCTCACTGGTATGCTGGCGCGTTCGGAATTCGTTTGGGGATGGAATTCCATTCCCAAATATGGACATGAACCAAATCGCTTGGCAGCGCGACAAGTAAGGGAGTGCGTCGTGGCCCACCGACCGGAGAATGGGCCACGCCCGAGCGAACCGTGCCCGAGAGTGAGTCACGAGGAGCGAACCGCGCCCGAGAGCGGGTCACGAGGAGCGAACTGCGCCCGAGAGCGGGTCACGAGGAGCGAACCGCGCCCGAGAGCGGGTCACGAGGAGCGAACCGCGCCCGAGAGCGGGTCACCAGGAGCGAACCGCGCCCGAGAGCGGGTCACGAGGAGCGAAACGCGCCTGAGAGCGATAAAAGGAACGGGGAGCACGAGAGAAGGAGGAGAGCGAAGGAATCTGAGAGAGCGCATGAGGATCTGCTGGAGCTCGGAGGGGAAGACGCATCTCTTGAGGCTGGGCGAAAGGCATCTCGTCGCTGGCGTGCTCTGGTTCACGGCTCATTTTGTGGCTGGCGTGGTATGCATCTGGCTACCCTGGTTCCTTCTTGGTCGACTGGTGCTCTGGGATGGTGCGGGCGTCGAGCCGTGCTGCGCGGCCAGGTAGCCTGCTATTTTCTCGTCCCTCAGCTCGACTTCCCTCTGAGCCAAAGGGATAATAAAGACCACTTTGTGTCCGTTTCTTTTGGGTGTACGTCTGTGTGTGGGCCCGTCTGTAAGTAGGAATTGTTTAAGTGCTCTTTGCTGTACATACTTGCATCTCTATAGTTGGATAACTCTGCTTCTTGCACGCTCCTCCCCTTTCCCACATTATAAATAAATACATTTGTTAAATGTATCAGTTCGTTGCTATGTTTCTTCCATTGGCTTAGCATAGCGCGTGTTGGTGAATTATAAAGGCTGTTGCTGCTGTAAATGTACAATTGGACTGACGGGACTTCGGCAACCATCCGCTCGGGTTGCGCACGGGTCGGGCACGCTAACGGCTCGACTCGTACGAGGGCTTTCGAGGGTGTGATTACTCGGTAGCTAGCCACGTGGATCTCTAGGTATTTTGAAGATTGGCAAATAACCCTGTACCACGTGGTGGAATTATTTTACGATTCACGGTCCGGTAAAGGACCCGTACCCTCGGAGTTTTCCAAAAGGTACGATCTAGATTCCGGGTGTTCGGTAGAGTTCACCCTACTGCTCCACCTCGTGGTCGTGCTCGCAGCCGATACCCGGCCCGCAACAAATTTGTGCCAGGAGCGGGTTTCGAACCCCTCCGGCTCCGTAGAGAAATTTATGGGTCGGACCATGGGTGTATGGAGCAAGCCCCCCCCCCGTTCCCCCAAATTACGAGCATTTTAAATTTTATTTCTAACACACGAGACATGGCAAGCCAAGACGAGCTGAAGCAGGTGAATAGTGAGGTCGATGTAGTGATGCACGAACCCATGTAGTTGGCGAATTTTAGCAAATTGTATTGACCATCTATGAAAAAATTGCTTACCAAAAAATTTCTTCACTAACGTATACATCTAGGTGTCTACCAACACCTATCAATTAGTGCAAACCCAAATCCTTGTGGAAAATTCTGGGGAGGCAATCAAATTTCGGGTGCTCAGAGGGCCTGCGCGAAAAAAATCGGAAAAATTAACTTTTGCCAATATTGACTTGTGGGATGTCTAACTAGGGTTTTTGGGGTGCTGAATTGATTCCAACCATTATTTTTGAGAAAAAAACACTCCTTGATCATATAGAATGTATTTTATTGACATTTTTAACAGAACTGTGCTCAATGGAAATGTTGCTTCGTCAGCTTTTACAACCTTATTCATCAAACTCTCCAGTATCTTCCTCACTCCTCTTGTCATCCAGCTGGTTTATGTTCAGGCAAGAGTTACCATGACAGATGCCGCAAGCAGAAATACACTTGACTCCTTGCTTTTTACAGCAGCACCTGAGTGAGCTGCAGTCCCCCGCACAGTTGCAGCTGGCAAACGTCAGGAGGTAGTCTGGTGCAATGGGTTCTGTAGAAGGGACTGGTGCATATCCTTGCTCAGCGAGTTGCTATCCATAGTCCCGGGCATCCAACGATGGACTTTGCAGCATCAGCCAGTCTCGAGTCTGGAGGTAAGCTCGGAGAGAGTGCTGTGCTGCAGCTCCTGTTGTCGGGGGGGGGGGAGTTTCTCAGGTTTTATTCTCCCAGTAGCAGCTCGCTTGCTGAAGATGTCGAATCTCAAGTCTTCCAAGTCTTTGGAGGATTTCCCATGGAACATGAGCTTGAAAAGATCACAGCCTGCTTTAATGATATCACCTTTCTCATCTCGGATGTCCATAAACACGTCCATTGCTCTCTCTGCTTCATCAGTCTTGCAGAGCTTGCTTAGCAAAGTTAGTTTGCTAAACCCAAAAATTGCAGACACTGTATCGCAGCCAGAGAAGCTGTGCAAGAAGATGAGATACCTCCGGTATATCTCTGGGAGGGCCTCCCTGATCTTTCCGACATCGTAAGATGTTTCTTTGGCTGTCGTGAGGAAGATCGGATGGTCTGCAACATGATGAATCAGCATAACCAGGACGTCTGTGTCCTCAGCCCTCACCTCGACAGGGGACTCTCTTGCCTCATCTTGAGCTGCGCGGACGATGGAGGTGTCGGCATCATCGGAGCATTGCTGTACACTGATTCCATTCCTACTAAATGTCTCAGCAAGGAGCAGAACGAGCTGGGCTTTGTTGTTCTTGTTATCGAGGAACTTTTCTCTTGCAATGATGATTTTGAGATCCAGACTAATCTGAATGTCACAGCATGCGTTCTTTGTTCGTCTCAAATGGTCATGGTCCTTGGTGGAGCTGCCATATCCGTTAAAGACCACCGTTATCTGGAGGCGATGGCTCCCCCATGGACTTCACAAACCGGAGGTAGCTCTTGGCAACATCCTTCCAAGTAAGGTTAGCCTCCCACTTGACATTGTGCAGGAGCCACCCACCATCAGCCACAAGGCTTGTGCAGGGGGGTTGTTCGACAGGTGCCACACATGCCTTCAGGGACCTTGCTAGGGCAGCCTTGTCTGGCTTTTGCAACTTTTGATTTTTGTCAAACAGTGATATCGGTTTTGGCGTCAACTCAAAGCGCAGAGCTTCTTTGGTCTTGACTTTACGCTCACTGATGACAATGAGGCGGTTGAATAGCTTCAGTGCGTCAATGACCAGCTTCTCACTATTGACTTTGGGTCCTGATCTGAGGCTTGCAAGTAATTTGACCTTGTGTTTGGTAACCATTGCATCCACAACTGTTTTCCCATCTATCTTAGCCTGTATGGCTCTGCCAACCTCTTCTGCTTGATCAGCGTTGACTTGGTCTTCGGGAGTGCTGCTGAACCCAGTTGAGAAGGACACCAGAGTCTTCTTGTGCCGTGTGGCATCAAAAGGGTTGCCTTCCTCCAACCACCCAACTATGGTGTTGACAGCATCGTTATCTCTCTTCATTTGGGCTCTTTTAACGTTTGACCATGACCACATTTGACCATGCTTCTTTCTAGCTCTTGGTGAATGAACGAGAAGTGGTTCAGAGTCTGAACCCAAGACTTATGAGAAGACTCATTCTACCGAGCATGAGCACAAGTATAACCAACAATAAAGCAGTGGTTTCAAAAATGTTGTATGCTGGTTTCAGCACAATTTGAACAATCTGAATCAATTGAGCCAAATTACCGCAAAACAGTCTGAGATATCTAAAAATGTATCATATCAATATTTTACGGCCAGGCATTCATTTTTCCTCAAATCTAATGGTTGGAATCATTTCAACACCCCAAAAAACCCCGTTGGACATCCCACAAGTCAATATTGGCAAAAGTTAATTTTTCCGATTTTTTTTTTTCGCGCAGGCCCTCTGAGCACCCGACCTTTGATTGGCTCCCCAGAATTTTCCACAAGGATTTGGGTTTGCACTTATTGATAGGTGTTGGTAGACACCTCGATGAATATGTTAGTGAAGAAATTTTTTGGTCAGCAATTTTTTCACAGATAGTCAATACAATTTGCTAAAATTCCCTAACTATTTCTCCCAGATCGGTGGTGTGCATTCGGTCTCATTGTAGCTTTTTCCTGCTTTTACTTGTACCGGTGGCCTGTAGGATCTTTTAAAAAGCGCATTTAAGACTGATTACAAAGATTTTTTAAAAACATGAAAATGGTGTCAATGGAAAGCTGTTTTAGACACATACACACATGTGTGGAGGGAAGATGACAGCTTTCTACACAAAATGATGCATAATCATAATGACAATGTCACTCTTAAATTACCTCACACTTATTCTAAACAGGCACTAAGGAAAATAACTATCACTCTACAATATAAAGTTACTGCCTCGAAGGCATCCTCACAACAATCCTGAATGTGTTATTGTTCTTAGGCCTCTACATAAACCATCTTGTGTATTTTGTTTTACCGATAACTTCTTTGTGATATTATAGTCATTCAACTTTTGATCATCTGCTTTGTGTGCAGGCAATCTAGTCGCAGAATCTGTGGCAAACAGCCTAGATGGAGAAACCCTGCAGAAACTAATTACACAACCCACGGGGTGTGGTGAACAAACAGCATCCAAACTGGCATGTACACTGGAGGCAATGCGCTATCTTGACAGTACAAAACAGTGGGAAAACATTGGTTTCGGAGTGAAAGAAGATGCTCTCGACCTCTTGAAAACAGGTACCAAAGGAGAATGTCAAAAGGAAAACATTATATTGAATACATCCACTTCATTGCTGTATGATTATTAAAACCATTTGGCATTATATACTCCTTTCTGAGTAATTTGAATAGATATGTTCTGGAAACCATTTTAATTATTGAACTGGAAATTTAATTATTCTGGAAACCAACTTGTTTATCTATATGTTTATTTATTTATTTTATTGATTAATTAATACCTCCACCACCGAAGGTGGGTGGAGGTTATGTTTTCACCGCTGTCTCTCTGTCTGTGAATAGGATATCTCAAAAAGTTGCAGACAGATTCGGATGAAACTTGGTGGACATGTTGCATGTGTGACAAGGAATAATCCATTCAAAATTGGTGAAGATCCAGATCCGATAATTTTTCAAATGATTCATCACTTTCGAGTGATCGGGCTAAAATCGATATACAGCACGATATCTCAAAAAGTTATGGACGGATTCAGACGAAACTTGGTGGACATGTTGGGTGTTTGATAAGGACGAATTGATTCGACTTTGGTGAAGATCCGAATCCAGATCCGGATATGAGAGTTAAAAAAAAAAATTTTTTAAGTGTTTCTTCACCGCGAGAGATGGGGCCAAAATCGACATTTGCATGATTTTTCAAAAAGTTGTGGATGAGTTATGACAAAACCAGGTGCATGCTGTGGTTTGGTGATGAGAACACGCCGATTCGATTTTGTTTGAGCTCCAGATTCAGATCCAACCTATCAGTAACATACAAAACATAAACTGTGCAGCCTGGCAGAGGTATACACTCTACCGAGTGTCGTTCTAGTTTCAATATATTGTAAACGGAAATTTATTCCTGAGTCCATGCATGACTGCTCCTTTACTGTTTATTGAGCTAAGCTCAAAGCTTCCATATGATGGAAATATGTTCATAAAATGGAACACAATAAAATTAATAAAATTCAATATTCCTCCAAAAATAATTTTGACTAACTTTATGAAGATGGAAATCCAGATGTGATTAAGGATACTATATATATATATATATATATATATATATATATATATATATATATATATATATATATATATATATATATATATATATATATATATATATATATATATATACAAAGCTCTGGGAAAAAATTAAGAGACCACTGCAAAATTATCAGTTTTTCTGGTTTTACTATTTATAGGTATGCGTTTGAGTAAAATGAACATTTTTGTTTTATTCTATAAACTACTGACATTTCTCCCAAATTCCGAATAAAAATATTGTCATTTAGAGCATTTGTTTTCAGAAAATGACAACTGGTCAAAATAACAACAAACATTCAGTGTTTTCAGACCTCAAATAATACAAATAAAACAAGTTCATATTCATTTTTAAACAACACAATACGAATGTTTTAACTTCGGAAGAGTTCACAAATCAATATTTTGTGTAATAACCCTGATTTTCAATCGCAGCTTTCACGCGTCTTGGCATGCTCTCCACCAGTCTTTCACATTGCTGTTGGGTGACTTTATGCCACTCCTGGCACAAAAATTCAAACAGCTCGGCTTTGTTTGATGGCTTGTGACCATCCATCTTTCTCTTGATCACATTCCAGAGGTTTTCAATCGGGTTCAGGTCTGGAGATTGGGCTGGCCATGACAGGGTCTTGATCTGATGGTCCTCCATCCACACCTTGATTGACCTGGCTGTGTGGTGTGGAGCATTGTCCTGCTGGAAAAACCAATCCTCAGAGTTGGGAAACATTGTCAGAGCAGAAGGAAGCAAGTGTTCTTCCAGGACAACCTTGTACGTGACTTGATTCATGAGTCCTTCACAAAGACAAATCTGCCCAATTCCAGCCTTGCTGAATCACCCCCAGATCATCACCGATCCTCCACCAAATTTCACAGTGGGTGCGAGACTGTAGCTTGTAGGCCTCTCCAGGTCTCCATCTAACTATTAGACGACCAGGCGTTAGGCAAAGCTGAAAATTGGACTCATCAGAGAAGATGACCTTACTCCAGTCCTCTGCGGTCCAATCCTTATGGTCTTTTGCAAACCTCAGCCTGACTCTTCTTTGCTTCTCATTGATGAAGGGCTTTTTTCTAGCTTTGCACGACTTCAGCCCTGCCCCGAAGAGCCTGTTTCGAACCGTCCTCGCCGTGCTCTTCACCCCAGCTGCCATTTGCCATTCTTTTTGTAGGTCACTCGATGTCATCCTACGGTTGTTGAGTGACATTCGAATGAGTTGGTGGTCATCCTGGTCAGTGGAAAGTCGTTTTCGCCCTCTGCCAGTCTGTAGCTTTGTTGTCCCCAATGTCTGCTGCTTGACCTTGTTCTTATGAACCGCTGTCTTTGAAATTTTAAGGATGGAAGCAACGTGACGCTCACTGTATTCTTCTGCCAGTAAAGCCAGAATTGAACCCTTTTCCTCACTCAAAACTTTTCTTTTCAACTCTTTTGGCATGGTCAATAGTTACTTTTTAATTCCAATTACTTTTGAGGTACTACTTGCACTGCTTTTGCCATCCAGCTGGTCCTATTGCAAGAGGATAGTGATGACCACAGCAGTGGTTTTTATACTTTTCCTTGTTAAATAAGATTCGGTTCAGGTGATCACCTAATCAGTACCTCACGAAGTGGAATGAGGTGTGCCTGTGTTGGAATTCAACAGACACAGGAATGGAATGGCTGCCATACATGTAGAGATGCTGATTTAATTTTTTTTTTGAAGTGGTCTCTTATTTTTTTCCAGAGCTGTATGTATGTATGTATATATATATATATATATATATATATATATATATATATATATATATATATATATATATATATATATATATATATATTCATTTGAGTCCTTGTACCCCTGGGGAGGGGATATACAAAGGTGGTTTACTGAACAAATATATCCCCTCCCCAGGGGTACAAGGACTCGTATGATATATATATATATATATATATATATATATATATATATATGTATATATATATGTATATATATATATATATATATATATATATATATATATATATATATATATATATATATATATATATATATATATATATATATATATATATATATGTATATATATATATATATATATATATATATATACATATATATATATATATATATATATATATATATGTATATATATATATATATATATATATATATATATATATATATATATATATATATATATATATATATATATATATATATATATATATATATAGTTACGGTTGTGGAAATTCACAGAACACCATATTCAGGCTTCCCAGAGATCAGTTATGTCGATAAGTGTGTGTTCAGATTAGATTTCCCCACCGATGTCTAAAGGGTATTATTCATGTAACCGGGCTGTGATCTTTGAGGTAGTATTATTCTTTTGCTATCTTTGTTTTGGAACAACCACTACTTCAACAACCACAACCTCCTCTCAACAACCACGCCATCCCCACCACAGCGCCAACCACGATCTCAACAACCACACCATCCCCACCACAAAGCAACCACAACATCGCCTCACCTTCATCTCCGTTACGCCGCCATCTTTTCGCCAGCCACGGCGAATCCCACGGACGAGCGGCATCTCCGCCGACAGACGCGAGAGCCGATGATTTCTACAACAACCGCTTTCCACGGCTGATGATTTCTACCATGTCCGCTCTCTCCGCGTTTCGCGACGAGATCGGATCAAAATGCCAAAAAGGGCGGAGCCCGCGGGGGGTGAAAGGTCGAAGGTAGGGGATCAAACTCACCTCCCACGGACCCGCAAAACAGTCTGGAGTGAATGTGAATGGAGTGAATGTGGTATGCATGGTGCGATGAGTGATTGGGGGGAGGAGTGATTCCCACCCAAGGGACCCTGGGGTCAGTGTAAAGTGAGTTCGTGGGTTAGTCAAATTGACAAAATGGAGGTCGTTTTGCTGTTGGTGTGAATGTAGGCTCAAAACCCGTTTGGAGGGGTGCAGGAGCCCTGTTGACGGGCTGGGGGCGTGGCTACGAACGGTGAGTATCGCTTTGTGGGCACCCCGGGCACTGGGCTTGTCGGCCGCAGTAGGCCTAGAGCCCAAGAGGGGACGGGATAGCGTAGCGGGCATGGGTGGGCCCGCATGATGCGGGGCCTGTGGCGCCAATCGCCTCGTGGGCACGGGCACCCGGAGAAGGGGCCCGTGGCGCTAGCCTGCCACGTGCGTGTTGAGGGGGAGTAGCCAGGGATGGCACTCCCCAAATTTTTGGGAGCTGGTAGGCTTGGAGACAGTCGCAGGGCCCGGGGGTGCCAGAGTTGGAGAATCAGCAGAGGGTAATTCCTGCCAAGGGAACCACGCGTCCCAGCCATGAGACCGTGCAAGGGCACAAATGGAATAATCGAGGGCAAGGCCCAAATCTGAGAGGACACAAACACAGGTGACGGGAATCTTGGTTGGTAGAACCAATAGTTTAAGCGACAGGCACTTTTGGAAAGCCCCGGGGAAGTTAAAAGTTAATAAATGTTAGGGTAGATGGGGAAGTGTACCCCTCCGCACCATCCATCCCTTCGCTCTTGTTGTGGGCCGCTGGACCCACTTTGGGTTAGATCGCTGAGATATGAGGAGGCCATTCTGAGGCTTGATTGGGCCTCGAGACAGGACGCTAGCTCTCCCTTATTCCCCTCCAGGAAGGGAACGTAGGGGGTGGGAGTAGGCTTGGTGACAGGATAGGTTAGCCAGACAGAGACAATAAAGGGGTTAGGGAGACGAATTTATAAAGGAAAGGAAAAAAATAATAATAATAATAATAAAAGGGGCTAAATTTGATTTTTGCAAATTAAGGGAGTGGGTATGGACAGAGACAGCCAAAGGCGATAGGTTGGGAGGGAGACAGTGGGGTAGGTCCGAGCCCGCCTTCAGCCCGGTCGGCACCACCGCACACCCTCCACACACCTCTGGAACGAGACAAGAGGCCAGCCAGCTTCACCTGCTGGCCTGTGTTTTGCTACAGCGGCCTGTGCCGGCCTTGCCATGCCTTGTCTGCCTCCCTCTGCCTTGACCCCATGCCTGCTCGCCCTTGTTGTTTGCATTTACCCCATTCCATCCAATATCATGTGTGCCATTACCATTCACTGTTCTGCAGGGACTGCCCTGCAGGCAGCTACACCACGGAGACTGCATTGAGCAGCCTGTGCACCATTCATTACCTTCGCATTCTGCGAAAGGTTATGTTTTGGTCTGCGTGTATTTATTTATTTGTAATCTTGTCATTCGTATAACTCAAAAAGTATCAAACCGAATTGCATGAAATTTGGTGGGATGATTGGTTATTAGCCAGGAAGCATTCGATTAGATTTTGGGATCGTTCAGGTCAAAGGTCAAGGTCAAGGTCCCGAAAAGGTCAAAATCGTCTTTTTACGATAACACAGTCAATTTTTATTCAATTTGCATGCAACTAACGCCAAAATGTTCAGAATTCAACGCCTCATCTTGTGATATGCAAGATGACACAATGACGCCCATACTCTTGTTACCGGTTAAGGGTCAAAGGTCAGGGGGGTCAGGTCAGGTCAGGTATGGGAGCATGTGCCAGAACAGCACGTCGCTGCGTCCACTTTCCGCCGGTACTCCAGGGGCCTCCGTCTGGCCATCCCCCAGGCAGATGCCAGGCCCATCCCCATCTCCTTGAGATGATGGTCAACCTGCTGCAACCATGAGGCACGTGGTTGGTCCACTGGCCTCCTCCACTCATGAGACTCCCTCGCTGAGAGAATCTGATGAGCAGGATCAGCGGCAGGAAAACGAGCCACATGTCCATACAGCCGCAACTGCGCTCACGGACTATGCAGGTAACAAATCTCATCCGAGTCTCTCTCAGCAACCGCTCGTTGGACACAAAATCCGACCAGCGATAGCCAAGGATTCTCCGAAGACACCTGGTACCAAAGGAATTAAGTCTCCGTCTCAGATCCTTGGTCAGAGTCCAAGTCTCACACCCATAGAGCAAGACTGGAAGTACCAAGGACCTGAAGACTCGGACTTTCGTCCTCCCGCACAGGTACCGGCAGCGCCACACCCCATGATCCAGTGAATCCATGACTCCCCAGGCCCGACCCAGACGTCTATTGACCTCTGACTCGCAGCCAGCAGAGACATGAATATCACTGTCAAGGTAAGTGAATCTCTCCACGACCTCAACATCCTCACCACAAACAGACACAGACAGGACAGCAGCATCCAAGATGTCACCGAAAGCCTGGATCTTAGTTTTGACCCAAAAAACCCGTAATCCCAGCAGCTCCGACTCCTCATTCAGCACCTCGAGGGCCCCCAAAAGGATGTCTAAAGTCTCCGCAAAGATGACTGCATCGTCTGCAAAATAAAGGTCCGAGATCTTGACATTCCCAAACGATGCACCGCAACTTGATCTCTCCGACATCCTCCCTAAAATCCAGTCCATACAAGTGCTGAAAAGTGTGGGGGCAAGTACACATCCCTGACGAACTCCAGTAACAATTGGAAATAAGTCAGAGGTGGTACCACCACACTTCACAGCACTCTCAGTACCAGAGTAGAGTTCAGACATCAGATCGATCAGTTTTGGTGGCACCCCACGAAGACCAAGAATCCTCCAGAGGACATCCCGATTCACTGAATCGAACGCTTTACAGAGATCAACATAGGCTGCAAGCAGCCCCTGCCGAAACTCTCTTCTGCGTTCGGTGAGGACACGAAGGGCAAGGATACGGTCAATCGTTGACCTCTTTGGTGTAAAGCCTGACTGCTCTGGACGCTGGTGCTCAAGCAGATGGTGGCGAACCCAATCAAGAATTATCCGAGCAAAGACCTTTCCCAGCACTGAGAGCAGCGTCACCCCTCGGTAGTTGTTGCAGTCTTGGCGATCACCCTTCCCTTTCCAGAGAGGGACAACAAGGCCCCTCTTCCAGTCAGTTGGGATGATGCCTGTGTTCCAGGCAGAGCACAAAACTGCATGCAACGACACGAGTGCAGCACTTCCACCAGCCTTGAGAAATTCGGCATGGATGCCACAGACCCCTGGAGCTTTGCCCCGTTTCAACTGGTTCACCACAGCCCGTGTTTCCACAAGCGAAGGTGGACAACAGTTGATTCGAGGGTCAGCAACAGGGATTGTAACACCCTTGACGTCCAACTCGACAGCTGGGGGATCAGCCTGGTACAACCGCTCAAAGTAACCGGCCCAGCGGGCTTTCACTTCAGACTCCTCTGTCAAGAGCCTACCTCTCTCTGCTCGAACTGCAGTGCTCCGAGGGATGGGCTTGGATGAACGTAATGCGCGAATTCCCCTGAAAGCGGGACGAGAATCACCTGTCCACAGGTGATGCTCTACCCCCTCACAGATTCCTCGCACATAGGCCTCCTTGTCCACCCTTAGTGCACGTACAGTTTTACGCCTCAGCTCTCTGAACAGCTCATCTCTGCCATTCAGCCTGGCCCTGCGACTCTGGTCAATGGTATCCAGTGTCCCTTGAGAGACAAAATTCTTCTTTGCCCTGCGGTGAGTTCCAAGACATCCACCGGCAACATCAAGGACGGTGGTCTTGAAGGCGCTCCACAACTCTTCAGGACCCCACAAAGCACCCAGACCCCCAAGTGTCCACTCAGCCTGTTCGCAAACTCCTCAGCTACTCTCTCATCCCTGAGCTTGGCAACATCCAGCCTAGGCTGGGATGGTACCATTCTCCAGGATTTAAGGTGCAGCTTTAGAGTTGCGACAACAAGCATGTGGTCAGTATTGAGGAACTGAGCACTCCGGTAGACCCTGCAGTTCTGGATCATCCTCCAACGACCGTCAATGAGGACATGGTCAATCTCCTTTGCCACACCGCCAGCATTGGAATACCAAGTCCAGCGATGAGCTTGTGGGCGCTGAAACCATGAACCAGCCACCCTAAGTCCATGACTTCTTGCAAAGTCAAGGAACTTAGTGCTATTCTGGTTCATAGTTCCTGACCCATGGGGACCAACACACACCTCATAACCATCCCTATCAGTTCCAGTCGATGCATTGAAATCCCCCAAGACTAGAAGTGTATCTCGTCTGGGGCACTGATCAACCACAGACTCGAGTGTGGCGTAGAATGCATCCTTCACGGTGAGATCACTCGCCTCAGTCGGAGCATAAACAGAGACCAGGGAAATGACACCTAAGGAGTGACGAATCCTTAATCTCATAATACGCTCGTTGACTGGTGTTACCTCAATTATCATTGGGGTCAGCTTATTGGACACAGCTGCAGCAACTCCTTGGGTATGGTAACCATCAGAGCAACCAGACCAATAGTAGGTGTAACCACCCACCATTATCTCGCCGCAATCCGGTCTCCTAACCTCAGAGAGAGCTGCAATCCCGATGTCCAAACGCTTGAGCTCAGATGATAACAGAGACAGGTGATCATCCTCTCTTAGGGATAGGACATTCCAGGCACCCACCCGAAGGGACCGCCTCAGGTTAACCCAGGAGACCGCCGTCTGGTGGACGACACCTCAGCACCACTCCGACACACTCTCCCGCAATCTGACCCAGGGATGTTACCCCGTGGTTTCCCTCCTATCAAAGATTGGGGGTCCCGAAGGCTTTGCCCCAATCACGACCTTAAAAAATATGCGGTTTTTGTCATAACGCGGTCAATTCTTGTCCGCTTTACATGAACCCAGCACCAAAATGTTCAGAATTTAATGCCCAATCTTGTGACACAATGACGTCATAACACATGTCACCAGTTGGGGTAAAATGTCGGGGGGGAGGGGATCACGCCTTTGAAAAATATGCGGTTTTCGGCATAACTCAGTCAATTCTTATTCGATTTGCATGAAACCAGCATCAAACCAGTTCCCCACACTCATACCAAGAACAAAAAAAGTAGTGGCGGCAAAGGTATGTGCTCTATGAGTGCCCGTTCTAGTTTTTTTGTGTTTTTGCGTCATTGCCCATCCAGTGTTCTGCAGGGACTGCCCTGCAGGCAGCCACACACGGGGACTGCATTGGTGCAACCCGTGCACCGTTTTGTGTTCACTGTGCTCATTTCAAGGGGGAGGCCTAAGACTGCATTGGGCAGCTGGCCACATTCCCCGTTCACACCTGCATTTGTTTCATGAGCCAGAGACTGCATTTGGGCAGCCTGGCTCCCTGCTTCAAAAATGGCCTGTGGGATGGTGCATAGCGGCTGGGTTGGGGTGAGTTGCCTTCAGCAGCTAAAGAAACAACGAACCAAAGAAGGAAGAACATACCAGAAGGGGGTCGTTTTGAACACGGCCCGATGACGTCTTGCCTTCAAGCTGCGGAGCGCTCACCCTGAAACACCGTTGACATTGCCATGTGCCTTTTTCCCACAGAGTCCATCAGTCCTGGGCCATGGTTTAGTGTAAATGTATAAGGATAAGGTTAAAGTTAAGAGTAAATTGTAAATGAGTTTTGCTCCACCTGCATGTTTGTCGTAGAGCCGGCAATTATAGTTCAGTCGTCTGCATGAGTGAGTTTGTTTAGTTAGTTACTCAGCCCGTAGGTTATTTACTTTTAGGACACGAATACACAAAATGTCGCACTCAGGGATCCGAAGGTAAATCGTACTATACTAGGGGAAACTTACACATGAAGGCACACGAAAATTTGACAACTCGGGACGAGTCTATAAAAAGGGGAGGGGTAGTGTTACGGTTGTGGAAATTCACAGAACACCATTCAGGCTTCCCAGAGATCAGTTATGTCGATAAGTGTGTTTTCAGATTAGATTTCCCCACCGATGTCTAAAGGGTTACCTTTAGGTAACCTTTAAAAAATACACGCATTCGTGTAACCGGGCTGTGATCTTTGAGGTAGTATTATTCTTTTGCTATCTTTGTTTTGGAACAAACACTACTTCAACAACCACAACCGCCTCTCAACAACCATGCCATCCCCACCACAGCACCAACCACAACCACTATCTCCACAACCACGCCTTCCCCACCACAAAGCAACCACATCGCCTCACCTTCATCTCCGTTACGCCGCCATCTTTTCGCCAGCCACGGCGAATCCCACAGACGAGCGGCATCTCCGCCGACAGACGCGGGAGCCGATGATTTCTCCAACGTCCGCTTTCCACGACTGATGATTTCTACCATGTCCGCTCTCTCCGCATTTCACGACGATATCGGATCAAAATGCCAAAAGGGGCGGAGCCCGTGGGGGTGAAAGGTCGAAGGTGGGGGATCAAATTCACCTCCCAAGGACCCCATAAAAGGCGCGCTGGAACGCACAGCGAGGCAGTTCTTGCCAGGAGTTGTGCCTGGAGTTTTGTGAGTTCTTCTTGCCTGGAGTTTTGCCTGGAGTCGGTCTGGGTGCGCCGTGGAGTTCGTTTGAAGTCTGGGAGCGGAGTCGAGCTGCAGTCTCTATTGGAGTCACGGTGCAGTCGGGAGAACACCACAAGGTTCGAGTCCAGTGGAGGGCAGTCGGAGTGCAGCATTGCCGGCAGTACGGTGCCGAACCATGGGTCAGTGGAGAAAGCCGGAGAGAGGTCGCCAGCCAGCTTGTCACCAAGAGGGTGGCAGGTAACCAGCAAGGTCTCGTGGAGCTCTTGCGGTCTTCACAGTTCCACGAACATAAAGGCCTATGGGTCCAGTCTGCCCCTTTCCTTTCCTGGGGTTTTTCTTTGTATGAAAGTTGTGGCGCCATGTCCATAAGTAGAACTGTTAAGTGAATGCACAGTAATAAATAGACAACACCTGTAGGGTCTTTTTGCTCGTGTTTTGTCCCTTACCCCCATTGTATACGTGCCTTCATTGATTGCATACGTGTGAGGAATAAATGTCATTGTTTAAATGTTCACCTGTTCGTTGCGTCCTTTCCTGTCATTGACTGCCATTTTTACGTACGGAATATTCGCTGGCTGTTAATAGCTGATGAAGTAATCGGATCCGGCGGGGCTTGGCAATATAGAACCGCTCGGCAAATCGCAAACGGCGCGAGCTGCGTACAACGGCTCGTATCCGCACAGGTCCCGTCGAGGTGTAAATCCCCGGCATTTCTGTCTACGCGCATACTTAGGTAAATCGACAATTTGGCGATTGGACCCTGTCGCACGTGGACAGAATAGTTAGCTGATTTACGGTGTGATTAAAAACACACCCTTAGCTGGATTTCGGCGTTGATCCGAAAGCTGCGACTAGGTTTGCCCGTCCGGTGGGCACGCTGCCGCGATTAGCTAAAAGCGGTCGTTTGCATGCCGAGCGGGTGGGAAACCATAACAATATGCTGAATTCTGGTGTTATATTTGTTTTTTTCATTATGGAAAAACGTTAGAAGCTTGGAGTGTTGTTTTTGACCTACAGTACAGCTGCTCTTCTCGCCACTTTCCTATTTATTTGATTTTTAGGTCATTTGATTGTTATTCCTTTGTTGCCTTCTTCGATTTTATTTGTTCCTATTCTTTTATTTTTTGGACGACACAAAATAGTTGAACTCCCTACCTGGTCACTCCGAAGTTGTGTCGAGTTAAAAAAAAAGGTTTCGGGAACTTTTGTTTAATAATGTATAAACATCCCAGCAAACGATTAGATGTTATAACTAGTGATAGGTTTATATTGCAGGAGGCAAATTCATGTATGCATACCATTTATCCTGATGAATGTGTCTGTAAAATCTGAGTTAGAGCGTCACTTCTGAGTCTGGAAGGTCGGTGCTCCAAATCCCATCTGATTCATACCAAATACTTTATAAATGGTACATGCTGCCTCTTTGCTTAACACTTGGCATTTAAAAGGATATGCCATAAACAAACAATGCTGGAAGGTATAACCCTTGCCAAGGGACTGCTTTGGCTGCTCTCATGCTCTGTAAAGGTACGGTACATCAAAATATTTAAAAGAAAAACATTTTCTGTTCGTTTCAGGAAATGGATATCAGAAAGTTTTTCTCTGCTGCAGTTGTTTCATCAATGGGTGCAACCCCATCCTCATAATTTTCTGGGAAGACTTTACCCTTAGAAATGGGTGACGAATGCTGATTCCACTTTTCTGGATTTTCCACATAAACCCTATCAACCTCAAGATGTCGGTTCCATCCCAGTCCAAACACTTTCAAACCGAAAACTGAAATTTGAACAAAGGTGGTTTACTGACTTTCACTGGTTACATCCGAGTCTTGGCAAACAAACGTTGTTTATTGACTTTTCTTGGTTACATCCGATTCTCGGCGAAGTTCTCCACCATAAATACATGCGCATCGCGATGAAAACTGCCTGAGATGACCCACTGTTTTGAGGTCTCATTTTTCTCAAAATGATTTAGAAACTGGAAAAAGGCCAATGAGGAACTCAGACACCATGAAAATTCAGCCACTCACAAACTTGTCTCAGAGAATCTAAAGTTTCAGAGAAACCAACCTGATATGAATGCAAATCTGAACTGTGCACTTCTCAAAGAACAACTCTCTTCCTGGAAGGCACTTCTGAAGATAATAAGTTCACTGCAGTACTCCATGCAACAGGGCCTTGCAATCAAATGAAAGGAAGCTTCAGACAGTAGCATTAAGAAGCTGTTGCAGTTGTGGCAAAAAATGGTGAACATCTGAAAAGATGGCTGTCCAGGAAGACTGATTTTACAAGTGGTGAAATTAAGAATAACATCATACAGTTGACAAATCATGCCATTTTGAGGTATGTCTGCAACGATGTCAACAAAATGTCAACTGGGTTTGGAATACTTATTGATGGGGCACACAATATTCAGGGCAATGTGCAGGAGTCTGTCTGTGTGCATTATGTAACTGATTTGTTTGTTGTTCAAGAGGATTTGTTGAGCCTATGCCAAGTCCCATCAATGACAGGATAATATCTCTATAAGATGCTGCTGGATGCTCTAATATGGCTACAACTGTCTATTGAACACCTCAGAGGAAATGCAAAGGCTGTCAGATAGATGTAAAGAAGATCCAACCTCACCATTGGCCAGGTATATTCACTGTGGAGCTCACATTATGGACCTGATTGAAAGCCCTGCATTTATAAGAGATGCTCTAGACCATTGATCTTCACTTTTTCAGAAGGGGGCCAATTTTGCCAATAAGACATCAGTGCTGCCACACTGCCTGCAGGACTCCAAAATGGCTGCTTTTAGGCCCTGCCTCCACTTACTCTTTTTTTTTATTTTTGTTTTTTTTTATTGTGGTTACTGGACTGCAAGCATAATTGTTTGCATACTGCCATCTACTGATGTTGTGATGTTACTTTTATGCTTCGCATTGGAACACTCATTTGAAACCATTGGGTCAATTTGATAACATTTATGGTGGATTATGATGATGTATTTTCACATTTGTGTGTTATCGGCTGTGCGTCGGGCTACACTTTGGGCCACCAAGGGCAGTTAGTGGCTCACAGGCTGCGCAATGAAGAACAGGGCTCTAGATCATGTCCAAGAGCTCGGCAATCTCCACAATAGCTCTGGGAAGTTCAAGCACCTGTATTTAAATCTCCATGCACATTATGCTGACAGCCCCTCCCCTACACGACTGAAGCCCACATGCCCAACATGTTAGCTCATGCATTCCTCTGCTGTAGAGTTTTCTTTCGTGGTATTTTTACCATGGGCTTCCAGCTGGTGTATATGGATTGCAAATAAAGTTCAACTGTGAAGTCTGCATTTCTTCTTTTGTGCTTTTGTCCTTGAAGGTACAGATTTTATCACTATATCAAACAGAGATAATTACTGTTGACCAGTTTTTTCCATCTCAGCAGCCTTTATTCTTTTTCATAACAGTTCATATTCAAAACTATAACAAATCTGCAACCCCTTTTTGACCTTTGATAATAAAATAAAATGGTCTTTGTTGTTTTGCTGTGACCAACACGTTTTCTGTTGACCCCTTCCATGTATTCAGGATATGCACATCTTCTCACCTACAAAAATCATGACCACTCATTTCGTTACTTCCCATCATCCGTTATGAAAGAAACATGGTGAGCAATGGATTTATCAATAATAATTTGGAGAGACATTTCAATTTTGCCTTGTTCAAAACATTTTGTTAACATCTAAACTTGAGGGCTTTTGATGTATACCCATGAAAAATTGGTGTAACTGCTCAATTAATTATTTCATTTTACTTGTCGCTTCATTGTTCGTCATTATTCCAGGTTGACAGCATTTGTTATTCGTGTAATGAAACTTGGTATCAATTATTTACCACCTGCTGTCCGTGAGATGTGTGGCTCTGTGAAATGGCTGATAACTGAACGTCAAACCGATTTGGGATCTTTTCGTGAAGAAGGTGCAGTCTATTCTTCCAAAGTTCGGGTAAGCAAGCATGATTCGAATAGATTTTACATTTTGCTTGTATGCCTGAGTTATGGAAACAAAATGTTACTATTTTATGCCAACAATCTGCTTGTAACAAAGCAAGTCCTTCAACATGGCCAATGATCTGCAAATATCTCCAGTCTGTCAATATGAATTAACTGTCAGTGCGAGCAACTCCTTCACCCCTGAATAAGTTTTTAGTATAAATTAATCAGAAAATTATGACAATATAGCCATGTAAAATAAACTAAAGCAATTGATATTGGATATTATATAAAATGTCATAATCTGTATTGTTCCTGCACAGTCGTGTAACAATTCAATGATAGTGTTCCCCCATGTGAGTTAGTCCACACACATCAGTAATGCTACTGTATGTTCTCATCCCAATACCACTGCAGTATAGCCTCTCCTCTCAGGGCTATAGTGAGATACAGTTATCTGCTTTAACACGTGCACACATCACCAGTTGTTTGTTTTTTTTTAATACAGCATATTTCGAAATGTTGTGGATGGGTTATGACAAAACTTGGTGAATGAGTTGATTAGACTTTGGTTAAGGTCCGGTTGCAGATCCGGCCTATCAGGTGTATACAAATTGTAAACTGTTCAGCCTGGCCTGACAGACGTATTAGGCCATCAGCCGTAAGCTGCATCGTGCAGTTTCGTTCCACTCATCAGGGGGGGTAGACAGAACCTTGATAATATGATAGTATATATCCAAATACATACGTATCCAAACGTTCTCCACTCAAATAGCTGCAGTTATTGTGTATTTTCATCTTGAAAATCGATGCATTCCGCACGCTCTCTCATTTGAATTTTCTCCACTCGGATCACGTGTGGGCCACGTGACGCCTCGACAGCCAATAGATCAGCTGATATCGTATGCAAATTTCGTCAGACTGTCATGTGACCAGCTAAGTTGTCCAAGATGGCAGCTTCCTGCAGGGAGGAAATCACCGGCAGCTGATCGGCGATTTTTGATGAATTTGGCCAGCGAGGACGCTCCCCCGTGTATTATTCACCAGGACAATGTAGCGAACGAAGAAGTCAAACGTTTTACGCCTGTAAGATGGGATAAATGGAGAGAAAGTGTCAACAAATGGCTCGTCTTAGACTGTCACGAACGACGTTTAGCCGAGAGTGCCGGCGCAGAAGGACTAACTTCGATTATGGGCCTATTGTACCCGGAGTGCTGGTGTAAAGATTTCAAGTTACCTCCCGGTAATCTGAAATTGATTTCATCCTACCCCCTACGATTTCAGATTACCCCCCTCAAAAGATTTATTTATGTATGTTTATTTACAAAAAATAGTCATTTAATTGATATTGAAAACTAATTAGGGAAAAACCATTGACCACGTGACAGCCTTTATAGAGTCTGCAATGAATTTTGATTTTATTATGAATGATTTTATTTTAATATTGTTATTAATTGAAATCAGTATTTCTCATACAGATATAGTTTTTCCCACATTTTTATGAAATCCTTCTTCGATATAGTTGATCCAAATAGACATACTGGTATATCTTTTTAACCAACTCAGACTATAATTACAATTATGGAAACAACGCAATAAAATCAATGTATAAGAAAGGCAATGAAAACAGCTTATTTTTAATTCACAATTTCGTTCTGGTGGTGGTGGTGGTCGTATGGCAGCTTAGCTGCTTCGGTAGCTATCATTTCTTGAAGTGCGTCTGTGTTGCTGATGCAGTGCCCCTCTACCAGTACACACACTGGAACTGGTACTCATTTCGCCGACCTCGGAAGGATGACAGGCTGAGTGCATAGCCTGGTGTTGGCTCAGTGGTTTGGGTGGCGACTTGGGATCCAAGGGTCCTGAGTTCAAGCCCCGTCGGCCGTTGAATTAATACACCAGGCTATGCACTCTGCCTGTCATGTTCATTCCATTGGAGATCCTTCTGGATTATTATGCCAAGAAGTTTCATCCTGTCGCAGTCCTGGAGCTGCATGCCATTGATTTCCACTGGACCTTGAATAGGTGGATTGAATGCAAAATTGACACTCATGAGTTGGCAGGCACTTCACTGGATTCAGTCACATATTTGACTGCTGGCACCATTCCTGAAGCGATTCCAACATGTTCGGGATGACACTGGGTGATGTGACAGCGACTCTCTGCAATGGCTGTTATCTACGTATTTCCATCAAGGAACTCAGGCTTGGTCGAGTGCATCTACACTAATAAAAGGCAGTGTGTGTGTGTGTGTGTGTGTGTGTGTGTGTGTGTGTGTGTGTGTGTGTGTGTGTGTGTGTGTGTGTGTGTGTGTGTGTGTGTGTGTGTGTGTGTGTGTGTGTGTGTCTCCTCCATAACTCCAAAATTATAAAACCGAGCAGCCTGAAACTTTGCATGCATACTAAGAAAACTGCAAGGAAGTGCAAGAGTGAAACTGGGTGTTTGGGTTAATTAAAACATCACTTTTGAAGATAATTTAGGGGGTGCTCATCACCAAAAAAAGAACAAAAATAAGCCTCACGAAGATGCCGCCATCTTGGTCAGCCTTCTGTGCTTGCTGAAGTCTTCAGCCGCCATTTTGTTCGGCCATTTCAAACATGCCTCGATTTGGAAACACGATCTACTATCACGGACTAATGAAAGTGTATAATCGAAATATTATGTCGGATTTGAGAATCGAATCTGGTGAATAAAATAAGTATCGAAATCTGGAGTGAAATCCGAAATTTTTTACAAATTAGAAATTTTTATAACTTCGTGTATTTATTTAAACAAAACATTAAAGTTAACTTTTTCTACTGTTCGGACGATTATATTGAGTGAAGAAAAAATTATGGAATGTGCAGAAAGTGTGACTTAATTGAGTGAAATGTCATGCTTGCATAACCTGCTTTTGCGATCCATGACGGCACAGTCCACAGGCGCCCTTTTTTTTTTTCGATAATTACATCCGCAGTTTGCTGTTTCCGTTTTGAGAGATTTGCTTACAATACAAAATATTAACATAAATATACTAATATAGTTCCGTCAATATATTAATAGTTGGTAGGTTCTGCAAGGAAAGATATTTTTTGTTGTTGCTGCAAGAGGAAGCTTTTTGTTGTTGTTTCTTTGCACCGTTTTGTGTGTGCTTTCATTACAAAAATATTAATATAAATATACTAATAGTTACTGCAATATATTAATAGTCGGTAGTTTCTGCAAGTGAAGAGGTATGAAGACGGCAGACATGGACGTGGTAGAAATGGGAATAAATGACTCTCCGTGGGGTGTGTGCACTGTGCATGCCTGTTCTTGGTTACGTGAGTGCGGCGCACGGGTTTTACGGGCGCGCGACCTGAACTCGAACCTGTGCCCGTGGTGCGTGGTGCTGTTGAGGAGGTTATGCGACCGTCTCGTGAACCATGTACTTCTGCAGCGCCGAAGCCTCGAAGCCACGCAGGACGTGCCTCCGTGCAGTACAAGTGTGGGGAAATCCGTGCATGTGTGCGAGTAAAAGGTTGAGTAAATTGCCGGTGTGCGTGCATGTTTCGTGTGGACCCTGACGAGATTGGAGGAATGTGGGGAGGGACTGTGGGGATGAATTTGTGGGGTGTGGGGGTGCAATTTTAGTCACAGGAAACTATCATTCAAATGCAAGCTGTTTATTGAATAAAATATAAGACACTCCTGTGCACAGAAGGAAGACCTCGACTCCCAATGATATTGTGAACTGAAGACTTAAGATTACATAGCATATTGAGTGTATCTATGCAGTTTTTACCAAGATATCAGATGGACCTTTGTGGACTTCAAATTTGCCTAATAAAGGGGTTTTGGTTTGTTTTGGGATTTCTTTACAGCCCCGGAGGGGGGGGGGGTGGGAAGACGTAGGAAAGAGTCATGTTTTGCCCTGCTGACATTGTGTTGTGGTGCCGGGTTCGGTAGCGAGGACGACCGCTAGAGGGAGCAGTTGGGCCGTCTCCCACCAAACACCGGAATTGAAGGTCGTCACCCCGGATAACTCCGGAGTCAACGGGTCGTTTAAAGGACCGTGGTCACGAATATTTTGACGGCGTGAGGTGGGGTCCACTTGTCTATTCCAATTTACCTAAGTACTCACGCCATCTAATTTAGCCTGGTGTTGGCATAGTGGTAGGGCAGCGGCTTGGGATCCAAAAGGTCCTGAGTTCAAGCCCCGTTGGCCACTTGAATTAATACACACCAGGAGGTTGACTCAGCCTGCCATCCTTCTGAGGTCGGCAAAATGAGTACCAGTATACTGGGCCGGAGTATACCCCGGTTAAAATAGGTGTACCATATCCCTGTGTCGTAAGAGGCGACCAGGGTTGCGTCAGGAAGGGCATCCGGCGTAAAACATGTGCCAAATCATTATGCGGATCATAACGGATGATCCGCTGTGGCGACCCCTAACAGGAGCAGCTGAAAGAAGAAGAAAAAGTCTCACGCCATCTAACTACCGGGGAAGCCACACCCTCAGCCGGCTTTGTCCGAACCGAGTCGCTGTTACCGACTCGGATCCAACGTAACCGAGCGGGAACTACCAAAGCCATGCCGGTCCAAATAACAATTTACGGCACAATCAGCCTCACTGTAACTCAAACCCGAACCATGCTAAGCCAATGAAAGAAAACAAGGATAACGAGCTGGAACATTTAACACATGGGGTTTATTTATAATAGGGAAGCAGACAGAGCAGAGTTATCACGACTATCAGGCAGGCAAAGAAAAGTGAGCAAAAGTACTTAACAATTCTACTTAAAGACAGGCCACACACAGACCAAAAAATAAATGGACCCCGTGGGTCTTTATTCGGCCCCTCAGCCCAGGAGGGAAGGCGAGCTGGGGATCAGAGTCCTGTCGGTACCTGGTAGCCTCGTGCGGTTAGGCCCGCGACTGCACGTGTGGGACCCGTGGTCCGTGGGAGCTTGGATGGCGAGCAGCCGAGACTCCAGGCTCAGCAACGATGATACGGCACCCAACGTGGGGCGAAACAGGAGCAATGGCGACGAGCCCAGACATGAACCAACCAGCAGCAATGACGATCACCCGCACGGACCCTTCTCACATCGACCGAACACCCGACCACTCTCAGAGGCCCCTTGCGTTTCTTATATCATCCCTCTTGTTGGGTGGTGGATCGGTGGTAACTTTTCCTCTCATTGGTCGGGATTCATGGGAAATCGCCGTCTGTCCCTGATTGGGCAAGGGACATGCCCTTGCCTTTCTGGGCGGGGTCTCAATCTGGAGCGATGGAAGCTCTGCCTATGTCTGTAGCCTGAACATGTGTGTAATGGCGTTGCATGCAAAGAAATGAAGGACTGGGAGGGGGGGAAACTGATGTAAAAACTAACTAGAAAGAAACTCGCAGCGCAAAAATGTAATTCCCATTAGACATAGGGAGGAATCTATCTACACACGCACTTATCGAAATGACTAAGCTTTGGGACTGCTGTCTGTTTGTGTGCTAATGGTTTCCAAATGCGCAACACCACCCCCCCCCCTTTATAGACTCGTTCCGAGTCGTAAATTTTTGTGTGCCATGCAAGTGTACGTTTTCCCCTCGTACATGTTACCTATGGGTCCCTGAGTGCGACATTTTTATACGTGTCCCAAAAATAAATAACCTAGTGCGCTGCATAACTAAACTATCAGACAACTTAACTATCGCATGCACTCACGCATGCCATGACACTCGCATTCTGCACACCTTTCAACACACTCGTACCACTCGTACTCTAAACCACACACACCGGGGCAATCACAATTGGGAATTGCGCTACCACAAGCAATCCCTGGGTTTCCATACCCCCAAGCTCCGCGTGTACCTGTTGAACACCAATTTGTTGTGGACCGGGTATCGGTTGCGAGCACGACTGCTAGGTGGGGTAGAAGGTTCGACTCTACCGAACACCCGGAATCTAGATCATACCTCTCGGAAAACTCCGAGGGTACGGGTCCCTTTCCGGACCGTGAATCATCACTAATTCCACCACGTGGTACAGGGTTATTTGCCAATCTTCAAAATACCTAGAGATCCACGTGACGAGTTACCGAGTATTCACACCCTCGATGGCAACCGTACGAGTCGAGCCAATAGCGTGCCCGACCCGTGCGCAACCCGAGCGGATGGTTGCCGAAGTCCCGTCGGTCCAAAAATACTTTTACAGTGGCAACAGCCTTTATAATTCACCAACACGCGCCATGTTAAGCCAATGGAAGAAACACAGCAACAAACTGATACCTTTAACATATGTATTTATTTATTATGAGGGAAAGTGGGGAGCACGCAAGAAGCAGAGTTATCCAACTATAGAGATGCAAGTATGGACAGCAAAAAGCACTTAAACAATTCCTACTTACAGACGGGCCCACCGACAGACACACACACACACACACACAGATACCCAGAAGGACATGGACCTGTCCACCTCGTGTGGTTCGGCTGACACAGGCGAACCAGGTCAGCATCGAGATGCGATGATAGAATCCAGAGCTCCCTTCAGTGCTTGCCCCGGCAACCAAAACTCTCCTCTGTATCCCAAACTGTCGAGAAGGCAGGAGGTTTCTCTGCCACTTCTCCAAGGATTTTAGTTGAACGTCAAAGCAAGGGCTGATAACTCCACACTTGTTCAACCTGCTCGTCAGATTGACCACAACCTTGCCTGCTCAATGGTCATCAACTATCTCAAAAACTCTCTAGTTCACCGACAGAGAGACGGCATGCAACCGACTTATTGTTCTTGTGGAGGAAGGATCTCTCGTCGTCTGATCGCGCCGCAATCTTATTCACCCTTCTCCGGGGGGGGGGGGGGAGGGGACGCCTCCGCCCTCCCCGCTCTCCCTCACTGGATGGTTTTGGCATGCAGAATCGCTCGTCGCCCTGTCATCGGCCAAAACGAGCGGAAAGTCCGTCGATTGGCCCGGGGGCGTGGTGACGTCACGCGGACCACCTTTCTCACCGTCGCGGGGTCTGATTGGCTGAGTGGCGGCCACCTCACTCGTAGCACGCTGATTGGTTGAGGGTTGCCTCAAGGCTCTTCCTTTAACTCCGCCCACCATGGCGTCGGCCAGAGCGAGGTGAAGGTGAGGGTGATGCTGGCGTTGTTGTCGTGGTTGTTGATTTAAAAATCCTAACTATCAAAATAACTCCGCAGCGCATGTACATTAAATTACCCATTAAACAAGGGAAAGCGAGCTATCTATCCACATTTACTTATCGAAATAACTGAGCTATAGGACCTGTATGTTGATTGCTCATGGCTTCCAGATTCATAGCAGTATTACTTCAACTTGATCATGAATGGTGATTGTTCCTTCTTGCTGGTGTACTCTCTCAGGGCAAGACTGCTAAACAAGAAAAGACTGATGTACTTACAGCTTTTGTGGCAATTGCTCTACATCAATCAACAGAATTTTGCAAGCACCAGGTGAGAGAAATGTTACCCATCCTTACTCCATTGACAACAAAAGGTATGTTGAATGTTTCAGTAGTTTTGCTAAAACAGAGAGAATTTTGAGTAACTGAGTACTTAAAGGTGACGAAGAACTTTTCGTAATCACCATGTTCATAGATGGTGAGTTTGGTTAAATGTTGACTTGCATGGTCAAGATTAACCTGCACTTTTCCTTCACTATTTACCCAGCAGATTTACATATATATTTAATCCTTTTGCACCACTCAAACACACTTCTGTGTTAGACATTTATCATAAAACCATACAGCAAATATCTTGTGAATTTCATCTGGTTTAATATTTTCATTCACCAGTAACAATTAATTACACAACGATGCTCCCCAACACACAACACCCTCTTTGCCTCTATTTCAGAAATACTCAGAATACTTTTTGCAGCTGTGATGTCATATTATGCTGGAGATGCCAAATGTAACCAGAACCAATTCACAAACCTTCACTGAAATGTCTGTTTTTTTATCACCCTGAATAAAAAGTACATAGTTGCTTGACAAATTGGATGCTTGTATGTTGGTGGAAATTATCAATAGTGAACATTGAGATCCAAGGATTTGCCATTCAAGAATAGCTCTCAAGTCTTTTTTTTTTTGTATACAGAGTCCAGTCTTGTGGAAGAGCTACAAGAAAGAATGGATCAGGACACAGTATAACAAAAGGAACAGTAGAAAGAGAAGGGGAAAGCGCCAACAGCAGGGCCGAGGGAGAAAATAAACGGACGGACAAACAAGGGGTGCAGGTAACAATGAGGGGCAGGGCAGAATGCAAGGTGGACAAGATGGATACAGAAGTAAAATTTGATGTGGGGAGGAGTGGGTTAATGGGTGTATAAAAGATCATGGATTTGGATGAGGGGTGATCTAAAATGGTGTTGAACAGCTGTCTTGAAGACCTGGAGGGAAGAATGAGATTGAAGAGAATGTGGAAGTTGGTTCCACAGGTGGGAAAAGAGGAATCAATGAGTGGAGATGATCAGTTGTTCTGGATTTAGGCCGTTTCACTTCCGAGGGGGATGCTGGTGGACTGCTTGTGTCCTGTATACACTTTGGGGTGGGGGGAGGACCAAACGGAGAGGGCAGAGAATGCAAGACCAGAAAGGAAGATGACAGTGACGACCGACCTGTCGGCAATGGCTAAGTGATAGGCCCAATGACTCGGCTTCATCATGAGGGATTACAATTATCTTGCAGGTCTTGGTTTCCATGGCATGAAACTCAGCAATGTGTGAGGCAAGTCTGTCAGCCCAGAGGGGAGAGCACTATTCCATTAAGCTGTGGGTGAAATCCTTGGAGGTGGATATAATAGGGGGTTCAGGCATGCCAAGGAAGGACTTTGCATGATGGAGGATGCCCAGTCAGCAGCTGGCTTTGGAGGCCAATGTGGTTTGCCCAAGAAATATGGCTGAGAGTTAGGCCCAAGAAATGTCAGAACTGAGAGTCAGGCCCAAGAATTTGAGTGACTGCTCTTCTTTGTGAGGGTTGTTGAGAAAGTTGATGGGAGGGTTTGCCGCATGGTCGATATATATATATATATATATATATATATATATATATATATATATATATATATATGTATATATATATATATATATATATATATATGTATATATATATATATATATATATATATATATATATGTATATATATATATATATATATATATGTATATGTATATATATATATATATATATATATATGTATATATATATATACACACATGTACAGTGGAGAGAACAAGTATTTGATACACTGCCGATTTTGCAGGTTTTCCCACTTACAAAGCACGGAGAGGTCTGTAATTTTTTATCATAGGTACACTTCAACTGTGAAAGACGGAATCTAAAACAAAAATCCTGAAAATCACATTGTATGATTTTTAAATAATTAATTTGCATTTTATTGCATGAAATAAGTATTTGATACATCAGAAAAACAGAACTTAATATTTAGTACAGAAACCTTTGTTTGCAATTACAGAGATCAGACGTTTCCTGTAGTTCTTAACCAGGTTTGCACAGACTGCAGCAGGGATTTTGGCCCACTCCTCCATACAGATCATATCCAGATCCTTCAGGTTTCGAGGCTGTCGCTGGGCAACACAGACTTTCAGCTCCCTCCAAAGATTTTCTATTGGGTTCAGGTCTGGAGACCTTGAGGACCGGCCACTCGAGGACCTTGAGATGCTTCTTACGGAGCTACTCCTTAATTGCCCTGGCTGTGTGTTTCGGGTCGTTGTCATGCTGGAAGACCCAGCTCTATTTTGCTCTATTTTGGTCTCATCAGACCACATGACCTTCTCCCATTCCTCCTCGGGATCATCCAGATGGTCATTGGCAAACTTCAGACGGGCCTGGACATGCACTGGCTTGAGCAGAGGGACCTTGCGTGCGCTGCAGGATTTTAATCCATGACGGCGTAGTGTGTGACTTATGGTTTTCTTTGATACTGTGGTCCCAGCTCTCTTCAGGTCATTGACCAGGTCCTGCCGTGTAGTTCTGGGCTGATCCCTCACCTTTCTCATGATCATTGAGGCTCCACGAGGTGAGATCTTGCATGGAGCCCCAGACCGAGGGAGATTGACTGTTATCTTGAACTTCTTCCATTTTCTAATAATTGCGCCAACAGTTGTTTGCCTTCTCACAAAGCTGCTTGCCTTTTTTCCTGTAGCCCATCCCAGCCTTGTGCAAGTCTACAATTTTGTCCCTGATGTCCTTAGACAGCTCTCTGGTCTTGCCCATTGTGGAGAGGTTGGAGTCTGATTGATTGAGTGTGGACAGCTGTCTTTTATGCAGATAACGAGTTCAAACAGGTGCAGTTAATACAGGTAATGAGTGGAGAATGGGAGGGCTTCTTAAAGACAAAACTAACAGGTCTGTGAGAGCTGGAATTCTTTCTGTTTAGTTGGTGATCAAATACTTATTTCATTCAGTAAAATGCAAATTAATTATTTAAAAATCATACAATGTGATTTTCAGGATTTTTGTTTTAGATTCCATCTTTCACAGTTGAAGTGTACCAATGATAAAAATTACAGACCTCTACGTGCTTTGTAAAAGGAAAACCTGCAAAATCGGCAGTGTATCAAATACTTGTTCTCCCCACTGTATGTATATGTATATGTATATGTATATGTATGTATATATATATATATATATATATATATATATATATATATATATATATGTATATGTATGTATATATATATATATATATGTATGTATGTATGTATGTATATATATATGTATGTATATATGTATATGTATGTATATATATATATATATATATATATGTATGTATGTATGTATGTATATATATGTATGTATATATGTATGTATATATGTATATATGTATGTATATATGTATATATATATATATATATATATATGTATGTATGTATGTATATATATATGTATGTATGTATGTATATATGTATGTATCTATGTATATATGTATGTATGTATGTATATATGTATGTATGTATATATGTATATATATGTATGTATATATGTATGTATGTATGTATGTATGTGTATATATGTATATATATATATATATATATATATATATATATATATATATGTATGTATATATATGTATGTATATATGTATATATATATATATATATATATATATATATATATATATATATATATATATATATATTGTTGCGAATTCGCGCCCGCCGGTGTGCGAGCGGCCACGTAACTCGAATTGCGGCACGTCGCCCACCGGACGGACAATTCTGTCGTGACCCTCTCGGACTAACGCCGGGAACTAGTCACGGGTGGGCCTTTCGGCCTCACTACGATTGTGCCAATCGGCCCCCGCGTGGGATAGGGTTGTTCGCCAAATTCGACCCACCTAAGTACCCACACGGAGGGTAGACCGGGCGATCGCACCTCGCCGCAGGTCGACTCCGGACACGGGCCACTTTAAGCGACCCGTTCCGTACTATCGGGATAACCGAGCGGTGTTATCGTCAACCTCGACGGTTCCGATTAATTATCGGGCGTATTTAGCCCACTACCAACCCTTTACGTGAAGTAAGATGGAGATTCAATTAAAGAAAAGACGAAGCGAAACGGGAAAAACAGTTCAACATAATTCACATTTATTCCGCAGCACACGGAAAGCACACATATACAATTACAACAATTATGCACCAAAAGCAATTGCAACAAAAGAAACACAACAATGCAGAGATACTACCGACTACGCGAGCACACGGCAACACTTACACAGTTTTACTTTACAGACGGCGCCGACAACACATATACTCAAAAGCAAAATAAAAGGGCCACCCTCAAAGACAAGAGGGCAGACGGGGCCTGTGGGCGCGAGACCGGGCGGAGCCTACCCGTCTTGTGATGAGCCGCAAATGTGGCGGCGGTGCCCCAACTCCGCGCTCCTCCGCGGGTTTCGTTGGCACTGCTTGGAATGGGGTGGGAACGGGGCCCCCTTTCCGCACTATCTCAGCGCGGGGGGGGGGAGAGGGGGGAATTGTTGATGCTCTGGGGAAAGAGGATAGCTGGCTTGCTTGGGTCCCGCGATGAGCGACTCCACTGCGACCTCGACCGTGTTCCCAGCTTCCCCTCTCTGCAGCTCCCTGACAGACTCCGAACCCGACAGACTGACTCTCCTCCAGACCCGTCTTGACTGCTGCTGCCACACTCCTCCGCCGCCACACCTCTCCAACTCGCCCGAGCCCAAAACTCACTGAATTCGCCCCGCGCTCGGCGCTTTATAGTACGGCAGGAGAACCCATATGCAAATTTCCGGATCAGGATGAGCTCGGGGGCGGAGCCACGCTCGCCCATTGGACGGAGGAAAAGTGAGCGTGAACCTCCCCTGATCCTCGAATTTGCATATATCGATTCTACTCCGACACGCCTGGAGGCGGGGCCAAATCGCCCCGCGCTTGCTGATAGGACGGATCAGAAGTGGGCGTGTATCATTCCTGATCCGACTTCTCCTCGGAAAGGCCGCTTTTTGCACCCGCTGCTTGGCGCGCGCCCTGTACGAGTCCAGGACAGCCTGACGTTCGGTGCCCACAAGCGGTGCGGGAATGGCCCCAGAAGGAGAGGCGAAGGTGGTGGAGGGTCTAAAGTGGCGGTCCCTGGCCACGGTGACGCTTGGAATGGCGGTGATGCGATGGTTGCGGGATGGTGCTGTGAAGGTAAACGTCGTGGCTGTTGGCGTTGTAGTTGTTGTGAAGCGGCGTTGCGGTTGGTGGTTGTTGTGTGATGGCGGTTGAGACGTGGTTCGTTCAAAATAAAGATAGAACAGAAAAACGGCTATCTTAAAGGGTCGCAGCCCGAATGAATCACATTTATTCCCTCTAAACAACGGGTTTGGGGCTCACTACACATGTACTTACAGAGATATCTCACCTACGGGACCTGAATGGTGGTTTGCGAATTTCCTCAACCACAACAATATATACATGGTTTTTAGGACTTGTGAGTTGATGCTGTCCGGTCCAGTTGCAGAAACAGATTTGAGGGTTGCCAGAAACTTCTCCACCTTTTCAGGTGCAAAATACAGAGTACAAGCAAATAAAGAATTGATACATTTGGCCTTCTCAGCAGCAGAATCAGCTGTTGTACCATTTGAGGAGAGGAAATGGATGGAGGGGGAGCACAGACCAGAGACAGACTTAACAAGGTGCCACCAGGTTTTATTGCATGAAATAAGTATTTGATACTTATTTGAAATAAGTATTTAAGAGACAAGTTTGAAAGTTCAATCTTAAAGTTGGAGAGATGTTTTCTGGCTCTCCTGAGAGTTGGCACACACTTAATGCAGGGTTTCTGGAATGATCTAAGGTTACCTTTGCTCAGATTTTCCTTCCAGGAGGAAAAAGAATGTTGTTTCAAAATTCAGTGTACCATCAGTGGGAGGATGGGTATGATAACTGAATATGTGCATAAGGGAGAGTAGGTTCCCATCGAAGATTTCTCAGGCTGGGTTAATATCGGGAGCAGTAGGTTTGAAGACCAGTCCTGAAGAGTGATAGTTGCTTGCAGTCCATACCAGTTTGTCAGAGTGAGAATGGCCAGAGACAGATGTTGATGTTCACAAGTACATGATTAGATGAACCAATTGGGTCATAGGAAAAGCAAGTTATAAGTTAGTCATCACCAAATCTAGAAGGGAAGAATTTCCATTGATTCAAATCTGGGTGGTCAAGTTTACAAATTGAGTTAGTCCCATGGAGTCACAGAAGTCCTTAACAGAAATGCCATGGCTGGTGATTGAGGTTGCAACACCCAGCAATTTTGCATGGTGACAATTTAAATCACATATGAGGAAGAGATAATTGGGATAAGTCATTAAAAGTTGGTCCAAGTCGTCTGAGAGAGATGTAGGTGGAGTCTTAAGAGTTGGAAGCGGGGGTGGAGTTGCAGACAGCCAAAGGTACTCCTGGGGTTTGGAAGGTTTAATAAAAGGACACAGAGGGTGTGAAATGGAGTTATTGAAGCACTGTGTGACTCTGCCACAAGGACGGAGTGCAAATCGATCAAACCGGAGGAGACAATAGCCAGAGAGACACGAAGAAATCGTGGATGGCCTGTGGGAGGAAGGATTCTGTTAAACGCATATCCGATTTATCAGCAGCAGCTTGGATTGAGACCAGGAATCAAGAAGACAGAGAGACAACTGACCTGTCAGAGATAGCAAAGTAATAAGCCAATAGACTTAGTCTTGTACCCTCTGCATTTCTGAATTTTCTGGTCTATCACTCTCTGCCCTCTCCATGCTCTGCCCCCCCCCCCTTTCCCAGTCTCTGCAGAGACACACATGGTCCACCAACAACCCCCTCTCAGTGAGACTGCCAAAATCCAGAATTACTGTGCACCTCCACTCATTTATTCCTCTCTTTTTCCCACCTATAGAACCACCTTCCACACTCTCTTATATCTCATTCTTCTCTCCCAGTCTTCAAGACAGCTTTTCACCAAAATCTCAGGTCATCTCCCATCCAAAACCATGATTTTTTTTGCACACATTAAACCACCCACCCCTCTCAAAATTTTGCTTATGAATCCATCTTGTCTACCCCTTGCGTTCTTCCCTAACCCTCATCGTTACCGACATCCCTTGTTTAGCTATCTACGTATACCTTCTCCCACTGCCCTGCTTTTGGCATTTCACCTTTTCCTGCTGTTCCCTTTGTTATATTGTGCTCTGGTTGGTTCTGTGTCTTAGCTCTTCCACGAGTGTAGACTATGTATAAAAAGTCTCCCTCTATCTAGGCCTTCAACTTTGCTATTGGTGCTCCCCCCTCTCTCTACTTTTCCTTTTGCGTGCATCTCCACTGTTCCTTTTGCATCCTGTTACATTCTGATCCATTCAGTGTATTTGCTCTTTCACAAGCCTCGACTATGTACACACAAAAAAAAAAAATCAAAAATATTTTTTATTCATATCTTCCAGTTTGAAGCTTGTGATATGAATACATTCACAATGCAATACAGGTGAATGTCACTTATAGTTTGAAAAGAAAAGCTAATATCTAAGAAATAAATGCCATTTTCTGTCAGTCTGTCTGTCTGTCTGTCTGTCTGTGTGTAACACCAATCACACCAAAACTACAGGGCCAATTACCACCAAACTTGGCACATGGACCAAGTTCGACCTCATGGTGAACATGGGTTACTCGGTTTCATCTGTAGTCGCAGGGGTTCGGGAGGGAAAGACAACTAAAATTCTCTATTTAAATGTGTATCATATAGCCCCACCTAGAGGTGGTGGTGGCAGAGGGTATTACAAGTCAGCTGTGGAGATAACATGCATTTTTGCACTGTACATGTCCTCAGAGAGTGTGAAGCCCCAAAGCCAACCTCCACAAATTAGGGGAAGGGGGTGTGTGGGGGTCTGGAGGAAGGGGAAAGGGTGGGTTGAGAGTCTGGTGGGAGGGGGTGGGGTGAGGGAGGGGAAGGGATGGGAGGAGCGAGGGGAAGGGGCAGGAAGAGGCATCTGACATTGCCCGGCAACGCTGGGCACCCCTGCGAGTACAAAATAACATTCAACAACAAAATTAACTGTTTTAAAAATACATAAGTGGACCTGCATTTCACAATGAACTCTGAAAAAAACTGTACAAATAACTAAATCACTGATATAATCATTTCTTAAATGAATACTTATTTTTCTGATTAAGTAAAGCAAAAATTCAACAATAAAACAGAAGAGTTGATTTTGAAAAGTCTTTTTCATTGGAATTGTTTTCACAGATCTTGCAGCACAGTTTGAACCAAGCTGTAAATTTCTTGAAAGGTCGCATCCCAAATATACAATCACCCTATACTCTGGCAATTGTGGCCTACGCTTTGGAGCTCATACAGCCAGGTTCCGAAAGTGCAAGGAATGCTGCACAGCGTCTTTACACTTATGCCGACATCAAAGGTACATCCTTTAATTTCCTCCACAATATCTCACATGACCAATCTTGACCCGAAGCATGAAACACGACATATGATTGTATAATTTGGAGAAAAGTATGTGATAATCATTTGGAAGATAAACTTTACAATATGGAATATACTCTTTCACAAGCAAGGCCAGCCATGGACCCCTGGCCTTGTCACCAAGCCATGTGAAGCATAGTTCATGCTTGTTTTGTGTGGACATTTATTGATGTGAATAATGAAAATGTTATTTGTCCAACCCAATATTTTTGGACCATGCACTGTCCAGGTCCTTGGCAATTAATATGGTAACATTTTCAACTTTGTGCAACCAGTGCTTTGGGAGTAGATGCAAAAATGACACACAGACACTGGATCCTATGATATAGACTTGTAAAAAAGCCCATCAAAAATGATGGGTTGGAATTATTTTACTCAAAATATTCAGACTGGAAGATGTGATGTTTTGTAGCAAGGGGCGTTAGTTTAAAACGCAACATCTACAAATGTGGACCTTATTTGCCTTATCTTCTGGGACGTTTCGTTTTGACGGTCCAGCCTTGTGAGCGTGCCAAAGTCTAAAGCCTCGGCCAAACAACAGATATGCTTATAATCTTCTTTATTTATTAAACATCATATGGACGTAAATGAACACTCGTTTGACTCTGTGTGCGTTACACACAGTGTGACCACTCCTTGGCTTTTTTCACAAGATCTTGGTGGCTATTCGTTGTTCACCTTGGCGTCTTGGTTTTCTATAGGTTTTCTTGGCGTATAGGTTTTCTATTATCATCGCTTTTCCGAAACCTTGTGAATTCTTGGCTTTTTTCATTGGCTCACCTTGGCATTTATGAAAATGAGGAGTGCTCACTGCTCACACTGATTACACATCACGTGCAGGGAATTTTGCCTCCCTCCTTTCTCTCCTCCCCCTCTCTCTCCTCTCTCTCCCCTTCCCCTTCCCTTCCTCCTCTCTCCCCCCTCCACCTTCTCCCCTCCTCCTCCTCCCCTCTCCCTTCTCTCCCTTCTCTCCCCCTCCCCCTCCCTCCTCTCTCTCCACCCTCCCTCCTCTCTCTCTCTCACCCGCCTTCCTCCTCTCTCCCCTCCCTCTCTCCTCCCTCCTCTCCCCCCTACTCTCTCCTCTCTCTCCCCTCTCTCTCCCCTCTCTCCTCTCTCATTATTTTTTAAACGTTTCTGTGCACCGCCCTTGATGCTCGGTTTGTAAGTCACCATCTACAATTCCAATACAAGAGACGTAATTACTCTTTTATGAAAATGTTTTTTGAGGTTTTTTTTTGTCCTGAAAAATAGACTGTAGTGAACATACAGTCGTGTTTAAAGATTGGCCTTTAACGACTGACTCAAATCGTCCTTATGAAGGGGACAGACAAATACACAAATACACTGTTTTATATCTATAGATTTAGATTTTCACAAATCATGTTATCATTAAGTTGTGTCAAGTACCTGGTTCTACTGTACATCCTCTTTTCTCAATATCTCCAAACTGAAACTACATAAAATATAAACACTCCTTCCTCCTTCAAAAGTATTTACAATCAATTTTAAAATGTATTTACACCCTTGAATCTCATTTATATTGGAAATGATATGTGTGTTGTCTTTCATCCCCACAATATGTGTCTCTTCTTCTGCTTCACAATGGTTATTTTTCAACTCGGTGTTGGTCCGCTCGGTGCTTGGTCCAACAATCATCCCCCCCCCCACCTCCACATACAGTGCAGCGTTTCTCCGTATGTTCAACAAGGGATATTATCTCCCAACTTATGAGCTTTATCTTCGTTCGTCAAAGTCGAGAATCTGGAATTTGAATAAGAATCCACGCCCCACCCCACCCACTCAAAGCTTCATGTCCCTCCTTTCTGCATCCATCCTCAACCCACCCTCTCATTGCATCCCCCACCCCACCCCATCAAACCTTACCCACATACCACACAATCAATCCTTCCGCACACCGATCACACACACAAACCTTCATCTGCACCCCACACCCTCAAACCTTCCCCCATATCCCTCACACACATATCTTCCCCTCACCCCACCACCCCAAAGCCTCACCTTTCCCATGCACACCCCCCCATCCTGCACCCTCCTAATGCATTTCCCCCCTCTATGTCTAATTACGAGGACCTCAAATATCCAGGACCTCCACTCCAACCTGACAAATCTCTCAATCCAGGCCGCTGCCTATAAACCGGACATCATCTATTTAACAGAATCCTTCCACCCACAGGATGTCCCTGACTCCTGAGTGTTTCTCCCTGGTTATTGTGTCCTCTGATTTGATAAGCCTGCACCACACGGCGGAGTTGCACTTTTCATCAAGAACTCAATTTCTCACTATCCATGTGTTGAACTTACACCTCCCATTCCCCAGGAGTACCTCTGGCTGCGACTTCCTTGGCTGGTTGTTGGTACTTTTCTCACAAGCCATAGCACTTCAGCAAAGGACTTCTATGGCACTGACTCGATCTGTGAACTTTCCTACCTGGATTTCTCCCAATTGTAAATCCTCCCTTCTGGATTTGGTGATGACTAACTTTCCCTCAAATGTCACCTGCTCTTCCTCTGCTCCAACTGGTTCATCTGATCATGTGGTTGTGAAAGTCAACATCTCTCTGCCTATTTTCAGAGAGCTTCCTCAATGCCAGTGAGTCTGGCAGTTCATTTGGGCAGATTGGCAGGGACTGCAAGCAGCCATCTCTCTTCAGGACTGGTCTCCCATATCTACTGCCCTCATGTTAACTTATCCAAGGAATTCTTCTGCAGAAACCTTCTCTCTCTCTCTCTCTCTCTCTCTCTCTCTCTCTCTCTCTCTCTCTCTCTCTCTCTCTCTCTCTCTCTCTCTTTCTCTCTCTCTCTCTCTCTCTCTCTCTCTCTCTCTGTCTCTGTCTCTGTCTCTGTCTCTGTCTCTGTCTCTGTCTCTGTCTCTGTCTCTGTCTCTCTCTGTCTCGCACAGATTCATCCCATCTCATCTGCAATTATCCTACCCCTCTTCCCACCTCAAGCCTGGTGTTGGCTTAGTGGTTAGGGTGGCGGCTTGGGATCCTAGGGTCCTGAGTTCAAGCCCCGTTGGCCACTGAATTAATACACCAGGGAGTTCACTCTGCCTGTCATCCTTCTGAGGTTGGCAAATTGAGTACCAGCTTGCTGGGATAATTGAGCCATTCGAGTATCCTGTGTCGGAGTGGCGACCCGTCCAGGATTGTGCCCAATATCCCAGGAAACTGCTTCGGCAGCACCACCACTCTCTGTTCAGAGTATGGTTCCAATTATTATTATTATTATTATTATTATTATTAGTAGTAGTATTATTATCTTCCCACCCCATGGTACACTGAATCCTGTTGTGAGGCAGTTGCTCTTAAATAACTTGCTTTCTCTCTCTCGAAGGTTAAACCGACGGAAGACAATCTCAGTGCATTCCAAAAAGTCCTCAAAACCTCAAAAATGAACTTTAAATCGTGTCTCCCTTCTTGAAAGCGTGCCTTGTGAAGTCTGTCTCTGGAGTATGCTCCATTTCCATTACTTCCCTCTCTTCAAATGACACCACAGCCAACTCCAATCGTGAGAAGGTCAAATGCCTCAATTCTTTGTTTGCTTCCAAATCTTGTGTCCCTAATCCCTAACTATTGGTACACATCCTTCCCTGTCATATCCAACTGCTCCTGGACTCTGTGTCTTTTCCACCTGAAAAGGTGGAGAAGGTTCTTTCAACCCACAACTCTGAATCTGCAACTGGACCGGACGGAATCATCTCTCATGTCCTAAAATCCTGCTCTGCTGCTCTTTCCTTTCCTCTGACTGCTGTTTTCACCCTATCATTTGTGCAAGGTCATCAGTGCAAAAACTGATGCCCATAACACAAGACCTATGAGCTTACTTCCAATCATCAGCAAGGTCATGAACTCCATCATCGCAATTGATATGAAATCCTTCCTTTTCTCCAACAACCTCATCTCAGATCACCAATTTCGTTTCAGGCAAGGTAACTCCAACTTTGACATGCTGCTTCTACTCACCAAACAATGGATGGAGGCCCTCAATATCAGACTTGAGATGAGGGCCATCCCTCTGGACATATCTCATGCTTTTGATGCAGTCTGACATCCTTCTTTACTCTCCAAACTCTCTGCCGATGGGATCTAAGGCCAACTGCATACATGGCTTACTGACTTCCTCTCCTGTCGTAGCCAATTTGTGTCACTCAAAGGAATCCTCTCATTTCTTCTCCCTGTCAAGGCTGTAGTACCTCAAGGCAGTGTTCTGGGCCCAGTCATATTCCTGATCTTCATAGATGATCTCTCTGACTCTCTGGAAAAATCCTCTTTATGTATTTGCTGACTCCACACTAAGCAATGACATCCCTCATCCTTCAGATAAGAAGTCTGTTGCCTCTTCCATCTCTTCAGACCTTGACAAAATCACAACATGGTCAAACACTTGGAATATGTATTTCAATCCTGAAAAATCTCACACTCTCACTATCTCTCTCCAAAACGACTATCTGGCAAACCTCCCCATCTACTTTCTCAACAATCCTCTTGAGAAAGTTCGGTCATTCCAACTCCTGGGTCTCACAATCAGCCATGATCTATTTTGGGCAAACTAAATTTCAAAGTTATCCTCCAAAGGCAGACGCAGACTGGGTATCCTCCATTGTTCAAAGTCTTTCCTTGGCACACCTGAACTGTCCACCTCTAATCCCTTCATCTGCTGCTTGATGAAGTACTGCTCTTCCCTTGGGGCTGGCTCCCCTGCCTCACACCTTGATGCCATGGAAACCAAGGCCTTCAAGATTATTGGAATCTCTCACAATGAAGCTGAGTCTATGGGTCTATCACTATGCCATCACAGACAGGTCAGTGGTATCTCTATTTTCTACTGCCTCCTTTCTGGTCTTGTACTCTTTTGCCTTTCTGTGCTTTGTTTCCCCCCCCCCCCCAGGTTTCTGCAGGACACATATGTTCCACCATGAACCCTCTTCTGTTGAAGCTACCTAAATCCAACATCACTGCTCACCTCCACTCATTCATTTTCCTTTTCTCCCACGATGGAACCAACTTGCACATTCTCTTAAATCTCATTTTTCCTCCAGCAATTCAAAACGGCTCCACAACTATCTCTAATCATCCCCAATCCAAAACCATGATCTTTTCTCCTCTCCTCTTCCCACCTCCATCCCCTCCCCACCCACTCCATTCCCTCCTCCTTCCAAATTTCCAGTTTTCCCTCCTGAGAGTCTCCTTCTGTATCCATCTTGTCCACCCTACACATCCTTTCCTGCCTTTCATTCCTTCCCACACAGACACTCAATGTTTGTCCAAGTCTGCCTCTCTCTTGTCCTTCAACTCTGCTATTGGTTTTTCCTCCCTCTCTCAACTTACTGTTCCTTTTGTCCTGTTGTGTCCTAATCCATTCATTGTACTAATCCTTGCTCTTCCATGAGCCTCGACTACATATACAAAAAAATCACAATTTTCTCCTTCACAGTGCATTATTTTTCTAATCCATCATTATGAACCTCTGCTAAATCTCCACTGCTTTGGACAGCAAGGACAAGCATTGGAAGTTGTCAAGTTTTGATGTGTGGGTTGAAAATGACAAAGATTACGAATTATCCAATATGTTTATTGCAGCCACACAGTACTTAACAATGACAGCACCATGTTCACTCAAACCAGAAGTATTGTACTACTTCCATGTCAAACAGATGAAGGTCAATTGCATTTCAGCTGGAGCACCCACATGACATCTCCACCCTTCCCAAAAAAATAATCAAATAATAATATGACGCAAGATAAATTAACAAAAGAAAAACAATAGGGTTTCTGCCTGTGAGGCTTGATGCCCCTAAATGTATGCGAGAAAACTTAATGACTCAAAACGAGTCAGGGGTTTAATCATCCTGCCAGAGTGGGTAGTGGTGCACTTCGTTGGACTCGACACAATGTGTGCATTGCATTGAGTGGTAGGTACTACATTCCAAGGTGCACAGAGTGGTAGCAGAAAAACCATCAGAATTGTCAGTGAGTGGTCTTTTAATTGGAGCATGTACAGCAACAGAAGCATCAGCGGAAGATCGTGACAAAATGGAACCACTGGTATCCTCACTCAAGGGGGTATTCACCTGCATGTGAGGAGTGGTCTCCTGAATGTGAACTTGATTCTGGCGATATGAAGGGCCATTAGGTGATCGAAGAATGTGTCATCTCGGTTCCTCACAATGTGACGCAATAGTATCTAGTTCCCAAATATCAGATCTCTGATTATAAACAAGCACAAGTTGGCCTGGATGCAGAGGTAGATATTCATGTGCATAGGCTGCTGATCATGGTAAAATTTCTGATGTCGTTGACGATTTATGAGCTCATTATGGACAGCATTTAATTATAGGAGTCCAGGGTGTACACAATGTTGGTAGGTACAATAGATTTGAACTTCCTGCCCATGAGCAATCATGCTGGACCATCCAGTGTGTAACTGATCAGCGTCCAACGCCATGTGAGGAGGGGGATTTTGTAGTCAGTACCTGCGGGTTTCACTTTTTCCGGGTCTCTTGGATAGTTTCTACATTATGCTCAATAAGACCATTGGACCAAGCATACAGGGGGCTTGATGTCACTTCATCAAAATTCCATGCTTTTGCAAAGGCTGGAAACTCAGCACTATCAAAATGTCCACCATTATCACTCATGAGGCAATCAGGTATGCCAAACTCAGAGAAATTACTGAAGACAATGAATAACAATACAGTTCGGGCACTGATCAGGACGTCGTCGAACAACAACAGGAAACTGAATAGTAATCACACATAATTAACCACTGAGCACCACCAGCATGGTATAGATCGATAGTGAGCTTACTGCATGGCTTTAATGGAAACTCATTCTGGAGCAATGGCTCTGAAACCTGTGACTTTTGGTACCTCTGGCATGTTTGGCAACTACTGACAAGGCAATCAATATCCCTCTTGATGTTAGGCCAGAATACGGTGTCTTTAGAAAGAAGTTTGGTCTTTTCGTGGCCGAAGTGCCCCAAGTGGAGCTTTTGAAGAATTTTGAGTTGTAAATATTTGGGGATAACAACTTGTTCTCCCTTGAGAATGAGACCATTTTCAACTGACAATTCATCATGCTAGCTCCATAATTATCTAAGGGGTTCTCTGGTGTGTCCTTCATGCATTCAGGCCAGTCATTGATGATGATGTCATGAAGACTATTCATATCTGGGTCATGGAGCATTTCTTGTTGTCGAAGTCAAATCTTTTCTGATGAAAATTAGACTAGATCCACACATATATCTATCTTGATTGCACAGGTGTTGTTTGGACTGTGTATGTGAGAGAGTCCATCTGCAAGTTGATTTTCTGTGCCTTTGCAATGCTCGGTGGTGAAGTTATATCCCTGCATATGAGCCAACATCCTTTGAAGATGCAGAGGTGCCACGGAAAGTGGCTTCTCCAGAATCATTAGCAGAGGTTTGCAATATGTTATCACACGAAAATTGTGACCATACTGCTCGGTATAAAATCGTTCCACACCAAAAATGATCACAAGCAACTTTTCTCTCAATAGAAGAATATCTTTGCCCAGGCCATGAATACTTGCATCACACTGAAGGTACAATGGCTCATCAGGCTGGGAGTAATGCAGACGTGAGTACTTTATTGTTGTTGAATGTCTTCTGACGATGCATTTCCCACCTGAAATTGGCATATTGTTTGAGTAGCTCTCAGAGTGGTGCCGACTTTACACTGAAGTTTTCCACACAGTATGCGAGATGTGTCATCACACCAAGAAAGTGCTGGAGCTCGGACTTGGACATAGGAGGAAGAATAGTCCGAAGGTCCTTGACCTTCTGAGGATCTGGATGAATCTCCTGAGCACCATACACATTCCTGAAGAATGTGATCCTGCTCCTCTTCATGAAACATTTGGCAGAATTGAATACGAGTCCTTCATGTTGCTCAGTAAGTAATAGCTCGTGCAGATTCCGATCATGTTCCTGTTTTGTGGCCCTGTACACAGCAATACCATCTGCAATATTAACAGCAACTTTAAAGTTCCTCAGGTTTCAATCCATTTCAAGCTGGAAAATGTCCTGGCGAACAGACAACCCAAACAGAAGATGCTGGAAACGGTATTCGCTTTATGGGGTCTGAAATGTAAGCTGACGCTGATTATCAGCGTTGTTTGACAGCACAGTCGCCAGATGTTGTATTGAGCTTCGAGAAATATTTAGCTCCAGCAAAACGATGATTTAGCTTTTCAGTTATTGGGGTTCTGTGATGTGGGTGGATCAAAGCATGGTTTAGGTGACGAAGGTCTCGGCAGACACCAATACCACCGTCCTTTTTGACGTATGTTAATTAACTAACCCATTCCAGTGGTTCCTTAATATACCTAATAATGTCAAGACGCTCCATATTGTCCAACTCGTACTGAATTTTGTCCTTCAATGCAATGGGTGTCCGGCAAGGAGCATCGACATGAGGAGGCACAGTCGGATCAAGAAGAAGTTTGTGTGTGACCCAAAATGCACCAATATGGTTGAACTGTTGTGGATGTGCAGTGAATATGGCCTCTGTACTGTTGTATACGAGTTGTGGGTGTCAAATGTTACAGTGCAGGGTGACAACATTCGTGGTCTTACGTGATGGAAGTCTGAAATGATCACATCAATACCAAGCAAGAAAGATGTTGTGCATAGCACTACACTTGTGAAATCCCGAACACAAATTTGACCTCAAAAATAATGTGCGGTTGAATTCAGTGATATGATATGCAAGCCATTTTCAAATTTCAGGTAAATTGGCCGAAAATTGATGATTTTAGAAGTTAGGAAAAGTTTTTGACCTTTGGCCTATGATGACCTTCTGACCTCAAAAATAGGATTCTGTTAGACCACCAACTCTATCATTTGGTTAAGTTTCCTGAAGATTGGTTTAAAATTGTGATCTGTAGGTGATTGACATACAGACAGACAAACAAACAAGAAAGACGTTGTGCATAGCACAATTCTTGCAAAATCCATAAAAAAAATTGACCTTCAAAATAATTGGTCGTTGAATTAATTGACCAAATCTGTAAATCCTCTTTAAATTTCAAGTCAATCGGATGAAAATTGAAGATTTTTAGAAATCGATCCAAATTGCTGACCTTTTGCCTATGTTGACCTGTTGACTGATTTTTACGAAACAAATGTTGGCGCAGGCCATAGTAGGGATGAAATGCACCGTCCCTGCGACAAATTCTGAAATTTTCGCAGATTGCATCTGCGAAAGTTTCAGAATGATCGGCTGAGCTGTTTGGGTTGCAGACGAGCAGATTGACACAGACAAACAAACAAACTGAACCGATCAACATACTTGGCGAAATTTTTTTCGCCGAGTACCAAACAAGAAAGACGTCATGCAGAGCACAATACGTGTGAAATCCCTAAAACAAATTTGACCTTAAAAAAATAATTGGTGGTTCAATCCAATGACCAAATATGGAAATCCTCTTCATATTTCAAGTCTATCAAATGAAAACTGACAATTGTAGAAATTTGACCTTTTGGCCTACGCTGACCTCAAAAATAATTGGTGGTTGAATCGGTGCCGATATATGCAAATCCTCTTCAAATTTCAACTCAAATGGATATAAATTGATGATTTTAGTAATTTAACATGGTTGTTGACTTTTGGCCTATGTTGACCTTTTGACCTCAAAATAAATATGCTTCTGTTTATGACCAACTCCACCAGGTGGTGGTTTTGTGAAGATTAGAGTAAAATGTGATCTGTAGTTGGTACAGACAGACAGACAAAATCACAGACCAGATCAACCAATACACAGTACTTGTGAATTTTCGATTTTGCAAGTCATAAATGAGTGTCTATCCGATGAGATTCCTTTTACTTGCATGGGATGTGAACAGTTCCGACACAGTTGATAGGAGTTCCATTGTAAGAAGTAAGCTTAACATTAACTAATGTGTGAATAACTTTCATATGAGGAGGATGTGTTTCACTGAATTCCTCTGGGAACATCCAATGGAATATGTGAAAAGGGACTGTCCATGTGCTACCCGTGTCCTGAGACTGTGACTTCTCAATGTTCTGATGCTCATGTTGTTCAATATAATGCATTTCACGAGTTGGGGCACTGCATCACCCAGTCAGGCAGAGTTGTCGTCGTCGTGCCTGCCTGCCTGCCTGAATCTTGTGGACAAGCACAACTTGGCCCGTTGACCTAATTTTCCACATGCCCTGCACGTATCATTTCAAACGAGACAATGGTCCCTTCCAATCAGGTGAGGGTTTACACAATTCTTACAACATGCCGGTTTTCTGTTGAAAGCAAAGACTGGTACATTCCTCATTGTGTTAGCATACATCACACTGCCATTTTGAGGGGTACTAAAAGTGTCAATGGTCTGGAGCTGAGCAAGGTACTTGGACGTAGCTTCATGGGCTCAGCCCAGCTCCAAAGCTTTCATCACAGTGAACTATTTATCCTTGAAAAGCATTTCTTTTTGAAACTCTTGGATGGGATTAGTTAAAATGATTTGTTTTTGTCTTCACTTGCAGAAAAATCACATTTCTTTGCTGACAACAGCAGCGACTAATGAAGGAATCCAATGTCTCACCCAGTTCCTGTTTATAATGGTGTATTTTTAGCCATGACACACAAAAGTTGTCCACAGGTTGCAATTCTTTGAGAAATTGGTTAATATGTAGTCCGGGTCCACGAGTTTGACTTTTGAGGGCCACCTTCCCCGACCTGCATAACGATGTGTGAGACTCTACGATAACACGGAAGAAATAACCTTCACGATGAAGTACAATGCCAAACGTTGGTGGAACAACTGAAAATCACTGGTTATGTTCGGAGTATCCCAGTTCATGGGTGACACAAGAGGGGCGGCTCGGATGGTCACCAATTGATGTCGCATCGGTTGATTAAAAAAAAATATCGGCAAGACATCAGTCAGAGCGGCAACTTGGCAGTTCAGAGAATGATAAAATGGTTACCGCTGCTGCAATGTCAAGTTTTGATGTTTGGGTTGAAAGATGACAAGGATTACGGACGATCCAATATGTTTATTACACACAGTTAGTACCGGATTTAGGGATGGCCAGGTGGGGCCATGGTCCCGGGACCCCCCACATTTAGGGTCCCCCCCACAATTTCGATGACATTTTGAAAATCCCTAGAAAATGTGCTTCTAAAGTTTTATTGTCAGTGAATGAAGATTGTAAACTCTTTAACTCTTTGTAAGGATATCTTTTCAAAATTGTCCATCATTGTGAGGGTCCTTTTCAAGCTTTGGCATTTTCAAGCCGTTTCTTCCACGATCCACAGAATGGATCCAACGTGGACAAAAATTCCTGGGCAAGCCTCAGGCATTGGGGGCCCGCATTCGGATCTTTTTTTGGATCCATTATCGATGCTTCGGATGGTTGAGCGTGGCCAACTAACTACGGCACTGCCTGCCAGAGCCCAGCAAGCACAGACGGAATACAGAAGTCCAGCCAGAGGAGAGGTGAAATGGTGAAAGTCGACGTGGTAAAACTAGACCAGGCCAGCACAGCACATGGCTGGCAGGGGTAGTATAGTACACACTGAAACTGTGACTGGTAGAGAACACTGTCAGTACCCTGCTTACTGGCACGCACAGCACAGTAACACGGTATGACTTTCTATGTTCCAGGTGTGTGAAACATACTTGTTGTTCGTGATTCTGGTACATCCCACGTGCACTCTGATGATATCTCAGTTACTCGGTACCTACCAGCTGCAGAAACCACAACGAGCGGCTTCGGTTATGACAGGCACAAATCCAGGGCTTCCACGAACATATGACAGTGGTGCTCAAAAACGGAAACGTTCCAAGGAAAAAGATGAAAGACACAAGGCTGTCGTCGACAAGACCCGGAAAATCTCAGTTTTTCACGCCTGCACAAACAGGCAATTCGTCCATGACAGAGGCTGGAACACCAACAGAGACAGAACAAGTGCATTTGGCAACGCAACCCCCGCGTCAAGATTCGCCCAACATCTCGGAAGGTTCCACCGATGAAGAACATGCATCAGATGAAGAATCGCGAGATATACTGACTGGTCGTGGACCTGGCTTTGCCAATGACATTGGATGTTGGCCTCCTGAGCGACCGTCGTCAGAGATGATCAACTACTGGCATCAGGAGATTTGGAACCCCTGCAGAATTCGACTGGTCCCTTTAATTCATCCATACAGTTCATTGAAGGTCGGAAACGCTGCTGCTCCAAGAATATTTTTTACCGTAGACTACAAAATTGAGAGTCCATGAAAAGGTCCTGGTGTTGTTTCTCCACATAAACCAGCAAACTGTACTACATCGCTTGCAAGCTCTTTGGAGGCGCTACTGCCCTGGGTGGGGAAGGATTCAATGACTGTAAGCATGCCAGTCGTTCTATCGAGGTGCATGAGCGTTCGCATGTGCATTGGGCGAATATCATCCGCTTGTCAGACAGAGCAACATCCGCAGGTCGTGTGGACACTGAACTCGTCAAACAGGTGAGTGAGATTGTGTCCCATTGGAGGGAGGTGCTGAAACGAAGTGTGAGTGTGATATCGTTTCTTGCTGAGCGTGGTCTCGCGTTCCATGGATCGGATGAAATTGTTGGGTCACGGTTGAACAGCAACTTCCTTGGTTTAATGGAATTACTTGCGGAATATGATCGATTTTTGGCGCAGCACATTCAGTAATATTCCAACCAAGGTAGTGGCCACACCAACTACTTATCATCTTCTACATGTGACGAGTTAATCTCCATCATCGGAAAACCTGTTCTGGATAGCATCGTCGCTCATGTGAAAGAGGCAAAATACTTCTCTGTGTCAGTCGATTCTACTCCTGACATAAGCTACATCGACCAGCTCACAGTTATTGTACGATACATCGAGAACGAGGCTCCAGTGGAGCGTTTCATGACCTTTCTGAGCAACACAGGACACACTGGACTCCAGCAAGCGACGGCATTACTGGATTTTTTGAAAGCCACTGGATTGGACATCGCTAACTGCCGAGAACAATCTTACGATAACGCATCTAATATGAGTGGCTGATACAACGCGATGCAGGGAATGATCCAACAGGAGAAACCTCTCGCGATATTTGTGTTATGCGTGACGCACTCACTGAACTTCGTCGGTCAGTCGGCCGTAGGATGCTGCAGACCTGCAGCAACATTCTTTGAATTCGTGGAACAAGTATATGTATTTTTTTTACAGCTTCCACGTCGCGCTACGCCAGATTATTTGACGCCCTGAAAGCCAAAGGTCTGCAAGTACCAAAGCGCCTCAGCGACACTCGCTGGTCTGCTCATTCTGATGCAACCCGAGCTCTTGTAGACGGTTACAGCGAAATCATGGATGTCCTCGATGAAATCGCAAACGATGAACAACTGAATAGTGAAACAAGAAACACCGCCGAGACACTTCACCAAACGATGTGCACGCTTGAGATAGGGTTCTATGCTGGTTTCTGGTCTACTGTCCTTGGTAGATTTGATCGTACGAGTAAAACCCTTCAGTCACAAGCTACCGATCTCAACACAGCCGTTTGCAGCTCCTCAAGTCACTGGCGAGCTTCGTGCAGTCATTACGCGATCAGTTTGTTACATTCGTTGTTGACGGAGTGGAGCTCAGGTATGGAGGAATTTGCTCGCGGATCGCGTAGACGAAAGCGTAATGTCCGCCTCGCTCCCTTAGACTACGGACACACTCCAGAAGTAGAACTAGACGCCAAGGAGTCCTTTCGCATCAGTGGATACGTTGCAGTGATCGACGTACTGCTGTCGCAGTTGGAAAAGCGTACAAACGCTTACAGCGAGATGAGCGACATATTTGGATTCCTGCGTGCTCTTGTTCAACTCGAAGTGGAGCAGATTCGAGAGTCATGCTTGAAGCTCGTCGAACTCTATCGGGAAGATCTATCACCTGACCTCACAGATGAAATGATTCAGTTCCAAGCCATGATGAAGGAGTCAGAACCAGAGTCGGGCCGTACTGAACTCGAGATGTACAGTTTTCTCATCGAGCGAAAACTCACCGATACTTTCCCAAACGTGGAAGTGCTGCTTCGGATTTACCTCTCACTGATGGTGTCGAACTGCTCCGGGGAGCGCTCGTTTTCGAAACTCAAGCTTATCAAGAACCATCTTCGCTCCACGATGGGGCAGCAGAGACTGGTCAATCTGACCATCATTTCAACTGAATCCGACGTGCTCAATTCCATGCAGGTTGACAGTATCATATCCGAGTTCGCTGCCGCGAAGTCGCGCAGGAAGTTTGTCCATTGATTAAGGCACCGTGTGTATGTTCATTGATGTGGATGACACTGCCGTATATTTGCGGTTGCTGGAAGTCGGCTATTAATCACCATTTCGGATTTCTCTTGCCCAGAGGGTTTTTAGAAGTTAGAAGATTTTTTTTGTAGAAGTTCGTAGTATGATTAATGACAGCGCGTCGTTTGTTATTTTCTTATATTAGTCCATCTCTATCTCTTACTCTTGTAGTAACAGCATTTTTGTGATTTGATTTTAGAATGAGCTCAGAGATAAGTCATCAGCTCATAGATAAGTCACCAGCCATATCAATAACAATCCATCCATCTTGTCATCTTGTCAGATTTAATTGTAATTTGTGAACATATATGCCAAATCATTCCTGATCAGGATCTGCCAAATCTATAGATATAAGGGCCCTGTCACACCTTGACGTTTTAGCCAGCAATGGCAACGTATAAAAATGTATGTAAAACGTTGGCGTCCGCTGATAATTTGTTTTTGTTTTTTTAGTTTTGGGCGTATTCATAACGTGTTGGTCGTATGCATAACATATTAGTAATGGACACAGAACGTTTCGTTGTGTTATTGATAACTTACACCAACCAATGCTTAGCCTGTTGTTGGCGTTCACAACCTATGCCCAACGATAGTTTAACTTACGCATAGCGCGCTAAACGTATCGCCGGCGAACTCGTGGCGTAGCCTGTTAAGAACCTGCCGGATGCCGATTTAAATCATAACCGCGTGAGAATTTGAAGTGTCAACATCGCAGTCACACCTTGACGATTTTGCCAGCATATGCCAGCCTATGAAAGATGTGTCTAAAACGCTAGGCGCACGTCAAATACGGTATAGGTAAGTTGTGTATACGTTAAGAGTAGGCTGGAAAACAATGAAGTACACTGTCATATTACGTGGTACGTGTAATACGTCGTGAAATTTCAAGCATGCTGAAAATTTTACGACGTACTCGGCGTATGGCTAACACGTTCCGCATGCGTTGTCATATGTTCCTGGCACGCTCCGCGATCGTTTACACACGACGGACACACGTTACTTGTAGGTTACTCATAAGTCAAAACACGTCAAGGTAATATTTAACATACCCGCAACCTAATTTTCAACCAATGGGTAATGTCCTTTTAACCTATAAGTAGCGTGCTCTGAACCTATGTTTAACATGCTTGAAACCTATGAGTAACGTGCATTGAACCTATTTGTAACTTGCCTTGAACCAATGACTAGCGTGCTATGAACCTATGAGTAACGTGCGTTTAACCTATGTGTAGCATGCTTTGAACCTAAGTATAACGTGCTTCTAACCTTTGAGTAACATGCTATGAACCTATTTGTAACGTATCTAAAACGCACATTGTTGTATGTAGACGAATTAGATTGACGTCTTCCGGACGACCACAGCACTTGCTGAACGTGTTTCTAACTTACATCTACCATGTGATGGCGTATTGGCAGCGTTAAGGGGAATTGGTATATACAAATGGGCTTCACAAGAGGAACCCATCATTGTTCCAGACTCCATGTTGAGTAGATGTCAATGCTAGTAGTATCAGTAGTAGTAATACTATTAGTAGTAGTTGGTGTGCGTGACAGTATTAATAGTAGTAGTAGTTGTAGTAGTATGTCTATGTCAGTAGTAGTATGTGAGCATGATGGGGAGGGTGTGGGTGATAATGGATCCTCTTATCGTCCACGAATAGGAGACTACTTTGCACCATTGTTCGATGTTCTTTTCGGCTAATTTTTTTTTCCTCATTCCCACGATGAAATATTTCTTTGTTTTATTTTTTAAAGTATTAAAAACGACTTTGACAAATGCATAATGTACTAGTAATGAACACAGAACGCTTAGATAACTTATAGATAAGTTATACCAACGATTGTTTATCGTGTTTTAGTCGTCCACAATCTATGCCCAACGATAGTCTAGCGTATGCATAGGTTATAAATCATAGGTTATAAATAAGTCACGGGTACCCGAAACATTACTTGATGTGTTTCGACGTATGAGGAACTTTCAAGTAGCGTGTTGCGAAGTGTGAACAACGTTCGTGTAGCGTGCTTACAAAACGTTACTCATAGGTTAGAAATAATTTTCGGGTACGCGAATGTTACCTCTACGTGTTTCGACTTATGAGTAACTTACAAGTAACGTGTGTCAAAAATCGCATTTCGTGCCTACAACTTATGGCCAGCGTAGCGGAACGTTTGAGGAAACACCGAGTAAGTCGTAAAATTTCAAGCATGCAAAATTTTTTGGACAACCAAAAAGTACAACATTTTAAACCAGCGTAATACGACCTATGGTAGTGTTTTTCAGCGTGCACCTAACGTACACATAACGTACCCATAACGTATTCGACGTGTGCCAGCGTTTTAGACAAATTTTTCATAAATCGGCATACGCTGGCTAAATCGTCAAGGTGTGACAGCCCCTTAAGTTCAGTTGTTGATTAAAAAGCAGTTATAATTTTAGTTGTTGATTAATCTCCAACTTTGGGGGCCCCCCACAATCATTGTGCCCACGGCCCCCCACATGGTAAATCCGGCCCTGCACACAGTACATAACAATGACAGCACCAGACGATTTATGAGAGAGATCATGGTCAATTGCTACCTGGTTGATCGGTCTCCGGGTTGGAGAGTGCTTCTGAGTTCTTCCTGTATTTTGTATTGTATTGGTTCACGGAAAAAATATTTTCACGAAAAAAAATAAGTGACCACTATATTCGTTATTGTTGTGTGTCTGTCTGTCTGTCCCGAGCATAGCTCTGTGGGTTTTGATCCGATCCTGATAAAATTTTGGTGGGAGGTTTATATCATGATGTAGTTGTGTTTTACTGAGAATGGGCGTGGTGCGCCCATAATGGACAGAGCCACGCCCCAAAAAACATTTGTTTTTAGGGGGTAGCCGATTTCAATTTGCATCTTCTCCTAGGGGTTTTGTCGAATCTGACAGGGGTTTCAGTATTTGGCTAGCCCAATGACACCTGCATAGCCCCACAGAGCTCGATTTTTCATTTTCGTCTCAAGGTCAAGGTCACAAGGTCACGAACTTAGAAAATTGCGAATTTTGACATAAAAAATTATCTTCTCCGAAGGGTTTGTCGAATCTGGCTGGGGTTTCGGTATTTGGTTAGCCCAATGGCACCTGCATAGCCCCACGGAGCTCGATTTTTCATTTTCGTGTCAAGGTCACAAGGTCACGAACTTAGAAAATTGCGAATTGTGTTTTTAGGGGGTAGCCGATTTCAATTTGCATCTTCTCCTGGGGGGTTTGTTGAATCTGGCAGGGGTTTCAGTATTTGGTTTGCCCAATAGCACCTGCATAGCCCCACGGAGCTTGATTTTACATTTTCGTCCCAAGGTCAAGGTCACAAGGTCACGAACTTAGAAAATTGCGAATTTTGACATAAAAAATCCATCTTCTCCGAGGGGTTTGTCGAATCTGGCAGGGGTTTCAGTATTTGGTTTGCCCAATGGCACCTGCATAGCCCCACGGAGCTTGATTTTTCATTTTCGTCCCAAGGTCAAGGTCACAAGGTCACAAACTTAGAAAATTTCGAATTTTGACATAAAAATCATTCGACTGCCCAAACTTTGAGAGCTTGGATGACAATATTTTTATGCATAATCTTGAGGTCATTCCCCACCTAAAGTCTTGAAACCATTTTGCTCTATCTCGAACACCTTGCCCGTGGCGCCCCCTTCAAGTTTGTTTTTACGCTGATTTCATCAAAGTATGGATAATCCAAGGAGTGCGAAATGCCATATAGCCTATATGATGTTATATTGTTCCTGGAATGTTCCAGAGGAAGTTTTGCACCAAAGGTCATAATCCTTGACCTTTGACCTTTAAAGTTCACAAAGGTCAAATTTTCATAGTTGTGAGAATTGAACCGGGTTTTCGACCTTCTTCGACGAACTAACTCCAATAAGCTATAGCACCTATCCTGTTTCCTTATTTTAATGTCCACAACATTGTTTTGTGACCTTTAAAGTTTATGCAACGGTCAAAATTTTTTAAGTTGTTGAACGAAACCGGGTTTTCGACATTTTGCAGCTAATAACCTGTCACTCATACCACATCATGTTGATCATTTTTATAACTTGGTCAAACATTATCACATTGTCTCATCCTTGACTTATGAAACAATCTACATCGTAAAATACCGCTCCTGAACCATGGTCATCTTCAGACTTGTCTCTTCTTATGTTCATAGTGGTTCGACATAACCTGGGCCAAATTTCACCTTCTGTAGTTCTCCGTGAGGGAGTGAGAGATGGGAGCTCGTATTGGGCGATGACAAGGTGGAGTGTCCTCCAAAGAGTCATAGAGCTTCTATCGGATCGGGTGTGAAGATCTTTATCCTTGGTCAGGAAAGCAGTTACGAGTCAGACTTGTTAATGTGGTCAATGCCCAAGTGAAATCTGAGGATAAATTCCAAATTATAATCTCGGTGCTGGAAGGCTCCAAATCGTTAACCTTCGACAACCCAATTAAAATGCCTTTGCGAATTGGGAAAGAATGTGGCGATGTTCACAGTGCAAAAAAGCTTAGATCAGGGGATCTACTGATCCAGTGCAAATCGGTAGCGCAGCAGGAAAGAATGTTGAGAAACTCCCTTTTTGGCAGTGTCCAAGTGTGCCCCCATCCCGAGGTCTCTGAGGGAAAGTCAGAGAGTTATTCATGGGGTCGCCCCTGCCATTGGCATGGAGGATATCAAGAGTCATTTGGTGGATTAGGGTTTAGTTGATGCCCGACCCCTCACTATGGTTGGAGAGGATGCTGAGGTTGAGACCACATCAGACCACTTTTCGAAGGTGTGTTTTCTGGTGGTCCTCCTATGTGGTGACTTAAACAGCCACAACATTATTTGGGGCTCCAGAACCACAAATAGAGATGACAGGTTTATTGAGAAATTAATGGATGAATTTGATATGGTGTTAACGATGGAGCAGGGACTTGTATTATCCATCTACGGGGAAGATGTCCCCTTTGGATCTCGCGTTCATTTCATCCTTGGTAGCAGCAAAATGTGAATGGAGGGTTCACGATGGCAATCTGGTTAGTGATCACTTCCCAGTGAGCACTAACCTTAAATTAGAAAGGGACTTTGTGGACTCTGATGGACTGGCTTGTTGGAATTTTTTGAAGGCAGGCTGGGCTCTTTTTCAAGTCACTGTTCCAAGGAAGTGAAGAAAGAGATGGTTAACAAAAATAATGATAACTTTAATCAGATATTGTCCAAATCTATACAAATAAGTGTGTGTATTTGTGTGTCCATCCTTCATAACTCCAAAACCATGAAACCGAGCAGCCTGAAACTTTGCATGCATACTGAGAAAACTCCAAAGAAGTGCATGAATAAAAATTGGGTGTTTTTGGGTTA
>NC_140963.1:71354119-71366619 GCF_056783735.1 Eptatretus burgeri | reverse complement strand
ATAAGTTTGTTAAACCCTTGAAGCACCCTTGACTTTGCAAAGCCATGCAAAGATTCCTCAAAGAAAGTAGGAAATACAATTTTTGGGAAGCCTAATAGCTCTCTTGGTGTGACGTCCAAGTTTTGATTTGTGGCGTATATAGAGCCTTGCGGTTATGAAAGTGCCAGTAAATCCAAAAAAGAATAATAAGAAGAATTGAAGCACCATGCCATGTTCACTCCAACCGGATATGTTTGAATACTTCTGCGACAAACAGATGAAGGTCATTTGCATTGTTGCTGGAGCACACACTTAATCGGTGGGTACACAATTTTACTTGGGAAAATGGTCCAAACTTTTATTTCAAACAGCAAGCCAATATTCCCACATCATAGTTACTAATGTAGATAACATATCCCAAATGTATATACAGGAAAAAGATATTTAATTGTTTTTGCCATGAAAATAGAAACCAAGTATGAGTTGGAGATGGATCCTGATATATCAGTATCATATTTGTATAAAGAAGGGTCTGATGAGTCTTATGAATGGATATGCTACATCATGTGTACATAAGTCGACCGGGACCCAAGCAATCACACAAGCCATAATTAGACAACCCTCCCTTGGTGTCCATCATGGCAATAGGCTGGCAATGTCATAGGGTATGTGCTGGCAATGGCCATATTGCCATCAACAAGCCATCATTCCAGCCTTGCAAGTAAACAGATATAGCAATGTAAAAAGTGCAAGGCTTCTTCTTTTTCCTCCTCCTCATGCACCCAGTTATGACTGCAGGCAAGAGTCGAACAAAAGGAGAGTTGGCTAGAATGACTTTAAACAAAGCAAAACATGCTAAACCATGAATATTTGCTTGTTTTGTAAATTGTGCAGAAAAACATCATAGTATCATGAAGTCAATAAAGAAGCGTAATCCAGTTTTATGTGACGAAAAGTGTAAGGTGTTCGATATTTTGTGAGATTGATTATAATCAAGTGTTTGGATTAGAAAAAAAGAATTAAGTATTGGGTGGGTATGAAGTGCCACATGTAGATGTTGGGACCAGTGAGAAGGGAGTGTTCGAGGATGATTCCTGTTTTAATGTAGTCTCAGCGATAATTATTAGATGTTTTGGGGGGTTTTAACAAAAAGGCAGATGCAATTAATATGCCCAGGATGTTAATTTAACGTATGTGGCACGAGTTATCAATTTAAAGACACAATTTTTGAAATGCACCCTCCCATTCGATATTTTGTGAAGTTGATTATAATCAAGTGGAGCAATACCTGTGGTCAAGTGATTCTCGTCCTGCTTACAGAGGAATTTGTGCATTGCGTTCCTCCAAGCCTGTCCCTTGGTGGATTGCAGTTTGAGTGGAGGGTGGTGAGCTCTTGAGAGAGGAGTCTGAAGTGAAGGCTCGCTCGGCCGGTAACTTTTAGCGGGCTGTATTAGGCTGACCTACCAGCTGTTTCGTTGGATGTCAGGGGTGTTACTATCCCTATTGCTGACCCTCCCATCAACTGTGAACCACCTACGTTTGTGAGAACATAGGCTGTGGTGAAGCAGTTGAAAGGGGGGTAAAGCTCCTTGGATCTGTGGCATCCATATTGAACTTTTCAAGGCTGGTGGAATCAGAAAAGTCAGGTCAGGCCAGATCATAAAAGTACAGGGTACTGTCAGGCCAGGCTCTATCAGATCTGTTTCTTGCGACAAGTACCATGTAAAGCTGAACTAACCTGTTTCATGGTGGGGTTGTCAGTGATGAAAAAATTCTCCCACACCAGGTTTTCTGGTGGGGAGGGTGTGTGGATTATGGACACCAAGCAGGATTTAAAATATAACCTGTCAAAGGGTGGAGCTCCTTGTGGGCCAACGGCTATCCATATCTGGTGCCGAACTGTGTCTGCGGACATCCACCTGCAGTAAAGTTACCTCTTTCTATGAGGTTGGTGACAAGATTTGCACTCTGGCCACTGTAAAGCACTTCATTTCAAAAACATACAAAACATGCAAATAAAACTAAAAACTCACTCCATGGGAGTCCGTCCTGTGCAGCTTTGCTTCGCAGGGCAGCTCACCGGATGACGGGATTGGGGCAAAGCCTTCGGAACCACCATTATTTGATGACAGGAGGAAAAACATGGAGTAACCTTCCACTCCGACACACGATACCAGCAAGCTGGTACTCATTTTGCCGACCTCGGAAGGATGGCAGGTCGAGTTAACCCCACCTGATCTTAATTCAACAGTTGAGCAGGAATTGAACTCAGGACCCTCAGATCCCAAGCCCACCACCCTAACTATTAAGCCAACACCAGACATACATCGGATCAGCATGACCCCAATTAAAATGTATAGGGGTCTTCTTATCTCTGCCGGTATTCTTGGGCGGATACAAATTCTCCATGTAAATATGTATCGTGTAGTGCCATCTCCAGGTGGGAGAGGGTATTACAAGTCCCCACCCTTTACAGTGCAGTGAGGTGTTTTGAATTATAAGCAGTAGGTATGTTTTTGCTTCATGCACGTAACTCAGGTTCTTTTTTGGCCGATACAGAGCTGTCAGTTGACTATACACTTCCCAAATAAAGGTATGCGTCAGAAAAATGTGTTGCATGCTTGGAACAAGATTGCCCGGAGGGTGGGTACTCTGCTAGTTACTCATGTCATTCATACTACTTATTCACCTTGCTTCTAAACAGCTCATGTTTCAGAAAACATTTCCTCCTTCTTGAAGGGTTCTCACTTCACCTCACCCCCCCCCCCCCTTTACATTCTTCAGAGCCTTTGTTTCATACAAGTAATAAAATTGAACATCAGTATTTACACTAAATAATGTGTCATAATCACCCTTGAATTTGCAAAAAAATTTTCGTCAAGAATTAATCAAGTTGTTGGACTTTAATTTCAGGTTTCATTAAATTTTTAATGAGGAATATATCCTTCTCTTCCCTCCTGTTTGTGTGAGCAGATGATGTTATTTACTGGGCTCTTGATGGCAAAATGGCTGCTGGATCAATAGAGACCACATCCTATGCCCTAATGTATACCGTGCTCATCAAAGACTGGCATAATTCCAAAAAAATTGCATCCTGGCTTGCAAGTAAACGCCAATATGCAGGTGGATTCTTCAGCACTCAGGTTTGATTCATTCCTTTGTTACAGAGAAGTTAATGTATCTGAAACGTTTTTTTATTATTAAAATTTATATCCAGGAAAGAAAGCTATATTTAACAAAATGCCAATACAACACTGAATCTTCAAATATTGTCACCCGAAGAGTGTGAATAACGTCACCCTTCACATCAAGTGCTTTTGCTACTACTGACAATTGCAAAGTTTACCAAATTCACATTGCATTCAATTAACTGTTCTTTACCATTTTCAAAAAACCAAGGATCACTCCATTCTGTGGTCAAACTTGGAGGCGAAAGCAAGGGAGGATAAAGGTTGCAAAATGTTTCAAAGTTAAAATGGGGTTTATTAATAGAAATATGTGAACAAGGGCAGATAATTTGCTGCAATAAATAAACATCACAGACCAGATCCTCAAACTATGCCTGGTGTTGGCTTAAGGGTTAGGGTGGTGAGCTTGGGATCCCAGGATGCTGAGTTCAAACCCTGCTCGGCTATTGAATTAATACCATGTGGGGTTGACTCTGCCTGTCATCTTTCCGAGGTTAGCAAAATGAGTGCCAGCATGCTGGTATACTGTGTCGGAGTGGCGACCCGTCCAGGATTATGTCCAATAGCCAAGGAATCTGCTGAGGTAGCACCAACGCTCTGCACAGAGTATGGTCCCAATGGATGGATGGATGGACCCTCAAAGGACAAGCGAGTATGGAGGCACATGCACTTATGTACAATGAAAAGAAATAAACCACTCACACCAAATATAAGTACCGGTACTTGCACAACAATGGGGAAAGCGCAAGGACTTTAGCAAAGGACAAGCTGGTTTTGGGTCTGGTCTGGCCTGTGCAGGCTGTTACACAAGGCTGATGTTACACAGGGCAGGTGCAGCACAGGGCTGGAGAAGAACGATGACGAGAGGTATGGCGGTGAAGAGAGGGAAGGTGCCTCTCGAAATGTCTGGCTCCAACTTTAACGGCAACTCCAACTCCAACTACCACTCCTCTCCAACTCCAATTTTTTTTTTCCAAAATTGGAGTTGGGTCTCCAACTCCAAAGACTCCAAAACAAACTGACGCCGCGCTCTGCGCGCTCAGAGCCCTTGTAAACTTAAACACTGTTTCCATGCAACTCACTTTCAAACAGTATGTAATTAATAGACAAACTCATGTTCCAATGGTACGTAGTTAATAGACATCCTGTACTCACGTTCCAATGGTACATAATTTATAGACAAGCCGGTAGGCGGCGATGGGTCGTCTAGCATGGAAACTATAAGATATAGAGCAAAATGGATGTCATATAGCGGATAGGGAATCATCTTAAGATTATATAAATCAAATCTCATCCAGTTCCATCTACTGATAACTACTCGGTATCCATTTGAATGAAAAGTACCGAAAATGCGGTTTGAAATCGGAAATCCCCAAAGTTCGAGGGGGTGCTGTGGGTAAACAAAGATATAAATCGAAAATCCGGCTCGATCGTTTGTGCACAATGTATTCCAGATGATTAGTGTGAATTTTCATGACCATCCGACCATAACCCTCGGAGGAGTAGTATTTGGCATGAAGGCACCTCCAGCTCTCGCATATTATCGATTTTTGCACTAATTGACCTTTGACCCCTGACCCAAGCGAAATCGGTCAATATGTCCTGAGGCAAAGTTGTAGTACTCATTGAGTACCATGAACCTGCAAAGTTTCATTCGTATAGATGCACTCACCTGGTCGCTAGGGGGCTTTCAATTTTCACCAATTTTCGCGCATCCCCTAATTGTAGGGGGCGCTGCGGGTAAAGTATTCCATATATCACGAAAACCGGAATACATTTGACAGAGCATCACCTGTAGATCATTTGTGCCAAATTTCATAACCCTACGTGGGATAATGGCTTTCGGAATTGATTTCGCGTGAACGGTACCGATTTTGAAGGTTTTTCGGTTGTTGCCAGGGAGCCAAATCATCCCTAGCAACCATCACAATTTCCAAAGCACTAGGTCATAAGATGTACCTACCACCCAAGTTTGGTCAAAATCTGCCCACGTTTACTACCAATTTCTATGCTCTATTTCATTTAATCTATTTCATTTAATCTGCATGGGTAAGCAGTTCTCAATCTTAATTCTTTAATTCAGAAAAGTTCTCTACGCTTACGTAATAAGGTAGAGGTATATTTGTCAGGTAAGGCCAGATTAGATCTGTGACTTGCTGCAGGTACCATGTAAACCTGTACTACCCTGCTTCGTGGTCGGGTTGTCGGCGACTAAACCATCTACCCCACCAGGCTTCATGGTGAGGAGGGTGTACGATATGGATACCCAGTAGGATTAAAAACAAAACCTGTCAAAGGGCAGAGGAGCTGCTTGTGAGTCAACGACCATCCATATCTAGTGTCCAACTGTGTCTGCGGACATCCTCCTGCAGTTGGGTTACTTCTTTTTTTAGGAGGTTGGTGGCAGGATTTGCACTCCATCCACCATAAAACCCTTCACTCCGCAAAACACAAAAATGCAAAGAAATCTGAAAACCCACTCCGTGGGAGTACCTGATGTGCAGCTGCCTTTTCAGCACAGCTCACCGGATGAGGGGGTTGGGGAAAAGCCTTCGGGACCCCCACTCTTTGAGATAGGAGGAAAACCACGGGGTAACCTTCCTGGGTCAGATTGCAGTAGTGTGTGTCGGGGTGGTGCTGAGGTGTCGTCCAACAGACCACGGTCTCCTTGGGTTAATCTGAGGCAGTCCCTTCAAGTGGGTGCCTGGAACGTCCTATTCCTAAGAGAGGATGATCACCAGTCTCTGTTATCATCTGAACTCAAGCATTTGAACATTGGTATTGCTGCACTCTTGGAGGTTCAAAGACTGGATAGTGGCGAGATCATGGTGGGTCATTACACCCACTGTTCGTCTGCTCGCTCTGATAGTTACCATGCCCAAGGAGTTGCTGCAGCTGTGTCCATTAAGCTGACTCCAATGATAATTGAGGTAACACTGGTCAACGAGCGTATTAAGGATTCCTCACTCGTTAGGTGTCGTTTCCCTGGTCTCTGTCTAGACTCCAACTGAGGTGAGTGATCTCACCATGAAGGATGCATTCTATGCCACATTCAAGTGTGATTCATCAGTGCCTCAAGCGAGATACTCTTCTCATCTTGGGGGATTTCAATGCATTAACTGGAACTGATAGGGATGGTTATGAGACATGTGTTGGTCCCCATGGGTCTGGAACTGTGAACCAGAATAGCACTAAATTCCTTGACTTCACAAGAAGTCATGGACTTAGGGTGTTTGCTTCATGGTTTCAGCACCCACAGGCTCATCATTGGACTTGGTATTCCAACACTGGAGGTATGGCAAAGAAGATTGACCATGTGCTCGTTGATGGTCACTGGAGAATGATACAGGACTGCAGGGTCTACTCGAGTGCTCAGTTCGTCAATACCGACCAAAGGCTTATGGTAACAACTCTGAAGTTGCAGCTTAAATCTAGGAGAATGGTACGATCCCAGCCGAGGCTGGATGATGTTGGAAAGCTCAAGGATGAGAGGGTCGCTGAGAAGTTTGCAAAAAGGCTGGCTGGGGATTTTGGTGGTCTGGGTGCTTTGGGGAATCCTGAAGAGTTGTGGAGTGCCTTCATGACCACCATCCTTGCTGTTGCCGGTGTATGTCTTGGAACTCACCAAAGGGTGAAGAAGAATTTTTCTCTCAAGGGATATAGTCCGGGAGCCAACCTGTGTATGAGGCTCTTTTAGGGTTGGACCTTACAGCCTCTGCTATAAAATTTTACACCCCCAGGATGTTTAGATATATGTTTGCAGTTCATGAAAACCAATGTTGGCAATTCATAAGCTCTTGCGAAAAATTTTGGCGGACGTTTTTGTTTGAGGAAGATTTGAAAAATTTGATAAAACAGCAATTGTCAAAATTTCTAAAAAAATTAAAAAATCACATTCATTCAAAATATATGTGAACTAAATGTAAGAATTCAATCAGTGCATTGTAAAATGACAAAAATAAATTGCCTTTGTGGAAGTAAACCTCGTAAAAGTACATAATTTTGTGAAAAATGCCTTAAAAATAATGTTTTTTGAAGATGGCCTTTGGAACTTTTCTTATCATAGGCAGATGCTGCATTAGAATACTAATTTCTCTTAATGTGATATGAACATGGTATCCTTGGCTAATTAAAACAGCAAATTTGATTGAGTTCTATCAATTTTTAAGAGAAAATTAACATTTTTGTCAACCAAAGTTACCCCTACCCCCAAAATCCTCTTACTCTATTGAACACAGTTCGGTTAAGGTTTGCTGGATCCAGGTTGGGTACGTCACAGTTCACTCTTCCAAAGGAAAATTCAATGGTGTTTGGAGTGACATGGCCCTGGAGCAGACATACAACAATGAAGGGAAGACATCTCTGTTCAAAGACATATCTCAGGCACCAGCTGCTCGAGATAAATATGTGAAGACAGCACAATTTCTCACAGCTGTATCAGAGAACATAAAGTCTATGGCTAATCTAGGCCAACAGGAATATACTCATCATGGAGAAACACATAAGCAGGCAACAGAAGAACATATGCATGTTGAGGAGATCAAGAAAGTGATATGCCAGCAGATGGTAAACCCATTCCAGTGTAACAACCAAGTGGATCTGCTCAATAGAGCAACTGGTGAGAAGGCTGCTTCAAAAGACTTGGTCCATGCTCAAGCTAAGGGCATGGAAGCCATTATGAAAGCAGAAGAGGTGGTCTCTAGTAAGATTGAACCACTGAAGCTGGTAACTTTCTCCTCACAGAAGAAATCAAAACCATCAAGGAAACAGAGTTTAATCAGGATCTATCAAGATGAGACTGCAACTACACGTGTGTTGTGTTTCTATCGTGATGCCGACCCAGTCACAAGACAGATTGCATTTTCCCATGAGTGGGCAGACTATCCATCATCCCTGTTTGAGGTTGATCCACGCTTAGCACAGGGGTTTGTAATGCGCAAAGGCAACAAGTCTGATTTCGTGGCAGTGCTAATTGCTGAAGCTGAGCAGGATGTTGTTTTACAGCTGCCATCATTACCACAGAGTGACCTATACACAGTTTATCTGGTAGACACAATGGCATTTGTAAATAAATACCAAAAAATGGGTGCAAAGACATTTGGTGAACTTCCCCAGCTGTATCTTCGCAAGCTCCTGCTAATACCATTGACCAGTCACAGGGCCAGGCTTAAGGTCAGAGCTGAGCTGTTCAGAGAGCTGAGGCGTAAAACTGTACTTGCGCTGAGGGGTGGACAAGGAGGCCTATGTGTGAGGAATCTGTGAGGGGGTGGAGCATAAGCTGTGGTCAAGTGATTCTCCGGCTTACAGGGGAATTCGCCCATTGCGTTCATCTAAGCCCGTCCCTCGGTGTACTGCAGTTAGAGCAGAGGGTGGTGGGCTCTTGAGGAGTCTGAAGTGAAGGCCCACTGGGCCTGTTGGTTTGAGTGGCTGTTCCAGGCTGATCCACCAGCTGTTGAGTTGTATGTCAGGGGTGTTACCAAACAAATCCCAATCAACTGTGATCCACCTTCGTTTGTGGAAATAGGCTGTGATGAACCAGCTGAAATGGAGTGAAGCTGCTGGGATTTGTAGCATCCATGCCGTACTTCCCAAGGCTGGTGGAAATGTTGCATTCATGTCATTACATGCAGTTCTGTGCTCTGCCTGGAGCACAGGCATCGTCCTGCCTGACTGGAAGAGGGGCCTTGTTCCTCTCCAGAAAGGGAAGGGTGATCACCATTACTGCAACAACTACTGAGGGGTGATGCGGCTCTCAGTGCAGGGAAAGGTCTTTGCTCGGATAATTCTTGAGAGGGTTCACCCCCATCTCCTTGAGCACCAGCTCCCATTGCAATCAGTCTTTACACCAACAAGGTCAACGATTGACCGTATCCTTGACCTTCGAGTGTTCACCGAATGCAGATGAGATTTTCAACAGGGGCTGCTTGCAAGCTATGTTGATCTCTGCAAAGCATTTGATTCAGTGAATCAGGATGCCCTCTGGAGGATTTGTGGTCTTCGTGGGGTTCCACCAAAACTGGTCAATCTGATGTCTGAACTATACTCTGGTACTGAGAGTGTTATGAGATGTGGTGATACCATCTCCGACTTATCTCCCGTTGTTACTGGAGTTCTTCAGGGGTGTGTACTGGCCCCCACAATTTTCAGTGCTTGTTTGGACTGGATTCTGAGGAGGATGTCGGGGAGATCAAACTGCGGTGCATCGTTTGGGAATGTCAAGATCTCTGACCTTGATTTGGCAGATGATGCAGTCATCTTTGCAGAGACTCTGGATATCCTTTTGGGGGCCCTCCAGGTACTGATTGAGGAGTCAGAGCTACTGGGATTATGGGTTTCCTGAGTCAAAACTAAGATCCAGGCTTTCATTGATGTATTGGATGCTGCTATCTTGTCTATACCTTTTTGTGGTGAGAATGTTGAGAGCATGGAGAAATTCACTTCCCTTGGCAGTGATATTCATGTCTCTGCTGGCTGTGAGCCAGAGGTCAATAGATGTCTGGGTCAGGCCTGGGGAGTCATGGATTCACTGGATCATTGGGTGTGGAGCTGTCGGTACCTGTGCAGGAGGATGAAAGTCTGAATCTTCAGGTCCTTGGTGCATCCAATCTTGATCTATGGTTGTGAGACTTGGACCCTGACCAGGGTTCTGGAATGGAGATTTAATTCCTTTGCTACCAGGTCTCTTTGGAGAATCCTTGGCTATCGCTGGTTGGACTTTTTGTCCAACGAACGGTTGATGACAGAGACTCAAATGAATTTATTATTATTATTATTATTATTATTATTATTATTATTATTATTATTATTATTATTATCATCCTCCTCCTCCTCCTCCTCCTCCTCCTCCTCCTCCTCCTCCTCCTCCTCCTCCTCCTTCTCCTTCTCCTTCTCCTTCTCCTTCTCCTTCTCCTCCTTCTCCTTCTCCTTCTCCTTCTCCTTCTCCTTCTCCTTCTCCTTCTCCTTCTCCTTCTCCTTCTCCTTCTCCTTCTCCTTCTCCTTCTCCTTCTCCTTCTCCTTCTCCTTCTTCTTCTTCCATATGGCAGCTTAGCTGCCGGGGTAGCTATCATTTCTTGGAAGTGCGATTGTGTCGCTGATGCATTGCCCCTCTGCCAGTACACACTGGTACTCATTTTGCCAACCTCGGAAGGATGACAGGCTAAGTCAACCCCCTGGTGTATTAATTCAGCGGCCAATGGGGCTTGAACTCAGGAACCTAGGATCCCAAGCTGCCATGCTAACTACTAAGCCAACACCAGGCTTACTCAAATGAGATTTGTTATCTGCATAGTCCGTGAATGTCAGCTGTGGCTGTATGGACATGTGGCTCGTTTTCCTTACACTGATCCTGCTCACCAGATTCTCTCAGCGAGTGAGTCTCGTGAGTGGAGGAGGCCAATGGATCGACCATGTGCCTCGTGGTTGCAGCAGTTTGATCGGCACCTCAAGTAGATGAGGATGGGCCAGGCATCTGCCTGGGGGGTGGCCAGACGGAGGCTCCTAAAGTCCTGGCAGAAAGTGGACGCAGCGGCGCGCCGCTCCGATGCATGCTCCCATACCTGACCTGACCTTTATAATTGCAAATCCCACATTTACACACACACACACACACACACACACACACACACACACACACACACACACACACACACACACACACACACACACACACACACACACACACACACACACACACATTACAATAGTCTCACAACCCCCTTCAGAGTCTGGTTGTGTCAGGAGTTTGAGGAGTAAAAAATTGGTCACGTGGCACACCCAGTACACAGAGCATTTGACTTCATATTCTCATAAGGGGGTGTCTTGGGAACATTTTCAGGGATGATGGACAGTTGGATGGGGGTATAAAAACTTCTCCAGCTTGGTTTGTGAAGGGAGGTTATGCTTAGAATATGCCATTTTCATACATTTGGAATGTTAGAGTACATGTGTTCAAATGACCATAAAAATGTTATTATCTTTCCCATTATATTCTAACTGGTGTTAAAATATTCGTCTTTGAATGCTCTTACTCGCTAGACCTTTCTGAGTTGATCTTTTATTCATTTAAATACAATAGACCATGTTGAATAGCATATATATTATTGTGCAACAATGATATTTTGCCACATTCAATGCAATGGAATGATTAAAACTTTAGGAAGTCATTTATGGAAGATTTAAACTCTAGGGTGTCATGCAATGGAATGATTAATACTTGAGCCTTTTTTTTTTTTTACTTTCACAATAATCTCGTTTCTAACGTTTAAATGCTGCCACAGTTGTGTTTTTCATAACATTATTTATAGCAGAACACAGATGTACTGTTAAGTGTTTAGAGTTTGTTCATGTCCACACACCTTGCACCTCGTGTCTGCCTCTACTGTAATATTGCAACAATGCCTGCAATGATGACATTATTTTCCATATAATACCAATTTTATGGTTTGTGAATGACCTTGCAACATGCATTCAAGAGAAGAAAACTTCATACAAGAGATTTGAACACATGGCATGAAAGGAAAGATGTATTTTTTTAGTTTTGGGTTTTTTTCTTTGGCACTTTTCCCTGTTTCACCTTCATGATATCGTAGGTGCTATGGCAATGCTACTAAAACATCTAAGGTTGTAAATTTGAATTTTGTTGTTTGTTTGATTGGTGTGCATGGGTTTGCAGGACACAACCACTGCATTGAATGCATTGACTGACTATGAAATGCAAGCTGCAGATCCAGAGCTGGATTTGCACATTTCTATCACCGATCAATTTACAGATGTGGAACAGCGGAAGATCCATCATATTTTTGACATTAAGAAGAAAAATGCAGTTGACGTTCAGGGATCAGAGGTGAAGCCTTTTATTACTACTCTATATTTGTGCATAAATCCTATTGTGTGAAAGTTTTTGGGGAGGAAAGGGGGGGTGGCGGGGGGAGGATTGGTATTGGTATAAAATAATGGGATACACATTGTTACCTTGCGTGTGAGGCCAAATAATGGGGTTAAGCAATTAGTTCACTCCATCTGTCTGTCTGTCTACAGACGTGTATTTAAAAAAAAAAAATCTTATTTCAATGTAATTATACAGGTAGTCGTCAACTTACGACCGCGATCGGTTCCGACCGATCGGTCATAAGTCGATTTGGTTGTAAGTCAGCCAACCTTTATTTTTAGCTTTATTTATAGTGTACAGGCCTATTTATAGTGTACAGGCCTATGTACTGTATAGGCCTATGCAAAAATTACCATATGTATATTATACTGTATAATGATATAATAATCATCTGTAAGTCGTATTTTATTAACATTTTCTTTGTTCAAGTCAAACACTGCACCACT